>NC_082717.1:64736614-65102864 GCF_030144855.1 Hypanus sabinus
TCCTCCACTATTGGAAATATCCCCTCGATACCCACCATATCTTGCCTGACAAATCTGTTGGAATTCATTGAGGAAATAACAAGCAGGATAGATAAAGGAGAGTCAATAGATGTTATTAATTAGAATTTCAGAAGGCCTTTGCCAAGGTGCTGCACATGAGGCTGCTGAACAAGATAAGAGCCCATGGTATTACAAAAAAATACTTGCACGGACAGAAGATTGGTTGACTAGCAGGAGGCAAAAAGTGGGAATAAAGTTGGCCTTTTCTGGTTGGCTGCAGGTGACTAGTGGTGTTCCACAGCAGTCAATGTTTTCATGTTATATTGAAATTATTTGGATGTCAGAATGGAAAGCTTTGTGGCCAAGTTTGCAGACAATACAAGGATTGGTCGAGGAGCAGGTAGGGTTGAGGAAGCAGGGAGTCTGAAGAAGGATTTACACAGATTAGGAGAATGGGCAAAGAGCTGGCAGATGAAATACAGTAAGGGAAGTGTATGGTCATGCACTTCAGTAGACAGAATAAAGGCACAGACTTTTTCTAAACGGAGAGTAAACGAAGAAAGCAGAGATGCAAAGGGACTTTGGAGTCTTCTTGCAGGATTCCCTGAAGGTTAACTTGCAGGTCGAGTTAGTAGTAAGGAAGATAAATGCAACGTTAGCTTTCATTTCAAACATTCAGTCCACAGAGACATTATTGAGCCACCCACTTCCTCAAGGTCACTGTTCATTGAATTACCCCATGGGTCTGTTAGAAGACGTGAAACAAATCTGTCTTATCCTGTTCTAGACTGGAAGATGAAGATTCTAAGGCAAAGAGTGCAGCTTGCTGGTTCCTCACCTCTTCTCAATTCTGCATGGTTTTTTCTCTGAACACTTTTGAAGAACAACTTTATAATTACCTTAACTGCTTCTAATCAGTGCATCAAAAAATGAATGTACTCCAACCTACACCTTGATGTCTTCTGGGCTCAGTGGGTTCATGACCAGTTTCTACACCCACTGGTCTGGTATTCTTGTCGATGACCATCAGCTGGTAGACGGCAGTGGACAGAAAGGAATTCAGTGTAATATCAGTATATATGACTCTGAGATGCCAGTAGGAAACCTATCTTCAACTGGACTGATCCATCTGGTGTTGAACAGATGCCTAGTTATGACAGTCCATCTGCAGGGTTGTCAAAAATAATGCACAGTTTTGTCAGCTTTTGCTGATTCAATTAGGGGTCAGGTTATCAATCTGAGTTGTCTCTGCCTTCTGATTTGTCTTTGATGTTACTCCTCCCAGGTTTTTGGTGCTTGTCAAGTTACAGTTGCAATGTCTCTCTCTTCACATTACTGCTCCTTGGAGCTGGTCCATTTGGCTCTACACAGTTCCTGTTTCTTGGATCAATAATGTGTTGTATGAAGCATTGATCCTGGACTCCTGGAGCTACAGTACATAAGAACATAAGAAATAGGGGCAGGAGTAGGCCATCCGGCCCATTGAGCCTGCCCCTCCATTCAATAAAATCATGGCTGTTCAGTCTGTAAATTCAGTTCCATCTACCTGCCTTTTCCCCATAACCCTCAATTCCCTTATTATGTAAAAACCTGTCTAACTGTTTCTTAAATATACTTAGTGAGGAAGCCTCAACTGCTTCCCTGGGCAGAGAATTCCAGATTCACCACTCTCTGGGAAAAACAGTTTCTCCTCATCTCCGTCCTAAATCTTCTCCCCTGAACCCTGAGGCAATGTCCCATAGTTCTAGTAAAATGGTGTACTATTCCTAGCTTCCTAAACTGAGTGAATTGCACGCAGCAATCTTTCCAGTTTCCTAAAGCTAGGGTCTGCAATATTTCCAGCTTCCTGCACCTTGTCAACACTGCACTGTTCCAGTGTTCTGGGCCTGGGAGTTATTGGTCCCTCCAATGTTCCCAGCTTTCTAGAGCTGGTCTGTGAAGGATGTTGTATTGACTCAGTCTCCTGGAGCTAAGCTGTGTTGCCCCCAGTTAAACAGAGGTGGGCTGCACTGCTCCTGCCTCCCCAGATCCAGGTTGTCTTGCTCTCGATGTCCCAGAGTTGTGATCTGGGTTTCCGCACCACTTCTCAGGGTTTTCTGGAGGTGGGATCCATTTGTGCTACCGCTGCTGGGACCTTAGGTCCTGACTTGCCTTTGTCTAGGGTGCATTCACCTTTCTTCCCATACTTTGCTGTTTCTTTTTACTTCATTGCTGAAATTACAGCTGCCTGCGGGGCCTCCAACCATCTCTTCCTGCCTCTGATTCCTTCATTTTGGAGTTTTCCACATTTTTTTTGTCTGTTTTACTGAATCATTCAGCCCAACCCAGCCCAGGGTTACTTGCTGTTTCCTCCGCTGCTTCTGTTCTCAGCTTTCCAGTGGCAGCTGGGAGTTCATTCCATTCCTTCTTCATGTGGTTCTGGTCCTCCCCTATCCCTGGGGCTTTGGGCATTTTATGTGGAGGTGACCTGACATCCTACACAAGGTTTAGAGTATGGTCCCCTAATGATCACCTGTCCAATAGCTCTCTTTCCTGCTGTTTTGGCAGATTACTGTTCTACAAGTGCCCAGGGTCTGATGCACTCTAGGTTTGTTCTGGTTTATCATACAACTATAGACATTGATCAGGAGGCAAAATGGCTGGAGGATGAATCTTCCATCATGGTCAGCTCCCAGCTGATACTGGCATTGGTTTATGATCATCGCATACCCAGATTCAGTGAAAAGCTTTCTTTTACATGCCATCCAGACAGATCATTCCATATGTAAATACATCAAGGTGGCACAATAGGGAAGCACGATGCAGAATAGTGTGTTACGGTTACAGAGTGAGTCCAGTGCACGCAGACATATAAAGTGCAAGATCCACAGCGAAACAGATTCTGAAATCAAGAGTTCATCCCAGGGTGTGAGAAGTTTATTCAAAAAATTTGAGAACAGGAGGATAGAAGCTGTCCTTGAGCATTACGGATCTGCTCTCAAGCGTAGGAATCTTCTGCTCAGTGGGAGGGGAGAGAATGACCAGGGTTGGAGGGGGCCTTAATTATATTAACTATTTTCTCAAGGCAGTAGAAAGTAGAGAGGAGGGGAGGTAAGTTTGTGTGATCAACTGGATTGTGTTCACATCTCTCTGCAACTTCTTTTGGGCTTGGGTTGAGCAGTTACCATACCAAACTGTGACGCACCCAAAGAGAATGTTTCCAGCAGGGCATCCGTAAAACTTGGTGTGAGTCAATGGGGACGTGCCAAATTTCTGCCTTGAGTGTCTCTGTATATCTTCACATGGATGACTGCATCCACAACAGAAACACTTGGTTTAAACTTGTGCATGATCAGCAGTCACTCCTTCTGTTGTGGTAGGAGGAAGAGACGCTGCATTTGGGATGTTTTCTTTCATCATCTTCAGGAATGCCTCAAGCTTTCTGAAATTAACAATGGAATATCCAAGGAATATCTTTTAGGTGAAGGTATCTACAAGTTCTTCCAACCATAATTATTTCATGATGTAATCTGCTATTGGTGCAGAGACATTACAGCCAATGGCAAACAGACTTGCTTCACCCCTCCAGCAATTAAACCAATCCACAGTCTGACAGGCAAGGTTGGAATTACTGAACTCTTGGCACATATCCTCAGGCTAAAACGTGAAAAAATTGTTACTCAAAAGTAAGAAAACACTTGTTGTAAGACCTGGAAAACAGTTGAACTATTCATAATCTCTCTATTTCCACAGCTAGTTTCAATTTTAAACATAAATTTATTTATTCATAAAAATATACACACGAAATATAAACACAGTGCTTAGCCTTCTTTACGTTCACAGTGTGGTTCATGTGGTCTCCTCGGATGATACAAACTCTAAATGGTTGAGACAATGTTTAACCACTTAATGTTGCAGCATGCATGTTATAACTGGCTACAAGACAAAGCTGGAGAGTATCTCTGACAACAACACACCCTTCCCCGATGACCTCAGTGCACTTTATGCACAAACAGGCAATGGAATGACATCATCCACCTTGCCAGCCTCCGACTCACCTGTATCAACTGTCACCACTGCAGATGTCTGATCAGCTTTCCTGAGAGTGAATCCACAGAAAGTGACTGGCCTAGATGGAGTCCCCAGCCTTGTCCTCAGGCCTTGCGTGGATTAATGCTGGAAGTATTCGCAGAAACCTTCATCCTTTCTCTACTTCAATCTGAGGCTCCAGCCTGCTTTATCGTGATGCCAAAGAAAAAGAATAAGATAACCTGTCGTAATGACTGGCATCCAGTGGCTCTGACGTCCACTGGACACATCAACTCCAACCTCCCAGATTACCATGACCCACTGCAACTCAACTCCACCGAACGAGGTCCAGGGTGCATGCCATCTCTGCCCCTAAACCTATCTCTGGAACATCTGGATAACAAAGACACTCATAGCTCCATCTTCTTCAATATCATAATCCTAAGCACACTAATCCCCAAACTCCTAGAGCGAGGACACAGCTCCCCCTTTGCAACCAGAGCAGCCTCTCACAAATACGTTTGCCAAAATTATCCACAATGCTGGTATTGCACAGGCAGTGTCCTCAGTGCCCTACTCTCCTCCTGAGATATTTGTGACTGTATAACCACATTCTGCCCCAACTCCGTTTAGGAATTCCCAGACGACACCACCATAGTGGAAATACGTCAAACAAAAATAACATGAAGTACAGCCCAGTGGCCAATGTCAACAAAACAAATTAGTTGGTAATTTTCTTCAGGAACCAGGGTGGAGATGCTTGGAAGGTTCAAGTTCCTTGGCGTAAATATTACCAAAGCTTGCCCTCATCCAAGCACATAGAAGCTCTGGCCAAAAAAGCATAACAGTGTTTCTACTTCCTCAGAAGGTGAAGAAATTCAGCATGTCCTTGATAACTCACACCAGCTTTTATAGATGACACCACAGACAGCATGCTATCTGAATGTATCACAGCTTGGTATGGCAACTGCTCTACTCAGGACAGCAATAAGTTACAGAAGGCTTTGGACACAACTCACTCTCTCATAGAAACCAGCATTCTTTCCGTTGACTCTGTCCACACTTACACTTCCTTGGGGAAGCAGACAACATAACCAAAGACTTCATCCACTCCCGTCACCTCTCCCCTTCCATCAAGCAGAAACTGGTAAATTGGTAAAATGGTTTATTATTGTCACTTGTAACAAGGTAAAGGTACCTTGCATAGCAATCAACACCACCATGTACTGTTCCAAGCTTAGCTGTGGAAGGAAGGTGGGGCATGGGGCTAGCAACCCCATCCCATAAAAACCTAGTTCTATAGAAACTGCAACGGAAGCTCGAAAGGCTTCATCCCTGGGAGAGGATGGATCTCAAGATGGGTTACACTTGAGGACAATTTGAGAGATGAGCCTAGGACAGAGGACTCTGGTGAGCTGATGTCGGCAGCCTCTGCCCCAGTAGGGGTGATAGGCTAAGCAGCACGTCACCCTTAGAGATCAATTCATCACAACAGTGCATCGAGCAGTACAAGGTAAAATCATAACGGAATAAAGTGTTACAGAGAGAGTGCAGGTCAACAAGTCAGTCAAGAATCTACTTGATCATACTAGGGAATTTTCAAGAAGATATACAAGCTTGAAAACACACACGGCTAGTCACAAGGACAACTTCTATCCTGCTATTATAAGACTCTTTAATGGACCTCTTGAAGGATAAAAATTAACTCTTAATTTCTCAGTCCCCCTTCTTGTGGCCCTTGCACCTCGTTTGTCTGCCTTCTCTGTAAGAGCAACACTGTATTTTGCAGAAGGCTGCCAGACATTGAGGTCTACTAAACACAGTAGAACATCAGCACTTCAAAGTCATTCTCTGACCTTGAACTTGACTTTTCTCATTCTACTTCCTCCTGACATAACTGGCAGCCATTCAGCCCATCACGTTTATGTTTGCACAGCACTTTCCGAACAACTCACTCCTCCACAGCCAAGAAAGATCATGGTCACTACAACACTGGAAGTCATTCATTTCACAGTCCAAACACTCTCCTCTGTGACCCATTCCCCACCACCCGTCTCCCCCATTCTCAAATGCACATCTGATTCTCCGACATGAAGTTTCAGGCTGTGCCTCAACAGTCACACGTGAAGCATCCTCCAGTCCAATGGTTCTCCACCTTAGCCCACCCCCACCTTCCTCACAACTTTGTTCCTGCAGTGAGAATCCCTACATGTACCCCATCACCCATCATGACTTTTCACCATTTACCCACAGAAATGGAAGGGTGACTGAGAAAGCTGTCCACACTTAGCTCTGGTGGGGTGAAACTGAATAATAATGAAAGAAAAATGCTGCTAAAAGTCTGAAATGTTGACTGAGAACTTGTTTCCTCAGACTGTTGCTAGAACCACCAGCTATTTGTCACTCTTCATCCATTGTTCTGAAGGAGCTCAGTGAAAATGGATTGATGTGTCCTCATTTCATCCCACTCAGTCAAGGAGTTTCAGGTCTATATTCGGTGCTCTTATAAATTGTCAATCAACGTGGGAGAGTGGAGTTTCTGAACTGTATCCTTCAACTCTGAAACACTTGAAAGCACAACGCGTTGTACAAATATTCTGTCCTTTAACAATCACAGCCACATTTGGAAAGCGGTGACTAAGCACTGTTGGAGTGGTCAGTGAGATTGGGTATTCTTACATGGAATCAGAACGATCTGGAGCAACTAAAGCAGCAAACGAGTCAACTCTTCCTGCAGAAAGCTCAATTGCACTTAGTATTAAAGAGAAGTCAGGAGAATGGAAGAAGTGGTGATTGTGAAATTCTCAAAATGTTTAGGTGACTGTTTTGGTTGAGTTGTTTGAAAGTTGCTGCTGAACTTCCTGGTGATTTTGTTGGCTCTGGGAATGGCTCAACCAACTCTACAGGTCCTCCAAGTACATGATGAAAATTTTACAGACAGATGGGAATATTCAAGTTAACTTGGCAGATGGTGCCACAGCAGTGGAGCTGGATCAGGATACAGACAAGTCCTGGACACCACCTACCACGAAGGGACAGACACATATTGGCAAAGAAGATTCCATTTATGCAGCTTGGGTTGTCTCTACTGCTCGGGATGATACCCGTGTGTATCTCAAAGTGCCAAATCGGTTTGGTACATTGAAGTTAGCCAAGTTCAGATCTTTTACTCAAATGTGACCTTACAAACAAACCTTTGACGGTGATTAGGATTTGTGTTCCAGTAAAATGGCAGCACACTCAGACATAGCAGCCACCCCAGATCCAGCCAAAGATGTGATTTCTTTTATATGATTACAAGCCACTGCTGGTTATCAAGAACGTCGAGTATGGCAAGTCTATCCCATTAGCGAGTTGCTCAACAGGGATGGAGCTGGACTTATTACATACCGTTGTTGTGTTGTCACCTGGACTTATTACATACCATTGTTGTGTTGTCACCTGGACTTATTACATACCATTGTTGTGTTGTCACCTGGACTTGTAGCATACCATTGTTGTGCCGAGACAGTGCACAGTCCTCAAAAAGGTGCAAGTGATTGTCTTGGTTGTTTTTCTTGTGATCACGAGACTCTGTTGCATGTTGGTAATGTAGAATACTGTGAGGCAGGTTCACTGACAAGACCGACGGTGGAGAAGCTTCATTCCCTCTGTGGTGGCAAAGACTAGACCCTTGTTCTGCAGGGTTGCCTGTTGAAGCCACCAGGAGAGGAGACGCTGAGGCAGTGAGGGAGAGAGCAGAGGCCTTTGTGCTGGGATCGGTGCTGAGTTGGGAACTGGTCTTTCCCATCAGTGCTGATCTCCATCAATGCTGCCCTCTGGTGTTTACTCGATACTGCTCAATGGTGTTCGCTCAGTGGAAGAACAAGCTGGATCAGGGCAACATCTCATGCACCATCATTCTACAGGCTGTACAATTCAGGGACTTGGGCGATATTGTTTTTTGTATGTTTTTTGCTATCATAACCATATGTGCAGTGTGCCATTGGTAATGTGTTTTGCATCTTGGCTCCAGTGAAATGTTGTTTCAATTGGCTATATTTATGTGCAGTTGAATGATCATTAAACTTGAACTTGAACTAATGCTGCATCTTTCAGTTATTGTCACTTCTGCATATCTTTCTGCACTATTTCAGAAAGCACTACAATCTCTGTAACATTCTGCTGTTCTTCACTCATCATTGTGTTTCATCTTGTATATTGTGAGCTTCATGTGAAGAAGGAATCTACTTGTACCCTGGTGTACTGTAAATGACAGCAAGATAAGCTAATCTATTGATCACATTGTTCCTGTTTATCTCCGATTTGTAACCTTATGTTTCTTGAAATGCAGAAGCAGATCTACACTTATGAAATCAAATCACACAACGTAATACTGTGTTTTTCAAGATTGGTCAATCTGGTGATTCGTGAGTTAGCAGAAGAAAGTGCACTGAGAAACTGCCATACAGACTCAGAAAAGGAAAGCTGCTGTCCTCTCTCACCTGCATGCAACTCCAGTCCGCATTGCATTCTGCTCTGCAGCGGCCCGGCAAGTCTTTCAATTCTGATGTATTAGGAAATAGGTAACAACTGCCAAGCACGTGTGAGGACATGTCCAGGACAAGTATCTGCATGTACCTATTGTGGATGCCCTCACCTTCCTGGTTCATTAGGTCAGGGGAGCTGGAAGCCTTGTGAGCATCAAGAACCTGTTTGGGATCTGGACCAGCAAGCACCAGGTTAAAGTCAAGCTAAGGGTGGACGATAAGGAAGCAATTATCCATCCTTCCTCAGTGTTTACCGTCAAAGGCAAACGGGTACATTGTGTATGCAGGACAAGCCAGTGTCAGTCACAACTGCAACAAACCTGCACATGCAGTACAGTCATCTGCAAGCAGGTAGGCCCCCAGACCAATGGGATAAGCAAATGTTGCAGTCTGTGCAGGAGTCCATCTCTATCAGGCACAGAGGCCCCAGCAAAGTCTGAGACCAGGAGCAGTGAGAGACCACCTCAGCCACACGCCCCCAAATCCCTCACCAAGAAACAGAAAAAGAGATGTCAGAGGTACCCCATTGGAATGCTACAAAGTTGAGGTCAGGGACATACACTGCCTTCATGACTCTCCAGGTGACAACGTTAATGCCAAGCATGCTGCGGGATGGCAGAAGAAGAGAAGTGAAGCTCTGTGGCAGCTCAAGCTGGAACTGCTCTTCACCACTCTGGCTCCTGCAGATCTCCCGACAGCAATACCACCACCTTCATCACAAGGGAACCCAAGGGAGAACAGTACCTGTACCCAAGGCCAGAATTGGGGCAGCACTTAGCAAAAACTCTGGGCGTGCAGCCTCAGGACAATTTAATGTGACAACAGACCTCAAATTCGAAAAAAAAGCTGAGCCATGGAAGCAAAGTTCAGATCACTTAACAGGCTCAGCATGTAAAAAAACCGCACAACGTGCTGTTGCCTTGCCATAGTCAAAGCGGACATTACCGTCTGGCAAGTGTGTTGGCTGCTGCCTTCTGAGCGGGTTGTGGAACCAGTATTGTTGGGCGGAGGGGTAGCAGTTGTTGCACTTCTGCTGGAGCATCTTGCTGGGAGTGGGAGGGGGAGCAATTCTCAGTCAAAGAGGTGTTGGGTGGATATACCCCCGTGGCAGATAAACGTAAAACATGCTCCACTCTGGCTAATAAATGCACACGCCTCACCCTTGCAGAGTGGACGACTGAGCCCCCTCCAGCAGCCTTGACCATGACTGGCGGAATCCTGACCAGCCACTCTGGGCAGCGGCTTCGTCCACATCATCGGTACAGTTGCGGAGACAGGCAGTGTCGACAACAGACTGGTCAATCCTTCCGAAGACATCTTCGGCTGCCCTGGAGATGGAGCTCAACGGTAATGCACCCAATTGAGAGCAGACTCGGTCTGGTTCCAGGCAATCACAGTCAGATTTACCAACATCACACCAGTGCCCTTCCCTCACCATTGTCTCCTTCAGGCTGACTGTCACCTCCAGGAAATCCCGCAGGCAGGGCTTGCGGACATGACAGTTGAGCATCAAGTTGTGACCCTAGAACTGAAGAGTTTGGGGCCCGTCTTGATGCCCTGGTGCACAGTTGAAATCAATCAAGGAGAAACCACAGATTCTTCATCCTCAGAGACGCTCAGACAGTAGAAGAAAGTCAGAGGGAATTCCATCAGCTCCAATAAAGCATTCAGACCTTGCTCTCTCTGTGTGCCTGCAACATTCCATCAGACTTTAGTAATTTAATGTTTTTAAATTATCTGCCTACAAGCTTTGAATTACAGCCTTTCACGTCAATTACAACTCTTCATGTCTCATTGGAATTTGGAAAAATAATACCTTGCTGAGTCAAATGGTTGTCCACGCGATTAAAATAGCAATCCAGTAATTATCTGCCATCAAACCCAATGATCTGAGTCAATCAGAGAATGATAACCTTTACGGAGCAAAATGTCAGTTGTGGCAATTCAATGCCTCATGCTTTAACTTCTGTTCAGTGCAGATGAAGCCATGCCCAGTGCTGGCTGTCTGCTGAGATGTTTCTGAGGCTGAGGGTGAAACCGAATTAACAAGGTAATGCCGAATGAATAAATTTTCATTTATCACTGAAAGATAAATAAGCAGTAATTTTTATCTGCATTTATAATGCTTTACGAGGAATTGTGTGGGCTTCTGATAAAGTCACCATTCTACACATATTAGCTCAGTCTGGCATAATAAACAAAACTGTTTCTGCACTTAGATGAATGGCTCTGTGAATTCTTCTGTGTTAGGATGTTGCATGTTTTTCATCCATCACCACGATGGGGAGTGCAGTGTGAGACACAACAGGCTGCACAACAGCAAAACTACGCAACAGACTCTGCTTCATTTGCTTGTTATTTCAGTTTAATCTTAATTAGCAATTGACGGTTTTCTCCCTACCCAAGTCTGAATGTTAAAGATGCCTTTATAGAAGAAATATTGTATCAGTTCCTCTTTAATTACAACATAGTCAAGTTTAGTTACAAAATAGAACCAATGATTTTTATTTGAAGTAATTCCACTTGGGGATCTGGATGAAGATGTCGTGACTTGCACCTGCAATTCTTTCAACTCTGTGCAGGAATTGTTACATTCCTTTAATCTGCTGTCAGTCAAACAATGCATCAAACAAAGGGACAGTAACTTCCTGCACTGAGTAAGTCAGACTTCATATATTCTCAGCTTTACCAGTGTATAAAGAGATGATGGTGTCACACACTTAAAATATCATAGATCAGTAAGCTCTGAGAAGCTAAGTTGTGGTCTGGTATCAGTAATGAGGATGTATAGTAAGTTAAAATAAACTCAGACACTGCAATAACCACACATGAGATGAGCGCAGCCATGACCTACGTACGTACGACTAGGAGAGCAGAGCAAGACCACTGGTGGTGGTCAGGAAGCACAGCAGCAAGTGAATGATAATTCCGTTGTTGATTGCCTTCAGCTTCTCCTAATGCTTTGCATGCCTCTAGACCCATTAAATAAAAGATATCAGTTCACATATCATAACCCAAGTTATGGGACGAGGACTGTGGCTTGTAAACCTGCTACACAACATTGCATTTTCTGAATGCTGAGGACACATCTGATGTTACATTTGTGGAATTGTCAGCTTTAGATCAGTGGGAACCACCCTCACCTCTTGAGTCAGAAATTCAGGATTCAAGTCTCGGTCTAGGCACCTTCACAAGAACTGACAGAATTGTCAGAGGTACTGCTTTTGGAATACGAGCTAAAGTGAGATCCTACCTGCT
This sequence comes from Hypanus sabinus, assembly GCF_030144855.1. Taxonomy (NCBI): domain Eukaryota; kingdom Metazoa; phylum Chordata; class Chondrichthyes; order Myliobatiformes; family Dasyatidae; genus Hypanus; species Hypanus sabinus. Next base: position 64,748,410 of record NC_082717.1, read on the forward strand.
CCCTCTCCTGGATTTAAAAGATCCCATGGACCTATTCAGAGAAATCTTCAACATTATCCAATATTTACTCTTCAAGCAAGAATATTACTGATTTGTAGGCCAGATGTTAACAGCAACAACTTGAAAGGACCAAGTTCAAACTAATATAACCGCAGAAAGAGTCATTGCCAAGGACTGGGGCCTGCGATATCCTCTGTGCCAGTTCGCCAATTCATAATTCACTCTGAGCAGTGAGTGGAGTTACTTGCAATGCAATTTGTCCCTGTATTTCTTTGAGGATGCTTCCGATCACCTGCTATAATCGATAGAGATGCTGCAAATAGGGTTAGAGGACACGTGAATGAGTTCATTCAGAAGATTTTCTTCATCTTTTACAAAAAAAAAATCTATTAAAATCAGAAAGAGGTTTTCCTGAAAAACCATTGATGCAAAACGGTAATGGGTTGGAAAATGAGACCGAGAGAGATCATGCATGTCGTTGTTGAATGGTGCAGCAAACTCAAAGGAGCAGATTAGCTACTCCTGCTCCAATCTTTTATGTTCTCATTGGTACAACAATAAAGCTGTCAGCCCCAGTCTGCAATCTCTCCACACATTATTGTTCAATAGATGGACCTGTGTCTCCAGCCAATCACTTGCAGTGACAGAGGCTTTTTGCTGGGAGCTTCAGATTGAAATACAGTTTTCTCAACATTCATTGTCATCCTAAATCCCTGACCTTGTCCGCACATGGGCTTTGAAGACAAGCACTGAAGATACAGTACTGTGCGAAAGTCTTAGGCACATATATATAGCTAGGGAGCCTAAGACTTTTTCACAGAACTGTATTTATCAACGTGGAGCAGAGAGTGAATTTATAAATCTAGTGGGAGCAGATGATGGTGATGGCCTGAGAGGTCAGCGTCGGGCATTTTCACACCTTACAAGGCGCGGAACGAAAGACTGTGTGGTGCGCCACTCCTCATACAGACATTTCGCAGTATTTTCCTTTATTTTACAAGGTCGAGTTGCCAGTTCAACACTCGACCTAGCACGGGTGGAAAGTGTACTCGGGAACAGCCTGACTGGATTCGAACCCGGGAACCTCCATTCCGGAGACCGGCGCTGAAGTCACTGCGCCGCCAGCTGAGCAAAAGGTGTTGGGAATAGCGAAGGTGGAGCACCACAGGAGAGGTGTGGGACAGATGGTAGAGAAGGAGTGCCGGGGGTGGGGGTGTGGTGCGAGTCAACACCAAGCAAAGTCAACTGATTCCAAACAGCTGGTTTATTGATTATTAAAGAATGTCCCTCTAGTGCTTCCTGTTCCCTCCCCTCTCCCTTCCCCTTTTCTCAATCATGATTCCCCTCTCCCTGCCCCTTCCTGCTCTCAGTCTGCAAGAGAGATTCATATCAGAATCAGGTTTATCATCACTCACGTATGTCATAAAATATGTTTTTTTTTGCAACAGCAGTACAGTGCAATACATAAAATTACTACAATACTGTGCAAAAGTCTTTCGCACCTTAGCTGTATTCAATCTAACAGAGGAGTTGGGCACCATCTTCAGAACTATTCGTGTTTCTCGTCCTGTTTCAGGTAATGAGATATTATGATAAACGTAGAGCTGTCAGGCAGGCCTAATTAGTGAGTTCAAACAATTTCCCTTGTTCCGATCCTCCAGCATGGCATTATAACAACTGAGAGACTGAACCTTTTCTCTCCTTCTCAATCAACGATTTCATCATTAGCTCTGAGCAGCACCAAACTAAAACCTAAACTGAATCTGAGAAGGCAAATAGAAATATTCATGAAATTTTGCTCAACCACGTTGTGAAAGTTTCCTGCAATTAAGACATTTGAACAGGAACTTATAGCAAAGAGACAACTGACTTGTTCAGTCAATAGGATTCAGTGACTCTAGTTTGGGATGATTATTCCATTAATTTCTCTCGGCTACAGAATAGCTGGAGTATAAAGGCACATGACCCAAAAATGCATTGATCAAAGCTGCAATTGACAATGTCACAACCTCTCAGCTTCTGAAATGACCTGGTCTACAGAACTCATACCCCTTCAGTTAATCACTTTCCAAAAGTATACTTTGTTCATAAAGTTTTTAAGTATACTATAAAGGACATACCATGTATTGCTTACAACATCTACAAATTGTCACCTGGTGTTAGCTATCATTTACATGATCTATCCTCAACTGAGCCCTTTCCACATAAAACCTCGGGAGTGGCTGCACCAATTCTTTGTGCATCCCTCACCACATACTCCTACACCATGAAATATGTCAGTCTGCATTGTAGGCCAAAAAGTTTCAGGGAGACCAAACCACACTTTCCACCAAGCATTTTTTTAAATTTAAAAATACACTGCAGGTTACGGCGGGGTCCCATTCCTGTGTATCATCTACTACCATTTAATAGCAGCTTCCACCATCAGGCAGGAGGTGCAGAAGCCTTAGTTCCAAAACCATCACTCTCAGGAACAACTATTGCCCAACAACCATCAGACTCCTGAACCGGCCTGGATAACTCCATTCACCACCAAGCTCAACTGATTCCACCAGCTACAAACTCACTTCCAAGGACTCTGAATGACTCATTATCTCCATATTATTTTTTTCATTTGCACAGTTTGTCTTCCTTTACATCTTGATGTTTGTCAGTCTTTGGTCATGTATAGGTGTTCTTAAAATTCTATTGCATTTCTTTTTCTCTTGTAAATGCCTGCAGGAAAATGAATCTATGGATAGTATATGATAACATATCCGTACCTTGATAATAAATATTCTTTGAATTTTAGATTTCAGAACCCAAACAGTTCACAAGCTAGAAATGTAGTTGTGAACCAGGTTCCCAGCTGGCAAAAGATAACCCCATGGGGTTGCATCTGACCAGTATCCCTAGTCCTTGTGCAGATGTACTGACTGGGGAGGACCTATAAATAATAAAATCAATTGAAATAATTAGTGACAGTTGTGGGCCCTCTGGCCTGTCAAGTCTTTTTTACCACTCGTCATATTTCTGGGAGTGATCTTCCATTTCGATGTTCAATGCTGTTTTCTTGCACCTTTCCCACATACCATGGTCCCTCCAAAGCCCAGAAATCGACTTATCTCTGCTTTAAATGAACTACATTATGGAGACCTCACAATCTCTCAGGGTAGAAAATTCCCTAGGTTTATTCTCCGCACAAAAATAATTCAAATGGTTACACTATAATATCAGAGAATGTAAACAGTATGCAATCTGCAATTCTTCCTCCTTGCAGACATCCTGGAAAAACAGGAGAGAAGCCCAAAAGAATCCCAGAGCCCCTCCCCCCAAACAAGCAGCAGCAAACCCTCAAACCCCCCCACCCCAACCCATTTCAGTAGGAAGCGTCAGCGCACACCACCCACCAAACAAAAGCAAAGCCCTCAAAGAGAGGCCACGATCTGCAGTCCACAAAAGCTATTATTTACCTGACAGTTCAACATGACACAGGCTCCCCTCTCACTAACGAGGGACAGAGAGATGTCACCCAGTTCACAGCGAAAGGGAGACCAACCAACTGTGTAACTGTTGCGCTGTTACAATCTGCCTCATCATTTTTTACTCTGTTCTCCCACAAGAGAATTGGCAGCAAACTCTCCCCACCATCGAGAGAGAGAGAGACAGAGACAGAGAGAGATTGAGTACAGAGACCTCCGTCTGCTGCATCCAGCACTATGAAATTCTCCCATGATGCCTCAGTTGGAGGCACCAGCCTACAGTCCATCATCCTCAGAACTGCACCCTGGAGGTACGTGTCTTCCAGACCACTCTGGAAGTGGGAACTCATCCCCCGTAAAAAACCATTGTTTGAGTGCTGTTGCAGATCACGGACTTCAACAGAACCCCAGTCACCTTGAAAACTATAAAAGAGACACCAAAGAGAGGAATTTAAGTTGCTTCCATAGATGAGCTGGAAGAAGCAGCCATTTGGTGCCACCTGATCTCAATATTCTGTAATTCTCTTCATCTCAGTTCAAAAGGGCCTGCCTCTTACTCAAGACACCACATCCAAGGGTAATACCTGCCCTGCACTTATACACCACCGTAACTCAGTTAAATCCAAACTTAGAAAAGTGACACTCCTCCTTAATATCAGTAAACCACTGATGCCGCTGTCTTTTTTTAAGACTAAAGGCCCTGGTAGGTTCCTCAAGGCAGAATGTGCAGTAAGATTGACTCTTGACTTCACAGTCTGTCTTGTTCTGACCTTCCACATTACTGTCTACCTGTATTGCACTTTCAGTGTAACTGTAGCACTATATTTTGAATTCTGCTATTGCTTTATCTTATCCAGCAAGAAGGTGGCACATTTGATTGCAGCATCTTCTGTGGGTCAACAAGAAATGTTGTTGTCTTTTATGAATGTATTTTTTACAATCATGAGACCCTGCCAGCCATTAAAAATGTCAAGTACTGCAGGTCTACCCATCAGCCAGTTGCTCGTTGGTACAGAATCTGGAATCGGTGCAGATCTTGGGTCGGAGGAGTTGGTGCACTATGTCAGTGTGACATCCAACAGCAAGTGATCGTCATAGTCACTTTTCCTGTGACCGCAAGATCCTGTTGGACATCATTAATGTGGAATGCTGCAAGTCCGATTCACTGATTTATTGGCAGACGCCGGGGAGCTGCGTGGCTTTGGTCGTAGCAAGGACAAGACCTCAAGCCGTGGAGCATGGGTTTACAGCTGCCCAGGAGAGGGGTGTCAGTCAGTGCACACCACCAGGGGGCAGTGTCGCATGACATCCAAGCTGGAATCAGTGCTGCCCCCAGTGTTTGCTCAGCAGAAGACAAGCTGTATTGTGTTCAACTGCAAATTGCTGCAACATTCATGGACTCAGGGTCTTGGACTACAGGTATCCCCTGCTTTTCGAAAGTTCACTTTACGCCACTTCGAACTACATTAGTACCTGTTTCCGCTAACCAAAAGAAATCCAAAGAGGATTTTCGCTTTTATGAAAAAAGGCGAAAAGCGGAAATAGCGTTCAGCGTCTGTTTTGCAGCGAGCCGTTATAGAGTCAGCGCGCACTCCAAGCAGCGAGAGTGGTGCCACCAAGCTCCTTCCCTGGGAAGTACACTCAGCACCAAGCCGTCATAGCTTTCAACTGTGTCTGTGAGCGTCCGTGCTTTCCCTCGATTTATTTTGTGCATCCGTTAGCAAGATGTGTCCTAAGGTATCAGAAAAGCCTAAGAGAGCTCGTAAGGGTGTTATGCTTAGCATAAAACTGGACGTAATTAAGCATTTCGATTGTAGTGAACGAAATAAAGACATTGTGCGTGTGTTGAAGTTGCTTGTGTCCACCATTTGTACTATTTACACACAGAAAGAAAGAATCTTGAAAGCTGCCGATGTTACTATTGGTTCTGCTCATAGCAAAATGGTCCCTTTTAGTCAGCATCATTCCTGCTTTTACTATATGTTCGTGATATTTTAGGTTTTATGTGTTATTTGGTATGATTTGGTAGGTTATTTCTTGGGTCTGGGAACACTCAAAAAATTTTCCCATATAAATTAATGGTAATTGCTTCTTCGCTTTATGACTTTTCGGCTTACAAACGGTTTCATAGGAATGGTCTACCTTCGGATTGCGGGGGAAACCTGTATTTGCTTTTTATGTGACTGTATTTTAATGATACCTTATATGTGCTACAGGTCTATGTTCCTTGTGCTGTATGTGACTTTTGGAATTGTGTTTTGCACCTTGGTGGAGCAGTGCTGCTTCATTAGGCTGTATTCGTGGGTATTCATATATGACTGAATAACAATTAAACTTGAACTTTTCTATTGTGTTACTTTGATGTAATGAAATGATTCACATGGATGGCATGCAAAATGAAGCTTCTCACTGTACGTCAGAACATGTGACAATAACAAACTACCATGAGCAGACATGGTGCTGGGAATAGACGTGGGCAGATGGAGAGAGATTATTGTGGTGCCTACGTTCACATTAATTGAGATCCAAAGTAGAGTGCAGTTTGAGTCATCTGATTCAGAGCTCACATGAACAATGACTGGCACCATGTTGCTACAAACAGATTGACTCCAGATTTGCTGTTTACAGAGTGTGTCATATAATATTTGTACGCAGGCTAATAAAGCAGACAGTGCAGAAGAAGCAAGATATCACAGAGTGAGTCCTCTAGACCATTCAAATTTCTTCATGGTCTTAGCCCTCTTCATTACTGTTTCTTTTTCCAGCCCTAAAACACAACACAGTACACAGTAAACTCATCCTCCACCCCTCTCCATTTGTTGCTGTGTCTTCAAAATACCATTCCTTCTGAATGAAGGGATTATTCCTCTGATGAGCCCAGCGCATCTGTAGATGTGAACTTCCCACTATTCAGGACATTTACAGAGAAAGGTGCATAAAAAGGCCCAAAAGATCATTGCAGGAACCAACCACAAATTGTTCCAGCTGCTGCCATCCGGGAAACGGTACCAAGTATAAAAGCCAGGACCAACAGGCTTCTTTCACCAGGCCATCAGACTGATTAATTCATGCTGATACAATTGTATTTCTGTTATATTGACTGTCCTGTTGTACATTCTATTTACTATAAATAACTATAAATTGAACATTGCACATTTAGACGGAGACATAAAGATTTTTACTGCTCATGTATGTGAAGGATATAAGAAATAAAGTCAATTCAATTCATTTCTCAGATAATCATTCAAATTGGCTGGATTCAAACAAAAATAATACCAAACTAATGCCAGTATAAGCTCACCAGCTGTGGGGCACAGATCTTGGTTGAGTAATCCAGATGTCTGTATGAATAAAGACGTTAGTTAACACTATACTAACACATCCAGGCAAATTATATTAAGACAACTGAATAATCTAGAATTCAAAGATTTGTCAGCAAAAACTTGATAAGCATCACCTCTTTTTGTAGATATTGATTCATCCTGGCCTATGTCCAGTTCCAACACTGAAACAACCTGGCTGACTGTCAGCAAGATGGACGGGGGAATAAACAATTAATGATGTCCCTGCCAAAGGTCCTCACATCTTGTGAATGAAGAACCAAGTGGAGGATGTGTCGTTCACACTTTGAGCATTAGCACCCAGCAGTCCTGTGAACCAGGAAGCCGATGTTTACATATTTCTGGAGGAACAAGGCAGAACAAAATAGCATGAACACAACTGAGGCTCACCTTTGTGTACTCTCTAGGCTCATGTCACTTTTCATCTGCCTGTACCAGAAAGGAAAGGGAAACTAGAGATCCATGACCCAGTAATCATCGGAGCATCAGAAGTGGAGAGGGTCAATAACTTTAAATTCCTGGGTGTCACTATCTCAGAGGACCTGTCCTGAACCCATCATATAAATATAATCGCAAAGAAAGCACAACAGCACCTCTACTTCCTCAGGAGTCAGCGGAAATTCAGCATTACATCAAAAACTTGGGCAAACTTCTATAGATACGTGGTGGGAAGTGTGCTAACAGGCTGCATTATGGCCTGGTATGGGAACCCAAGTGCCTTTGAGCGAAAAATTCTACAAAGGTAGTGGATTCAGCCCAGTACATCAGGGGTAGCGCCCTCCCAACCATTGAGCGCATCTACATGAAATGTTGCTGTAGAAAAGCAGCATCCATCATCAAAGATCCTCACCACCCAAGCCGTGCTCTTTTCTCACTGCTGCCATCAGGTAGAAGGTACAGGTGCCTCAGGACTTGCACCCACCAGGTTCAAGACAGTCACTTCCCCTCAACTATCAGGCTCTTGAACAAAGGGAGATAACACATTTAAGGACTCTTTGACCTTGTTACTTCATGCTTGATATTTATTGCTATTTATTTATTATCTGCATTTTCACAGTTCGTTTACAGTTCCTGTTAACATTTACTGTTCTATAGATTTGCTAAGGATGCCTGCAGAAAAAGAACCTCAGGGTTGTATGTGGAGACGTGCATGTACTCTGATAATAAATTTACTTTGAGCTGCAACTTCTCCCTTTACCGTGATTACAGCAACCGAGTCTGACCTTCTGCCTGAATGCAATAACCTCAGAGTTTTACATTTAACTCTTGATGTCTGGAGGGCATCTTATGTGATCTGCAGTTTTGAGGAATGTATTCCCCTCCCACAGCCTCCCTGCCCCCAATAGTCTGATGAAATGCTGCTGATTTTTGACCTGAAGGTCCAAGATGCAATTCACAGAGAAATAATCCGTGCTGTGATCACGAACCCAGATTAGTGCCGCAGAAGAGGGAAGCAAATCCTTCACCTCACCAAGTCAGTTGCAACAGGAATGACTGTGGCCATCAAACACCTTATCAAGGACTGGAGGAGTGGGAAAATCACTGAGGGGAAACAAGAGAAAAGGGACATTATGGCCATGATATTTTACACCAGCCTAGAAATTCCTTTCATACCACACATCGCCCTCTGCTGCCTCATCTTCTCCCTGGCCTGGACTAATCAGCTTCTCTCTTACTCAGTTCTGAGGAAGGACTGGAGACTGGAAATGTTGACTGTTTCTCTTTCCACAGAATTAAGCTGGCCTGGCCTGTTAAGTTTCGTTTCCTTCGCTTTTTGTTTCTATTTTAGCCTGTCGCAGATACTGATCAACCTTCAGATGGTGGATTGAGCAGAAATGGTGACATCATCTAGGTGGAGGGAAACTGTGACCTGACCTGCCAGTTCAGTTGGACTGCGTCCCAATGCCTGTGCTCAGCAGTTGTATCCAACTCCTTATTCCCTCCCCAAGACCAGATTGGAGAACACATTCTTTTTCCATCACGTGCATGTGCAATATTTTGTCAAAAGGCCTTATGGTCCAAACAGAACAGACTCAAATCAGCGATGATACCCCTGAGGAATTGCAAGACTGTTAGAGAGCTACCTGCAAGGTTTGGTCCTGTTTGCTCCAGGTGGAGTACCTGTGCCAGGTTGGACTTCATCCGATTGGCAATTATCTTGGATAGAATCCTATAATCCACAATCTACAAAGAGATAGGGCAGCACTTCCTGATATTCTCCCTCTTCCCCTACTGCTTGTGGATGAGGGTGAAGGTGCCCTTCCTCCTGGATTCTGACATGCTGGCGGCATAGTGTGTATACTTCCAATAGCAGTTCAAGTGCCAAACAACCAAGGAGGGAGGTGTCGGAAATGGACCAAGCACATCTTTCCCTCCCCCCACTTTCTGCTTTTCACAGGGATCGCTCCCTACGCGACTCCCTCGTCCACTCATCCCCCCCATCCCTTCCCACCGATCTCCCTCCTGGCACTTATCCTTGTAAACGGAACAAGTGCTACACCTGCCCTTACACTTCCACCCTCACCACCATTCAGGGCCCCAGACAGTCCTTCCAGGTGAGGCGACACTTCACCTGTGAGTCGGCTGGTGTGGTATACTGCGTCCGGTGCTCCCGGTGTGGCCTTTTATATATTGGTGAGACCTGACGCAGACTGGGAAACCATTTTGCTGAGCACCTACGCTCGGTCCGCCAGAGAAAGCAGGATCTCCCAGTGGCCACACATTTTAATTCCACGTCCCATTCCCATTCTGATATGTCTATCCATGGCCTTCTCTACTGTCAAGATGAATCCAAACTCAGGTTGGAGGAACAACACCTTATATACCAGCTGGGTAGCCTCCAACCTGATGGCATGAACATTGACTTCTCTAACTTCCGTTAGTGCCCCTCCTCCCCTTCTGACCCCATCCCTGACATATTTAGCTGTTTGTTTTTTTTCTCTCTCTCTCTGCCCATCACCCTGCCTGTTCTCCATCTCTCTCTGGTACTTTCCCCCCCCCCCCCCCTTTCTTTCTCCCGAGGCCTCCCATCCCATGATCCTTTCCCTTCTCCAGCTCTATATCACTTTCGCCAATCACCTTTCCAGCTCTCAGCTTCATCCCACCCCCTCCAGTCTTCTATCATTTTGCATTTCCACCTCCCCCCACTACTTTCAAATCTTTTAGTATCTCTCCTTTCAGTTAGTCCTGACGAAGGGTCTTGGCCCGAAATGTCGACAGTGCTTCTCCTTATAGATGCTGCCTGGCCTGCTGTGTTCCACCAGCATTTTCTGTGTGTTGCCTGTACAGATTGGATGGGTTGCACCTGAACTCGAAGGGGAGGAATATCCTTGCTGGTAGGTTTGCTAGCATAGTTCGGGAGGGTTTAAACTAACTTGCAAGGGGGGTGGGACTTGGAGCAATAGAGCAGTGAAAGAAGTGCATGGAGTAAAGCCAGATCTAACATATAGAGAGGCTTTGAGGAAAGAGCAGCAGAATAAAGGCTGTAAAGGTAGTAAGGTAGAAGGGCTAAAGTGTGTGTACTTCAATGCAAGAAGCATCAGGAACAAAGGTGATGAACTGAGAGCTTGGATACATACATGGAATTATGATGTAACCACTGCTCAGTACAAGAGGTCATGGCTTTAAGGTAAGGGGAGGAAAGTTCAAGGGGGATATTAGAGAAAGGTTTTTCACTCAGAGTGGTTGGTGCACGGAATGCACTGCCTGAGTCAGTGGTGGAGGCAGATACATGAGCGAAGTTTAAGAGACTACTAGACAGGTATATGGAGGAATTTAAGGTGGGGGGGGGGTTATATGGGAGGCAGGATTAGAGGGTCAGCACAACATTGTGGGCCGGAGGGCCTGTAATGTGCTGTACTATCTATAAAGAATGGCATCAAGTCAGCAGAACGATGTGACGGAGGACCAGAAGATGTTGAATCTTGCGGGTTAAGAATCTGCAAGCGTAAGAGGAGCCTGATGGCAGTTATGGAGCACGGATTACAATGGGAAATAGAAAAGACATATCAAAAGGGCAAAATGATAGACATGGGAGATTTCAACTTGCAGGTCAATTGGGAAAATCAGGTTGGAAATGGTTCTCAAGAGAGTGAGCTTGTTGAATGTCGATGAGATGGCTTTTTAGAGCAGTTTGTTTTTGGGACCACTAGGGGATTAGCTATACTGGATTGAGTGTTATGTAATGAACTGGAGGCGATTAGGGAGCATAAGGTAAAGGAACCCTTAGGAACCAGTGATCACAATATGATTGAATTCAACTTGAAATTTGATAGGGAGAAGGTAAAGTCTGATGTAGCAGCATTTCAGTGGAGTAAGGGAAATTACAGTGGTATGAAAGGGGAGTTGGCCAAAGTAAATTGGAAGGAGATGCTGGCAGGGAAGTCAGCAGAGCAGCAATGGCATGCGTTTCTGGGAAAATGAGGAAGGTGCAGGACATGTGTATTCTAAAAATGAAGAAATACTCAATTGGTAAAATAGTACAACCGTGGCTGACAAGGGAAGTCAAAACTGTTTAAAACCAAAAGGGAGGTCATACAACAAAGCAAAATCTAGCAGGAAGACAGAGGATTGGGAAGCTTTTATAACTCCATAGAAAGCAACTAAAAGAATCATTAGGTGGGAAATGATGAAATATGAAAGTGAGCTAGCAAACAATATCGAAGAGGATAGTAGGTTTTCTCAAGTATGTGAAAAAAATAGAAGTGAGATGAGGACCATTACAAAATAAGGCCAGAAAAATAATAACGGGGACAAGGAAATGACAGATGAACTAAGTGAGTTTTTTGCATCAGTTTTCACTGTGGAAGACACGAGCAGTGTGTCAGATGTTGAAGGGTGTGAGGGAAGAGAAGTGAGTGTAGTTACTATTACAAGGGAAAAGTCGCTCAAAAAGCTGAAAGAAAGACCTAGTGTACATAAATCACCCAGACCAGATGGACTGCACCTAGGCTTCTGAAAGAGGTAGTGGTAGAGATTGTGGAGGCATTAATAATGATCTTTCAAAAATCATTGCACTCTGGAATGGTACCAGAGGACTGGAAAATTGGGAATGTCACTCCACTCTTTAAGAAACGAGGAAGGCAGCAGAAAGGAAACTGTAGACCAGTTAACCTGACCTCAGATGTTGGAGTCGATTGTTAAAGATTAGGTTATGGAGTATTTAGTGACACGGGACAAGATAGGACAAAGCCAGCATGGTTTCCTTCAGGGAAAATCTTGCCTGATGAGCCAGTTGGAATTCTTTGAGGAGATTACATGTAGGATAGGTAAAGGGGATGTAGTGGACATTGTATATTTGAACTTTCAGAGCCTTTGACAAGGTGCCATACATGAGGCTACTGACCAAGTTAAGCACCTATGGTATTACAGGAAAGTTACTAACATGGTTAAAGCATTGGCTGATTGGTAAGAGGCAGCGAGTGGGAGTAAAAGGATCCTTTCCTGGTTGGCTGCCAGTGACTCGTGGTGTTCTGCAGGGGTCGGTGCTGGGACCGCTTCTTTTTATGCTGTATATCAATGATTTAGGTGATGGAATAGGTGGCTTTTTGCCAAGTTTGCAGATGATACAAAGACTGGTGGAGGGGCAGGTACTGTTCAGGAAACAGGTAGGCTGCAGGAGGACATAGAGATTAGGGGAATGGTCAAGAGGGGACAATGAAATACAATGTTGGAAAATGCATGGTTATGCATCTTGGTAATAGAAATAAATTTGCAGATTATTTTCTAAACAGGGAGAAAATCCAAAAATCTGAGATGCAAAGGGACTTTGAAGTCCTTGTGCAGAACGCTAAAGGTTAACTTGCGGGGAGAGTTGGAGGTGAGAAAGGCAAGTGCCATGTTAAGAGGCCTGGAATACAAGAGCAGGGATGTGGTGCTGAGGCTTTATAAGCACTGCTGAGGCCTCACCTTGAGTATTGTGAACAGTTTTGGGCTCCTCATCTATCAATGCTGGCATTGGAGAGATTCACAAGGATGATTCCGGAAATGAAAGGGTACATGAGGTACATTTGATAGCTCTGGGTCTGTACTTGCCGGAATTTAGAAAGATTAGGGTTTTTTTTTTACTGAAATCTTTCAAATGATGAAAGGCCTAGATAGAGCAGATGTGGAAAGGATGTTTCTCTTGGTGGGGGAGTCTTGGACAAGACGGCAGTCTCAGAACAGAGGAACATCCATTTAAAACAGAGATGCAGAGAAAATTCTTTAGCCAGATGGTGGTGAATTTGTGGAATTTATTACCACAGGCAGCTGTGGAGGCCAGATTGTTGGGTGTATTTAAGGCAGAGATTGATAGGTTCTTGATTGGACACAGCATCAAAGGTTATGGGGGGAAGGCCAGGGAGTGGGGCTGAGGAGAGGGAATAAAGGATCAGCCATGATTGAATGGCGGAACAAATTTGACAGGACAAATGGCCCAATTCTGCTCCTATTTCTTACAAGCAGCCTGAAGTGGCTGACCTTCCTTTCCTTTGCCTCAGTTCATTCTCAACAGGAGCCTTGACTGAGGCAGAGGAGGTATTCTCCTTCCTGCAGGATTTGGCATCTTCTCTTACTACCTGTGCACTTGGGGCAGGACTTGCAGAGAGGGAGCTTGTGTCCCCACGAACTGCAATTGGTCTGTTGCCGTCCTGCTTGCAATTGGAACAGTTATGGCATACCCTAGCTCGTCCTGCTTAAACGTACAACTACAATCTCCAAATTGCAAATAAAAGCGGATCGGTCGTCAACCTTTCCCTCTCGTTGACTTTCAGCACGATCTTGGCCTGTCCACTTGTTAATCCAGATCCCCAAATGAGCGAGGCTCTCTGCTCTTCTTCACCTGAACAGCTGAGTTAGCAGCTCTCCAGTGGGAACTTGATGGTGGGGGAAGGGGGGATTAAACCTGTACACAGTTCACTATCAACGAGTCGAGTCGCTCCCACACCTCTTCGCCATTGTTTCTGTAGTGGCTGGAAATCAACTACAAATGCCAGAACTTCAAAAGAAAATCTCGTAGGAAGGTTACAGCTGAAGTACTCCCCTGCAAAGTAGCAAATGGTAAACAGACACATACTGCGACAACAAATTTACTTCGAACTTTGAACTCTTTCAATCTTTCGCGCGATTGGTCCAGCAGAAGTCCCGCCCATCTATTTACATACCCAGAAAGCTTTGCATCGAGACACAGGAATTTGGGATTTACTGTCCATAGTGAAATGCCCTTGGTTTTTAATTGTAATATACTTCTATATTAAAGAGATTCCCGCTGCATTAATGTGATGATTAAGGCCGCTCGCTATGATTTTAAAGTGGTAAGCGGCGTGTGACCTGAGCCTATGTTACAGTCTGTATTCAGTACACTCTGGTTTCTCTTCAGATCGTATAAATCTTTCGCCTTTTACTAAAGATTTCCGTGGAGAGGAACACTCAGAGTTTTAACCAATTTTTTGATGCCCTGCTCCGTGCGGGGCTTGCATACAACAAAGAATAGAACTGACTTCACTGCTCTGAAGGGTGTGTCCCACCTCAACCTCAGAGTGGTTTCCCCTACGCAGAGCACTTTGCATTCCTCAAAATGGGGGAGTTTCCCTGTTCCGGATGAAGGGTTTCTCGGCCCTCATCATCTTTGCGGTTTATTTCAATTATTCAATTCCCTGGATGCTCTGTGACACGCTGAGTTCCTCTAGCATTTTTTGTTTGTTGCTCTGGAATTCCAGTACCTGCAGATTCCCTTGTGTTTATCACCAGCATATGTCGTGAAATTTGTTAAGTTAGCAGCAGCAGTTCAATGCAATACATAACATCGAAGAAAAAGACAAAATAATATTAATAGATAAGTAAATTAATTATAGTATACGTATATTGAATAGATTAAAATAATGCAAAAACACAAATAATATATATTTTAAAAGTGCGGTAGTGTCCAAGGGTTGATTGTCCATTTAGGGATCGAATGGCAGAGGGGAAGAAGCTGTTCCTGAATGGATGCTGTCATTCAGCTTGGTGAATGGCAGTAATTCACCACTCCCACCCGGCACTTAACCCTATAAACGCAAATGTTACACCTGTCCCCACACCTCCCCCTTACCACCATTCCGGGCCCCAGACTGTCCTTCCAGGTGAGGCAACACCACCTCCGAGTCTGCTGGAGTTGTCTATCGCGTCCGGTGCGGCCTCCTCTACATCGGCGAGACCCGACGCAGATTGGGGGACCGTCACAATAGACAGGACCTCCCGGTTGCCACCCACTTCAACTCTGCCTCTCATTCCCATCTAGATATGTCCATACATGGCCTCCTCTACTGCCATGATAAGGCCAAACTCAGGCTGGAGGAGCAACACCTCAGCTACCGACTGGGTAGCCTCCAGCCTGGTAGTATGAACATTGAATTCTCCATTTCCGGTAATTCCCTCCCCCTCCCAGGTCCCGCTCTGCAGTTCTTTCATGCTTAACCCCTCCCCTCTTTATCCTTCCTCTGATTGGTTTCCCACCTGGCGCCTCTAGCCCTTCTCCTCCCCCGTCTCTATTACTGGGCTTCGGCCCTCTCTTCCCCCCATTCCTGATGAAGGGTCTCGGCCCGAAACGTTGGCTACTCTTTTCTCACAGATGCTGCCTGACCTGCTGAGTTCTTCCAGCGTTGTCCATTAATTGGTTCCCATGGACTCTGCTTGTGGCACAAGATCTCTGAGTGTTAGTGGGTGACTTTGCTCAGGTTCTTGTACTTGTCCCCTGTTCAGCACCAACTATCCCTATCTTCCACAGATTGTTCCACAATCCCACACACACACTACTGAGAATCAAGAGAGACCAGAGATGCTGGAAATCTTGAGTAACGCACACAAGATGCTGCAGGAACTCAGAAAGTCAGGCAGCACCTATGGAGGGGAATAGACAAATGTTCCAGGCAAAGACCCTTCAGGTCCTGATGAAAGATCTCAGCCTGAAACATTTATTTATTGTTTATAAACTGTTCATTCCCTCCAAATGTGCTGCCTGCATTGCTGAATTTCTTTAGCACTACTGACGGAATTGCAATATCCCATGGTATCCTGAAGCAAAAGGACAGAGAGAACGCTTAAAAATGTTAAATCGTCTTTTGCAGGTTGAAGAAAAAGTTTCTTCAGATACATTCCTCCAGTGTTGATTTTATTTCCACTCATGTGATGCAGACTGATAATGTATTAGTTACTGTTGTCATTTGGGGCTAGTGTTGGTGACTTTCAACTGATGTTCTGCCAACTCTAGACCACGTGCTCAGAAGCTTATTGAAGAGACAACTGCATTTAATACTGAGTGAATAGCTGTCAACATTCACACCTGATGCACCATCATACTCATCACGTAAATGTATAGAGATTATTTGGGTAGATTGTTTGTTAGTCTCCTTTGGGTACACAGCATGCTGAATACTTGTGAGAATTTTTTTAACATCGCTGCTCCTCACTCCCTCTGCTGGATTTTTGTAGAAGATACAAGGCATAAGACTTCTGATACATTTTGCTGAAGAGACATTAAGATATCTGTAATAGAATTAAATTTTGCATAATTGTTAACCCAGCAATAATATATAATAGAAAATCAAGAAAACTGTGACACTGTGAATCTGAAATAGAAATTGCTTCAATACCTTCGTAGGTCAGGTCAGACTGAAAAAGAAACAAGCCGACCCAAGGCAAACAACCTCTCACTCAACACTAGCAGAACTAGAGAGCTGATAGATGGTTTCAGGGAGGGGTAGGTTAACAAACATGCAGAGGTCTACACTGGGTGACCAACAACGGAGAGAATCAGTAGCTTTAAGTTCCTGGCTATTATCATACTGGATGACCTGTCCTGGACCCAGCACATTGATTAAAATCATAAGGAATGCGCAACAGTGTCTTTACTTTCTTAGGAGGAGAGGAGGCTCAGGTTGTTAGCAAACACTAACAAACTTCTACAGATGCACTGTTGAAAACATCCTGACTGGTTGCATCATGGTCTAGTATGGCAATTTAAATTTACAGGAACCTAAGTGGTTGCAGAGACTAGTGGCAGCCCAATACATCATGGGCACATTCCTCACCACCATCAGCTGTATCTACAGTGGGTCGTATTCGTCTGTTTTTCTGTGTGAGGCCGAGTTGCCAGCTCAATGCTGAACCCAGCAGGGATGGAAAGTGTGCAAGGAGCCAGCCAGATTTAAACCTGGGATCACTTGCCTCAAAATCCAGTGTGGATGCCACTGCACCACCGGCCAGCTTCAAACCTTGTCCAACGCTGACAAAGGTCCTGACGGAATAGCTACCGCAGAGTCGTTTTCTTATGTTATCCCAGATTCTACAATTCCCGAAATCCAGACCTCTGTTTTAAAGTACCTCAAAACCTGAATCTGCATTGTCCGTGAGGGTACAAGGTTCTCTGTGTGAAGACTGCTCCAAGCCAGAGAAAGAAACAGCAGAGTTGATAAATGAATAAAACATAAATATGTTCTTTTGAGTAAGGGGATGAGATAGTTATAATGTAGAAAAAGATTAAAGGGAAAAACAACATACAATTTGGGAGCATAGGTGAGAGCACGAAAGGTACTGGCATTGGTTTATTATTATCACACTACCAAGATATAATGAAAAATTTGTCTTGCATAATACAGATCAGATCATTACACTGTGCTGGAATAAGTTAAGACCTTAACAACGCAGAATAAAGGGTAAAAGCTATTGTAAAAGTGCAGTGCAGATAAACAATAAATTGTAAGATCATAACGAGGTTGTGAGGCCAAGAGTTCTTTTTATCGTACAAGTAATCCATTCAAGAGTTTGATAACAGTGGAATAGAAGCTGTCCTTGAGCCTAGTGGTACGAGCTTTCAGACTTTTGTATCTTAAGTCTTCTTCTGAGTTTAGAACTTCACGGTCAGCAAACCCAATACCATCACACTGATAATGTTTCTATCTCCTACCTTTTGGTTTCTCCTCAATGAGGTATGAAGTTCTGGAGTTTAGAAAGGGATTTTGTAGGTGTTGTTGCCTCTTCAGTGAATATTTCTCAAATGATACAGCTGGGATTTGATTGTATTCTTCTACCAGGAATAACAAAAGTGTAGTGTGAAATTTGACATGGTTTCAAATACTCTGAGATACCCAGCAATGCAACCCACTTCCCTGGGTTAAGAGTGGGGGTGAGATGAGAATGGGCACTGTAGCATCGTGGTTAGTGTAGTGTAAAGCTTTACAACAACAGCGATGCAGGTTCAATTCCCACTGCTGCCTATAAGGAGTTTGTACGTTCTCCATGTCACCGAGTGGGTTTCCTCTCACATTCCCAAGTATGGGTTGGAAGGTTAATTGGTCACTTGGGTGTATTTAGGCACCGTGGGCCCACTGGACAGGAAGGGCCTGTAACTGTACTCTGAATAAATTATTCAGCCATCTACACCTGCTACTGGATACTTCAGAAGGCCACAGAAATAGATACGTTGAGGAACAAATTTGAAAATTGGATAAAACTATTGATTTCATTTCGATTTTTAGAATGATTGGTACAAAGGTAAATTATTGAGAGTATTTTTTATCTTAAACCTCAGGATGAATCCAAACAATTGGACACCCTAAACTTCAAATGGCCTTGTGATCAGATTTCAATGCTTTATGTAAATTACATTGGTTACTTGCGCTAATATTGAAAAGAATATGCAATTCAAAAATAACCCAAAAATTATTACTTTTAGTTTAACAACTGACATCTTTCTTTTCCCATTCATTCTTTGGCATTGCCTCAAGGTCAAGGGTTAACTTGCCTCCACTCTGTTTCTGCAGTGACAGTCCTGATGTGGAAACTACAGATTTGCATTTTAAAAAATGGACAAATCTGTTGGATTGAATGGAAAAAGGGGCCAGTGGTAAACTAGGTGCTTCTTCCTATGGACTTCAATGTGCTTTTAGTGCATGGACACAAAATTCAAAGGTTCATTTATTATTGAAGTGCTGCATGTATCCGTATACAGTTCTGAGATTTGTCTTCTCCAGAGAGCCAAAAAACAAAAAAAAAGAACATGAGTTGTTCAGATTCCGAGTATAATTCTAAATTCTGCCACTCTGCTTTGAGTGTTCATGGATTAGAGATTCCCAGAAGTAAGGATGTTACATTTTCAAGGAGACTCAGGGAGTCTCCCTAATTTTGTTTCTCTATCCACCAGGTAATCTCTTCAAATAATTTAGCTTGAAATAGAGTGTTTATTTCAACCGAATGGTTTTGAATGACGTGGTTTATTGTATGTAGCCAACTGAACACTATTACAGTTTCAATACTTGAAAAATGATATAAAATTAATGAGTGGTGAAAAAAACACGTCAGGAGAATCAGTTACAGCAATTTCAAAGTTCAAGTAATTTTATTAACAAAGTACATACAGTATACAGTATAGTATACCTTATACTATCCTGAGATTCATTTTCTGGCAGACATTCATAATAAATACAAAGAAACACGATAGAATCATTCAGAAAATGCACAAACAAATGACAACAAGCTGCAAATACAAAAAACACAAAATAATAATGTTAAAAAGCAATAAATATTGAGAACATGAGATGAAGATTTCTTGAAAGTGAGTCCATGGGCTATGGGAACAGATCAGTTGATTGCATTTGAGAGCAGTTATCCTCTCTAATCCACAAGTGTCATAGTTGAGGGGTAATAATTGTTTCTGAACATGGTGGGGTAGGTCCTGTACCTCTTTCCTGATGGCAACAGCAAAAAGAGAACATGGCCTGGATGGTGGGATCCCTGATGATGGATGCTGCTTTCCTGCGACAGTGCCCTTTGTAAAAGTACTCAGTGGTAGGGAGGGCTTTATCTGTGATGGACTAGGCTGTGTCAACTACTTTTTGTAGGCTTTTCCTTTGATGGACGTTGATGCTTCCATGCCAAACTGTGATGCAACCAGTCAATATACTCTCCATTGGGCATCTAAAGAAGGATGTCAAAGTTTTAGATGAACTGGCAAATCTTCGCAAACCTCTGAGAAAGTAGAGGTGCATGATAAGCCTTCTTTGTAATGGGACTTACATGCTGGTCCCAGGACAGATTGTCTGAAACGATAATACCGAGGAATTTAAAGTTGCAGGCACTCCCTCTCTCTGATCCCCTGATGAGGACTGTTCTCCTCCTGTAGTTTTTCTGACATTGAGCAAAAGGTTGTTGTTCAGACAGATTTTCAATCTCCCTCCTAAATGCTGTTTAGTCACCATCTTTGATTTGGCCAATGACAGTGGTTTCATCAGCAAATGAAAATATGGCATTGGAACTGTGCTTAACCTCACAGTCATAAGTATAAAGTGAGTAAAGCAGGGGACTGAGCACACAGCATTGTGGTGCACCTGTGCTGATGGTGATTGTGGAGAAGTTATTGTCAACACAAACTAACTGATGTCTGCAAATTAGGAAATTGAGAATCCAGATGCACAAGGAGGTATTGAGACCTAGGTCTTGGGGCTTATTGGTTAGTTTTGAGGGGATGATAGTATTGAGTGAATCCAAGACACTTCTCAGGCAGCAGTTGATATGTTTCATTACCAACCTCTCAAAACACTTCATTACAATAGATGTAAGTGCTACTGGGTGATAGTCATTGAGGCAGGTTACCAAGTTCTGCAATACTGCAAGACTTGCTTCAGTACTGCAACCTGGATTCCACCGGTAAGTCATAGCCAAAGTAACC
This sequence comes from Hypanus sabinus, assembly GCF_030144855.1. Taxonomy (NCBI): domain Eukaryota; kingdom Metazoa; phylum Chordata; class Chondrichthyes; order Myliobatiformes; family Dasyatidae; genus Hypanus; species Hypanus sabinus. The sequence goes on from NC_082717.1 coordinate 64,768,893, forward strand.
ATAATAAGGACATAATGTTCAGGTCATTTAGAGTGGCAGCAGATAACACTTTGAGTTTGGAGCTGTTCCCAAAACTGGAAAATGTTGTAAGTGAACAGATTTTAACAGAAGCACCGAAATGGTAAAAGAGGAATTAAAACACAGTGAAAAAATGTAAATGACTGAGGCAAAATAAGTAACATGTGATTGGAGACAAACATATAAAATGAAGTAGTACTTACAGTGCATGACACAGAGGGGTAACTTTAACTGTGGCTGATGGTGTAATATAATTTAACTGATCGGATCACAAAAATAGCCATTTTCTCTGAATTTTACAGAACTGTATAGAATAAAGAATAAAGCCTTGCATTAATGTAAAACACTTACAAATTCAGAACATCTTAAAGTGTTGCACAGTTTAAGTGCCGTTGAATGTTTTGCCCTCAAGGAAATACAAGAGAATAGAAGGGACCTCCATAAATGTTTTCACCTGAAAGGTGGTAGTTTGAATCATATAGCTCTACATTCGTACCACTCAGAGTAGAAGTTTAGGTTTTCATGCACACGTTTCTTGAGTTGGACTTCAACTGTGAACCTTCTGGCTCAGAGGTATCAGTTCCATCTACTGAAGCACAGTTCATACTTTGTAAATGACTCATATTAAGTGGAATTACCTGTTGCTCAGTTAATTTCACACATTAGGAAATCCCCCAAAATCAAAATGACTCAGTGGCAGCCTGTTGTGCATAAATAAAATGTCACATTTCCTGCTGGTGTGGCGAACCACATATACCTGCCTGCTGGCTGCTCCTGTGGCTCCTCCCACAGACCCCGGTATAAAGGTGGTTGGTGGCACTGCTCCTCCCTCAGTCTCCAGGATGCTGTGTGGTGGGCTCTTGCTACTAATTGTGGTCTCTTGCAGCTAATAAAATTAATGCACCAAAGTGGCCCTTCTTTCCGCAGATGGTGATGTTATCCAGCTGCGGAAAGAAGGGCCACTTCGCCAAGGCCTGTAAGTCTAAACCACGAGCAGGGTCAAGCAGCGCCGCGTGCGAGGCATGGGGGTCGCCATCTTGGTCGCCGCCATCTTGCCCTCCCGCCTCGTGTGAGACATGGGGGCGGCCATCTTTGTTGGCGCCACCTCGCCCCACCTCTGACCCACGGGTGCTTACTGGGCACCAAGATGGCGATTCAACTCTGGCCACCATAACCCTCGACCAAAGCGCTCCACACCAGCTTGCAAGGTCAATGATGGACATCCTGGTGAAGGGGCACTGGACTAGCTGCCTGTTTGACATGGGCAGCACTGAGAGTTTTATTCACCCGGACACGGTGCAACGCTGCGGACTCATGACACAGCCGGTAAGCCAGAGGTCCACCTTGGCTTCTGGATCGCATTCCACAGACATCCGGGGGGGTTGTGTAGCAACATTGGTGATGCAGGGCACAGAATATCAGGACTTTGCGTTAGTGGTCATACCTCAACTGTATGCTCCTGTGCTATTGGGGCTGGACTTTCAGAGCCACCTGAAGAATGTGACAATGGAGTATGATGGGCCCCTCCCACCACTCACTGTCAGGAATCCTCAGTTTTGTGGGGCTTCGTCATACACCCCGCTACTGACCACACACACACCGACCCGCACGTCCCACCCAACACCATGCCAACGGCCGCGCTACTGACACCACTTGCAGCCTCTCCACCCTCAAGATCCCTCCCCCACCGCTGTTCGCCAACCTGACCCCTGACTGTAAACCTGTGGCAACTAAAAGCAGGAGGTACAGCGCGGGGGACAGGGCCTTCATTCAGTCGGAGGTGCAGCGGCTGCTCAAGGAGGGGATCATTGAGCCAAGCACAAGTCCTTGGAGGGCCCAGGTGGTCATTGTTTGGACAGGGCAGAAAAATAGGATGATCGTGGACTATAGCCAGACCATCAATAGGTTCATGCAGCTTGACGTGTACCCCCTACCCTGCATCGTGGATATGGTCAACCAGATAGCTCAGTGCAAGGTGTACTTGACCATAGACCTGAAATCCGCTTACCATCAGCTCCCCATTAGCCCAGAGGACCATCCCGACACCACCTTTGAGGCGGGCGGCAGGCTCTATCACTTCCTGCGTGTCCCCTTCAGTGTCACGAATGGTGTCTCTGTCTTCCAGAGGGAAATGGACCGGATGGTGGACCAGTGCCAACTGAAGGCCACGTTCCCATATCTGGATAACATCACCATCTGTGGTCACGACTGGCAGGATCACGACACTAACCTCCAACGATTTTTCCAAGTGGCAAAAGCCCTGAACCTTCCTTATAACAGGGACAAGTGTGTGTTCGGAACCACCCAACTCGCTATCCTTGTGTATGTCGTGGAGAACGGGGTCATTGGCCCTGACCCCGACCGTATGCGCCCCCTGTTGGAACTCCCTCTTCCCACCACCCTCAGAGCCCTCAAACGGTGCCTGGGCTTCTTTTCCTATTACACCCAATGGGTCCCCCATTACGCAGACAAGGAGACACTACTACCATCCCACCCCCGGTCAAGTCCACCGCATTTCCTCTCTCTGCTGAGGCCCACGCGGCCTTCAGCCGCATTAAAGGGGACATTGTCAAAGCTACGATGCATGCAGTGGACGAGATCATTCCCTTCCAAGTAGAGAGTGACGCCTCTGACTTCGCGCTTGCTGCTACCCTCAATCAGGCAGGCAGGCCAGTAGCATTCTTCTCTCGGACCCGTCAAGGCCCTGAAATTCAGCACTTTGCAGTGGAGAAAGAAGCCCAGGCCATAGTGGAAGCTATTAGGCACTGGAGGCACTATCTCGCCGGCAAAAGGTTCACCTTGCTGACCGACCAGCGCTCAGTTACGTTCCTGTTCAGCAACCAACAGCGGGGCAAAATCAAAAATGATAAAATTTTGCGGTGGAGAATGGAACTCTCCACCTACAACTATGATATCCTGTACTGGCCTGGAAGGCTCAATGAGCCCCCTGCTGCCCTATCCCGGGGAGCGTGTGCCAGCGCGCAGCTCAACCGGCTATACACCCTCCATGCAGATCTTTGCCACCCGGGGGTCACCTGATTTTACCATTTCATGAAAGCCGGGAACTTGCCGTACTCCCTTGAGGAAATCAGGATGATGACCAGGGACTGCCAAGTTTGCGCTGAGTGCAAACCGCACTTCTACCGTCCTAAAAAGGCGCAACTTATCAAGGCCACCCTCCCCTTTGAGCGACTGAGTGTCGACTTTAAGGGCCCCCTTCCCTGCACCGACCGCAATGTCTACTTTCTCAACATAATTGACGAGTACCTGCGGTTCCCCTTTGCCATCCCCTGCCCTGATACCACTGCCACGTCCGTCATAAAAGCCCTGCGCCAGCTCTTCACTCTGTTTAGATATCCCTGCTATATCCACAGTGATAGAGGGTCCTCCTTTATGAGTGACGAGCTGCGCCAATATCTGTTGGCTAGGGGTATTGCTACTAGTAGGACCACGAGCTATAATCCCCGGGGGAATGGACAGGTGGAGAGGGAGAATGCCACTGTGTGGAAGGCCACACTCTTAGCCGTTAAGTCAAAGGGATTGCCGGTCTCTCGATGGCAGGAGGTCCTCCCCAAGGCACTCCACTCCATCCGCTCCCTCTTATGCACGTCCACCAATGCCACCTCTCATGAGCAACTCTTTTCTTTTCCCAGGAAGGCTGCCACTGGGGCCACCATACCGGCTTGGCTGATGTCCCCAGGGCCAGTGCTGCTCCAGAAACATGTGAGGAGCAATAAGTACTCCCTGCTGGTTGAGAGGGTTCACCTACTACATGCGAACCCCCAGTATGCCTATGTGGTCTTACCTGATGGGCGGGAGGACACGGTCTCTGTCCACGACCTGGTGCCCACAGGAGCACCAGACCCCTACCCCGAACACTCCACGGTGACTATGAACCCCGTACCCACCAAGGTGTATACCCATGAGACACCACGCACACCAAGCCCTACACAGACTCCTCACGACACTCCCATACCCGGTGACACGCACACGCAAGAGGGATTACTGATGCCTATCGGGCTGGCACCTCAAGTCTGGCCGGAGCCAGCACAACCACCGTCACTGGTGCAATCACCACCGGTGCTACGTAGATCGCAGCGACGGACTTGACCGCCTGATAGACTTGACCTGTAAATATACTTGTAAGAAACTTCACCCCATGGGGACTCTGTTTTAAAACAAAGTGGGGGGGAGTGAATGTGGTAAACTATGTATACCTGTCTGGACACGTCCGTCTGCTGACTGCTCCTGTGGCTCCTCCCACAGACCCCTGGATAAAGGCAATTGGAGGCACTGCTCCTCCCTCAGTCTCCAGGATGTTGTGTGGTGGTCTCTTGCTACTGATAGTGCTCTCTTGAAGCTAATAAAATCCTATTGTTTGCCTCCCGTCTCCGAGAGTTACTGATGGTGGATCAACTGGTAACACTGATAACACTTTCAAAGCATTTGTTTGGTTGTACGGTGCTTTCTAAGAGGCCCAACAAAAACACAAGTACTTTTGAATGGAAAATAAAATTGGAAAGGATTTATTTGGCTGTGAATTTAATGTAACATAGTCAAAATTACTCTCTCTGTACCTTAATTCTTTGGTATTTATGATAATATCTCTGATTTTCGTTAGGGACTGAGTTAGTGTGATTTCTTTTGAGATCAACTATGGAGAGGCCAGCGAGAAAAGTAAATTTTCACAAAACTTAACAAAGAGAACCAAAGCACACTTTGACACTAATAGTGCCCAACACATTCATTTCTAAATCAAAGTACCAATCCATTCCTTCAAGTCTCGGTAGATAAGGAGACTTCCCTACAACTAGTGAATATCAGACTGTAATGTTCTGGGTTCCTGAGAAATGATTTGGGAAAGGGTCTAAGGCAGGCATTATATACCTGAGAGTTTGGTGACTAGTCAGTTTCATTGAGCATTTGTATTATTTGTTCGTATACCTTCCTGAACTTTGCCTTTGAATCCTCATTTTGTGAGGACTAATGAAGGATCTGTTATAGGGTTCTCCATGTCCAGTATTTTGTCTTCCAGGGCTGCAATGGAGTACAAGATAGAGGGTTGGAAACCACATATAAAGTCAAATAATGAAGTAATTTACATAAGTCACTGCTCACCAGTTAGGTGAAGCATCTCACTAATAATGTTCGGACAGGGAGTGTGAATAAGTTACCTGAATTCAAGGGGCATCTTGGCTCCAGCAATCCTAGGAGTCAGCCTTGAAGCTCGAAGATTGATGGGCAGGTCATGGTGTCTCACTGTTTGGTGTGTTACGAATGATGAGCAACTCTGATGGGCAGAAGGGTACTACTATTCCAATGCTGTTATCAAGGGAGATGAGAGAGACACAGGATAACAGCAAAGGCAGTTGTTATTGACAACGCTCATGAAAAATTAATGAAAGAGAGGCCCACAGGTTGGAATGTCTCCTATTGACAAAAAGAGAGATTACTGCTATTGTCTTTTGGAGAAGGATTGTGTACTTGGTACTGTTCTATTCATTGAAACCCCTCAGGGGGCAACCAGTGTGGACTGGTTTGATGGGTTACATCATCTCAACCTGATTGACACCTGAGACCCAGTGAGTGGGGATAAAAGTGAGGTCTGAGGAACACCCCTCAGACGCACCAGGAGAGATGCTATGAGACCGGTGGGGACTTGTGTGCGTGTCCATCCTTGCCTAGGTGATGAGTCCACCACGGCAGAACGGTCTAACTAAAGGACGGAGGGGTCATACGTGAATGGCCACAACAACAACGCATCGATGGATCAAGATCGTAAAGTCGGCAAGTCAATAGCTGTTACTGCTCTCTCTCTCTCCAACAATTGCAACACAGCGACCAACAACTACCACAGCCTGCATGAACTGAACTGAACTTTATATTTCTATCAGACAAATCATTATCCCCTAGACAACGATAGAGCTTATTTCTTATTATTATTATTATACCAGCACTTTTAGGTTTAGTATTAATGATGTATATTATCTGTATATTTGCATTGATATTATTTTTGTGTATTTTTACTAATAAATACTGTTAAAAATAGTATAACCAGACTCCAACAGATACTCCTATCTTTGCTGGTAAGACACCCAGTTACGGGGTTCGTAACAGGTGATAGTGTCACTGCCAGATGGTTCCGGAGGTGTGGTGGCTCCAGGCTTGGAAAGCTCACGGCTAGATCTCCCTCGATGCCATGACCCCAGGACACTGATTTTTCCAAAGCAAGATTTAGTGTTCCAAGGCTTGAAATGGGTGCCAGAGGAATATTTTGCTCAGAGCTCTATTCCACTTGCCTCAGTAACCGTGGCTCCAACATTCCTCAATAAGATTGACATCAACTACTCAATTGGCGCCCTCATCTGCCACCCCAAACACTTATTGCCTCCACCAGGGTGCAATTACTGCAGTGTATACCATTAACAAAATGCACTGCAGTCACTCTTCTAGGCTGCCTTGATGTGAAGGTTGGAGACACAAGAGACTGCAGATACTGGAAACTGGAGCAACAAGTAGTGGGTGAGCAGAATCTGTGGAAGGAAAGGCAGGATGCAGCCCAAAACATTGTCAACTCCTTTCCTTCCACCGATGCTGCTCAACCCATTGTGTATCCCCCAGCAGATTATTTGTTGCTCAAGTTGTCAAGGTCACCACTTTCAATGCCCCTTTCAAATTAAAATCTTTGAACCAAGGGCAAGAGAAGATCTGGATTGAATAGTACTGGTGAATCTCATACTGGGTATCAGTCAGATGGTTACTGATGACGAAATGTCACGTGGCAACACCATCAGCAATACCTCTGATCACTTTGCTGATGATTGGTCTTGCTCACTATGCAAAGGACATACAGTACCTGGGTGATTTTGGGTAGAAGACAGTTGGAACTGCACTGGAACAGGTTGAAAGTGCCTCAGCCAGTTCCAGAGGCAGGTCTTCTGCACTGTGGGAGGGACATTGCTCGATCCATTGCCTTTGTTGAACTCACTGCTGTCAAATATTTCTTGCCTTCATCTGGAATAAACTGAATGAGATAACTGACTCCTTTGTTGGCTTTTTCTGAAGCCAAGGTGAAGCACGTACTCAGTACATTTGGCTGAACGTTGCTACAAATGCTTTGCCATGTCCTTATCGATCATATTGCTGAGAATCTTGAACCCCAGCATCATCCTTCCTGTCACCACCACTGGTCATGGATTGTTGAGCTTTGGTTATCTTTCTTCATTGCATGCTGTTTTCCTGTTTAGCATGCATATTGTCTTATGTTGCAGCTGGCTGACAAAACCTTGTTCTTGTGTATCTTGTGCTGGTCTCCATATGCCCTTCTGCATTTATCATTGAACAAGTGACAATTCCCTAGCTTAAAATTATGTGAAATAAGAGCTGAAGTAGGCCATTTGGTGCTTCAAGCCTTGTCCGAAATTAATGAAAATCATGACTGAATATCTACTTTGGAGACATTTTCTTAGATTATCTCCCAATTCTTTGATTCCTTAAATATCCAGAAATCCATTGGCCTCTGTTTTAAAAGACCACAAAACCTGAGCCTCCACAGTCCTTGAGGATAGGGCATTCTCTGTGTGAAGAAAATTTTCCTCATCTATCTTTAAATGCCAGCACCTTATTTTGACACTACTTCCAGACAGGGGAAATCCTGATGCAGAATCCTGAGCCAAAAAGTTGACCAAATCTTTGCCTCCATAGATGCTGCCCGACCCACTGAGTTCCTCCAACAGTTTGCTTTTTGCAGTCACTCAAGTCTCCCATAACCATTTTGTCCTTGAACCAAACATACTCACTGGAGTTCGACAACACTTTGACCATTTTCTTGTTTTTCATTGCACCTGTGGATACTGGTACTTGTGTACATGACGAAGCCAATTCCAATCCAGAAATCAGTGCAGTAAAGATTCACTGCACTTCCTCAATGGCAAATAGATCTTTATTTGTAAAGGTAAGGATGACATCCACTCTGTTTATTTGACTCCTATCAGTGAGGAGTCTACCCAACATCCACCCAGGACCCACTTGGACTGAAAAACAAGTTACTTCCCTCAAGCCGCCAGGCCGATCAACAGCTTCACCCATTAACTTACCCCACCAACACCACATGCACATCACCTAGCATCACTTTTTCTACGTAACAATTTTCTGTTTTGTGTTCCAAAGTGGATAACCATACATCTGCCATACTCTTGCCAACTCTCTCAGCGTGTCCTTATTTCCTTGAGGCCACTCCAGAACCTCTTCCTTCCTCACAGCCTGATTTTATAGGACTGATACACTTGATAATATGAGACATCAGGCAAATAGTTGAAATAGATTGTGAATGGCATCAAAGCCTGTTGAACTCGGAGGAGTTCTTTCTGCCTTTCTGTACCAAGGCAGCCACGAGATGCTGACGTCAACATTTGACGGCATCGCTCGCTGTGACGTCACAACCAGCGCTAGTGGTGACATCAACTCTCGGCTCCCGATCAGAGGACTTAAAAACACGGTCAACAACGGTGTGAGTGAGAGAAAAAGGGCGGGGCGGAGCTGAGCGAGTGACGACACAGATGTGCGAATGACAGTCCGGCTACGATGGGCGTGGAGCGGAGCGAATGGTGAGAACGGAGAGGGGCGGGGCGGAGGAATGAGTGACGGGCTGTTATGGGGGCGGGGTGGAGGAATGAGTGACGGGCTGTTATGGGGGCGGGGTGGAGGAATGAGTGACGGGCTGTTATGGGGGCGGGGTGGAGGAATGAGTGACGGGCTGTTATGGGGGCGGGGTGGAGGAATGAGTGACGGGCTGTTATGGGGGCGGGGTGGAGGAATGAGTGACGGGCTGTTATGGGGGCTGGGTGGAGGAATGAGTGACGGGCTGTTATGGGGGCGGGGTGGAGGAATGAGTGACGGGCTGTTATGGGGGCGGGGTGGAGGAATGAGTGACGGGCTGTTATGGGGGCGGGGTGGAGGAATGAGTGACAGGCTGTTGAGTACGGGGGAAGGGCGGAGGATTGAGTGACGGGCTGAGGGCGGAGGATTGAGTGACGGGCTGTTGAGTACAGGGGAAGGGCGGAGGATTGAGTGACGGGCTGTTGAGTACAGGGGAAGGGCGGAGGATTGAGTGACGGGCTGTTGAGTACGGGGGAAGGGCGGAGGATTGAGTGACGGGCCGTTGAGTATAGGGGAAGGGCGGAGGATTGAGTGACGGGCCGTTGAGTATAGGGGAAGGGTGAAGGATTGAGTGACGGGCCGTTGAGTATAGGGGAAGGGCAGAGGATTGAGTGACGGGCCGTTGAGTATAGGGGAAGGGCAGAGGATTGTGACGGGCCGTTGAGTATAGGGGAAGGGCAGAGGATTGAGTGACGGGCCGTTGAGTATAGGGGAAGGGCGGAGGATTGAGTGACGGGCCGTTGAGTATAGGGGAAGGGCAGAGGATTGTGACGGGCTGTTGAGTATAGGGGAAGGGCAGAGGATTGAGTGACGGGCCGTTGAGTATAGGGGAAGGGCAGAGGATTGAGTGACGGGCCGTTGAGTATAGGGGAAGGGCAGAGGATTGAGTGACGGGCCGTTGAGTATAGGGGAAGGGCAGAGGATTGAGTGACGGGCCGTTGAGTATAGGGGAAGGGCAGAGGATTGAGTGACGGGCCGTTGAGTATAGGGGAAGGGTGAAGGATTGAGTGACGGGCCGTTGAGTATAGGGGAAGGGCAGAGGATTGAGTGACGGGCCGTTGAGTATAGGGGAAGGGCAGAGGATTGTGACGGGCCGTTGAGTATAGGGGAAGGGCAGAGGATTGAGTGACGGGCCGTTGAGTATAGGGGAAGGGCAGAGGATTGTGACGGGCCGTTGAGTATAGGGGAAGGGCAGAGGATTGAGTGACGGGCCGTTGAGTATAGGGGAAGGGCAGAGGATTGAGTGACGGGCCGGGCCGTTGAGTATGGGGCTGAGCAGAAGGGATGATTGAGACTGTGCTGGTGTTGGGGGGAGTAACCACGATATTCGACGAGCAATTGGCTAATCTGAAATGGCAGCATTCAACAACTGCGGGATTACAATCTGTGTGTATGTTACGTATTCCTCCCACAGATTAACATTTAATTTACCCTAACCCAACAATTTCGTACTAATCGAGGGCCGAAACCGGATTACCTGGGAAACCTGGCCCCACCTCGTAGCACCAATCACCCGAAAATAGCTGAAGAATTAAGTCAAGTGGAGCGGGTCACCTGATTTCCTGAGCTCCCGAGTATCATGACGAAAAGGATGAAGACGGAGTACATGAAGAAATTTAAAGGACCAAAATGGGACAACTACGGCAGCTGCTATTCTGATCTGGTGCAGTATCGTAACATGCGAAGGATACTGGAGCAAGCGCACATTCCTTGGGTTTGGACCGGCTGGGACACCAGTTCCAACTCCAGCAGCGGCGCGTCCACCCCAGGGGTACAAGAACAACCTTGGGGTACAACATGTCTCGCAGACAGCTTGCTGGCTGCGCCCCAAGTACCCGGGGGATCTCCGCCTGCCGAGCGTCCCCGGACCGAGCCTCCGCCTGCCGAGCGTCCCCGGACCGAGCCTCCGCCTGCCGAGCGTCCCCGGACCGAGCCTCCGCCTGCCGAGCGTCCCCGGACCGAGCCTCCGCCTGCCGAGCGTCCCCGGACCGTTGAATGTTATCCTCTGGGTAAATTTTAAAAGCAATACTGGACGCTTAGATAGATACTCGGCGACGATTTGCTTTCAGTTAACCTTCCCTCCCCACATCCCAAAGTAATGGTTTTCTTCATCCAGCAATGTACAGTGTATTTACCCATTTGTTCGCGGTGAAGCACTGTCGTTTCAGATTGTAACTATTGCCGACCTCTCTTCTCTAAACATAACCGTTCAAATTTAGTTAGGGTCCAAAATGCACGCTGTCTGTACGCTTGTTGACTTACATTGTGCTGTGCTGTTTCTCAGTCACCTAATAATGAAAACAGGGGCCGAAATATCCATTATATCCTTCAGGTCTGCCCGGCCACTCAATCCTATTATTCCTGATGATCCACCACAATGTTACATCTCTGCGCTTTTCACACACACATCTTCTGCATCTATAACGTATGTCTCTTTAAAGATGTCAAGTCCCTTGGACTCTGCCGCCATTAGTTTGTCAACTCTTCAGTTAGAGTTTCTGCATATCCTGAATCCCTTGCTCTGAACCCCATGCTGTGACGCACCCAAGGTATGCAGCTTCCTTGCATCCTGGCACTCTGTCAGAATTTTGTGAATTCCAAATACAACTCTTCTCTTTCTTAACTCTGAATGAGCACAAACCTAATGTGTGCTCATGTGGAGATCATCCCAGTGAATCTTTGGTGTGCCCCCTCTCTGATAAGTATTTATTTTGTGTGTCAGGTAACCCAGCAGTGTACACTACTCCAGATGTCATCTCATCAGGGTCCTGCATAATGTATTTAGTGACACATCTTGCTCCTGTACTTGAGTGCATCTGATGTTGTTTGGCCTGGGCTTAATATTGAATTCTTTAAAAATGTTCATTTTCTCCTTTTTTAATGCATGTCATCTGGTTTGCTTAACATGTAAACAGTATGTCAGAACAACATCAGTCATAAGTTCTAGAACACTCACCAAAGAGATGAAGGTCCCTCAGATGAAATTTTTCTCTCTGCAGAAGCTGACTCATTTTAGTTCTAACATACTTTTCCATTTTTGGGTTTTTATTTATCTTGCACAAATCAAACCAGCGTGGCAAGTCCCATCATTAACAACTATTTACAAAGGACTGATAGCCTTATGTGCTGATAATTATCACCGTTAGTTCATTGTTGTCTCATCCTATTGCAGACATTCCCTTTGTTTACATCCCTTACCCACTTTGCTGCCTACTGAAATCCTTGCATTGTTCTGGTGATCACAGATCTGAAATTGAATTGACTTCATTACTTGCATCCTTCATATACGTTAGTAAAAAATCTTGCATTTCTGTCTAAATGTGCAATTTATAGTAGAATGTACAACAGGATAGTCAATATAACATTGAAATGCAGTTGTGTCAGCGTAAGTTAATCAGTCTGATGGCCTGGTGGAAGAAGCTGTCCTAGACCCCGTTGGTCCTGGCAGGAATTGTTGAGATTTTCCAACATTTTCTGTTTTTGATCCAGATTTTCAGTATCTGCATTTTTTTTAAAAAAAAGAAATCATTTTGCTGTTGTAGAACAGATGCATTCAGAGCATTACTGGATAAATTACAAGTACTGTACCCATATTCCCAGTGAACTAAACCTGGAATATTTTGTAATATAACTTCTAATGAATTACATGAAAAGCCTAAGCTTTCTAAAAGGTTAAATCTGTGCAATTGTGTTTGGGGGAAAAACGGTAACCACAAGACAGAGATTTAAGACAAGTGGAAAATTATTTGGAAAATATTGTCAGTAAATATAGTGTATTTGAATTTTCTGTAGAGTTTTTGGTACAGGGTCTTGGGAGGTTGTTAAAGGGTACTGTTTTGGAGGAGATACTGGAATGGATTATGGATTGGATAAAGGTAGAGAATAAATATCTTGTTTTTGTTTGGGAAACTGTAATCAGTGGAGTACTGCATGGATCCCAAGCTGTTCATATTCTGTGTTAAGGATTTGGAAAAGGGAATCAGCTGTGTGAAATACAAGTTGGCTGATGTCCACAAAGCCAGGTGGCATTGTGGGTGTGAGGAGGATGTTGAGAGGATTCAGGAAATTTGAAGAGATTCATCAATTTGGCAAGGATATGACTCATGAAGTGTGTGTGGCAGAGGGGAATGAGGTCAACCATTTTAGTTTAAAAACAAAGATGAATTTTTTTAAGTATGAGAAATGGGGAAGTCTTGATATTGATCACTGAAGTTCAACAAACAATTATGATAATGAGTTGGAAGAGGATTTGAGTATGAGAGTACTTGATTACATATTTCCTGGTGATGCTACCTAAAGAAAATATTAGTTGAGGGAAGGCAGTGGAATGTCATGAGATTGGTTCTGAGGGTGAGAGGGAAGAGATTTAGCAGACTGAGCCTATACTTGGAAGACTGAAGACTTGATGAGCTCAAGACTGGAACCAGGGTCACAATATCAAAGTAAGGGTCGAGCATTCTGGAAAGGTGTAATTTTTTCTGATGTAGTGACTGTTGGAATTTTGTAGCCAAATGGCTTGTGGAGGTTTAGTCACTGCTGTTGGTTTATTATTGTTGCATGTAGCAAGATGCAGTGAGAAGCTTGACTGTTCAAACAGATCAAATCATTACATAGTCAATTGAACTAGAATAAGGTACAGTAATAACAATTCAGAATAAAGTGTAAAAGCTACAGAGAAAGGGCAGCATGGGTAGGTGATAAAGTGCAAGGTCATAACGAGGTAGATTGTGGAGCCAAGAGCCCATCTTATCGCACAAGAGATTCATTCTACAGTGGGATAGAAGCTGTTCTTGAGCTGGTGGTAGTTGCTTTAATACTTTTATATCTTCTGCCTGATGGGAGAGGGGAGAAGAGAAATTGTCAGAGATGGGTAGAGTTTTTAATTATTCTGTCTGCTTGATGCAGTGTGAGGTACAGTCTGTAGAGGGTAGGCTAGTCTCATGATGTTCTGAGCTGTGTCCATGACCTTGCATAATTTTTTACGGTCGGCAGAGCAGTTGCCTTAACAGCCATTGTGCATCCAGACTGAATGCTTTCAATAGATTGAAAATTTGGATGGGGATGTGCTAAATTTATTTAGCCTTGTTTCTTTATAGCTCTGAATATTTAAAATGGACATCTTTGACTATGAAGGGAATCCAGGAATATGGAATGGGTGCAGGAAAGTTGCACTAAAGTAAAAAATCAGCTGTGTTCTCAATTATTGGTAGAACAGGCACAAGAAGCAGAATTATTTTTCTGTTTGATTCACTGGGCAATATGATGTGAGCATCATTGTACAGAAAGTCGTTTCAAAATAATGTTTATTTATATAATCTTCAGCTTGTAAAACTGCTCAACCTTAAAGTGCTGACAGTTCTTTTTTTTTGTTCTTTGCTTTAACCAGAAAAGGAAATGACTGTTGAGGATCAAAAGGATAAAAGTGACCAACAGTCAAAGGGTGGAGTGTGTAATTATCGTCGTGTGAAAGGTGCAAGTCTGGAAAAACCGCATAAAACTTCTCAAGTGGCACCAGCAACTGTGAGGACAAAAGAAATGAAGCCCCCATTTGCAATGTATGGTTGGGCTGAAAAGGAAGTGGAAGTAGGCTGTAAAAAGACATACAACGTTGGTGCTTCTGCTTTGAGAGGACAAGTGAGTATTTGAAAACTCCTGACCTTTTTCCCCCATTTTGTGTCTCTTCTGAGCAATTGTATAAATTTCTGGAGGCATAGAATTTGAAAAGCAGTTAAATTGGCTTCCTCAAATTATGGAATTTTGTTTATTTTGAACCTGAAGTATTGTTCACACTGGTTACTGTGTTATGGAATCTTATTCAAAAAATATACATTTTCTGGTGATGCATTAATAGGATTATCATTCAGGAAAAATTACATGGTCAGGAGCTCTTTATCTTACTGTCTTCACAAATTCAAATTCTTTAAGTGATAATCTGCATCTTTTTATACAGCTGAATTTTACATGTTCCATAACTTTGATAATGATCTGTATGATGAAATGCTCAGAGGTTTAAAAAAAAAGTAGAAATGATTGTTTTAAGGGGAAATTTTAAATGGCTGTGAGTGGGGTAGTGATTTTTAAATTTGACAATGTTGGAATTGAGTTTTGAAAATATTTTGGTACATGATAGTATTGGGAGAAAAAGTTAGAGATGAGGAAGGTTAGCCTGTGGATTGACTGAAAACAGGAATGAGAATTGTAAAATTGAGCCATGCTTAAGCACAAGCTAAGTCAGTGAACACAGGGATATTGGGTGAGTGCGAATCTGAATTGTGTATAATGGAGATTTAAAAAAAAGACAGTAGGCCAACTTTCTCCTTCATTTGTTCTTTCAAAGGAAGTGCATGTTCCTGGTAAACACAGCAATTATTGACTGTCGATTGTTCTGAGACAAACAACAATATTGACCTGTCTTAAGTATTCTATAACCAATCAGAGAGATCTCCTAAACTGAAGCTGATTAGTGAGCCAGAAGATTTTAATTCCCTCTCCTTACAGTCCTATGATTTCACTACCTTCACAGTTATTTACTCAAATATATTTAATGATTACGAATTCCTAGTCTGTAGTATTGGAGTGTCTCTGGTGGGTTTGGGTCCTGAGAACTGTAAGCAAACTGAATTTTCTGAAGTTGGGAAAGAACAATCCCCTCCCCCCCACCCCCAAATAGTCATGTTAAATGTTTAGCTTTCACAGCCGATGGGGACTTGTTTGTGAAGTGTGTACTGGAAGAAGGTCAATGTATGTGTTGTTGTTACCTGCTAATAAGTGGGGGGGGGGGGGGGGAAGAAAACTCATTGTAGTTTAATAAAAGGAAGTATGCACTGATGTTACTTTGCAATTTGTAACATTTGATATTGTCTTTGAGAATGTGGAGAAGCTATTGGATTTGTCTATGGGTGATTTCTGTGTTGTTTTATTGTGAAAAGGCCTGAGATTTGTGCACGAATTCTCACAGGGTGCTCTTGGATAAAGTCAGATTTTCATAAATTAGGCCTTTTGTAACTCGGGGATCCTCTTCTGGCATTCAAACTGTCTGTAGATCAATATCCCAAGTGTCTGGATACCTATCCAGTAACTTACTGCACTTGATAACTCAGTTGAAATATTAAGCCTACAATTCAAAAGGATGGATTGAAGATTCAGCTATAATTTGAAGCAAGTTAAGAAATGGATAGTGATTCTGGTTTTAAGATTGTGAAAGGGCTTGCTGGGATGTGTGTGGAGATCCGATTTTATCTTTCAGAATGTTTTTTTTTTAAATCAATTATGTGTAGTCTAAATGAAGAACAAACAACCTTTCCATGGAACTATTTTCTTTCAGATTTATGAATCTGCAGTCCGGGCACAGGATAGACGTCAAGTGCAGAGAGCGATGCGTGTGTCTCGGACACGACACCGGGGCACAGAACCAGGCAGCAACCGTGCTGCCGACCACTGGTGTAAGACTTTCCAAAGTCACAAGCCAGCTTCTCAGCACTCACGTATTCAGGCTTTGAAACCTACTGGAGTGGACAATCCCTGGCTCTCTGAATACATGAGATGTTTTTCAACAAGGTCCTTCTAAATCTCAGCAGCATCCTGGGGAAATTATTGAGTTTATTTATTAGAGTCCATGTTGATCTTTCTCACTGTTTCAGCACAGGATCTGATTCGTCTGTATTACTGAAGTCAATTAATGTGTAAAAACTCAGTGAACAGAGTATATTCGTGATATTTTACTTCGTTTCAGGTTCATCCTTAGTGACATTGTTGGTTTTCTGTCTTCAACTGGCACATTGACAAAAGGACTTGATGTTTATTTTAGGAAAAGCATTCTTTGTGGTGTATGAAAATAGAATCAACTACTGTTGTAACCTTTTCAGACATCAAGACCTGTTAGCACAGTATAATTGGAGTTGAGTTTCAGAGAGCCCAACAGTACTTTGCACAGTTTTGTCTTCATTTGTATTGATATCTTTTTTTTATCAGAGTTGACACTTATCAAATCACACTGCACCTGTGAATGTTTAAATCGCCTTTCTTCCCTAACGAGGTTCACTTTTATAATGTTTGTACCAGTACTTTTTTGGGTGTTTGTCTTTTGTAATATTTTGTAGATTATCCAGTCATTGCCAAATCAGTTTGTGGAATTGCCTTGTGTACACAATAGTAACCCGATTTCCAACAGTGACTACACTCTGAAAGTATCAAGTATTCATGGATGGCTTCAAGTTCCAGATGGCTTCAAGTTCTCAAAGGCACGGCTTAAATAAGAAAACTGTGCCTAAAATGGCCCCATAAGTTTAAACTTTTTGTCAATGTATGTTGAGTGCAATAGAAAAATGAACATTTTTCCTGTGTCAGCTTGTATTCTTAACGTTGGGCAATTAGCCATGTACAAAATAAGTTGCAGGGAAATGAGATGGGTAATTGCTTGGAAGTTTTGAGTGTGATGTGGAAGTGGTCTTTAGGGGGTAAGGGGAAAGGTGACATTTGGTTTTCAGTTCACCTATTAAGCTCAACACTGTCCTCAGCAAGAAGTTTGATCATGTTTGGGTTGCACCTGAGTTCTTAACTTAAAGAAGTCTTCAGAAAATGAGGCTGCTAATGCTTTGGGGGAGAAAAAAGCCTTGTCGGTAACAAAGATTCTGGGTTAAGGAAATAAATGCACAGACAAAGGAAGCTGAACAGCTTAATAACAGTGCACTTGCAATTGTCAGTTCCAGAATTTGAAGCATTTGGGTGAATGTTAGAGATTGTAATCAAGAACTAGATCATTGGAAGGTGGGAAGAGAGAAGTTGTTTTCATGGTTAACAAAAATGGAAGCTGTGAGTTCTGATAGCTTCAAGGAAGACCTAGTTATGGTAAAGCATCAACTGCAATAAAGGCTGAAATGAAACTGTAAATCAGGGTACCTGCTGCAATAAAAGTGAAAATCAAGCAATAGGTTGTAGGAGATAGCAGGTGTAATGGTTCAGGAAAAGCCAAATATATTGCTGATACTGTTTTTGGTATCAGGGAATGTGAAATTACAAATAAAAGTATCTAATCATTGAGATTACCAAGTATTGAAGAGTAACTGAGAACTTTAAAGTACATATGGTGTATTTTAGAATTTCTTGGAAAGGGTAAAATTAAATGGATTGAATGGTTTTTCTTATTTGTGACAAGGAAAGGGCTTTTTCTGACTCTAATTTTAAATATTTTGTAAATTGTTGAATAGGCAGCAAGGCTTTTGTTCTGTGAATTAATGTACACTGACTTAACAATACGTGTGCAGATGTTGCAGGAAGTCTGTAAAATAATCATCTTCCATGGGTCTTTGAACAGGTTGCAAGTTATTTGCTAACTTGGGGAAGAAATCAGTGCATCATAGTCAGGAAATTACTATAAAATACTGGGATTTCACTTTATAAATTAGTTAATAAATCAAAAGTTTAGAAGAATGGTGTCTGAGCAATCAACATTTCAAACTTAAATACAGTAGTTCTTGCTTTTATGGCCATTCATTCCCTTTGTGTTTCACCATTAAATAAGATCCTGGCTCACCTTCTGCCAGGTCGTTTTGGCCCTGTGTGATTTCTATACAACTGGATAAATCCATGGCTGATCTACTTCAACACAGTTTTCCTTCTGTAATCTCATTTGCCATCAATTGGTTTTGAATATATTCAATAGTTATGCAGCATGGAAATAAGTCCTTTGGCCCAACTTGTCTAAGCTGCCCAAAATGTCTATCTGATCTTGGATGATTTGTTCATGTTTGGTTCATATCTTTAATGTTTCCTATTCACATTTGTCTTCTAAATGTTGTAACTGTGCCTATCTTTCATTTCATGTGCCTAGACCCTCTGTGTATAAACATACCCCTTGTGTCCTTTTAAACCTTTCTCCTCTCTCCTCAAACCTATGTCCTCTAGTTTTAGAATTTTCCTACCCTTACCTGTGCCCCTCATAATTTTGTTTACTTCTCTCTCACTAGAAGCCCTCCCTCGCCAAAAACTCGGCAGCCTTGTACCTCTTTACAATTCAAGCTTTTCAGTCTTGGTAATAACTTTGAGAATCTTTCCTGCACACTTTCTGGCTGAATATTGTCTTTGCTTTAACTAGGTGACCAGACCCGATAAACATGTCTACTTCATTTTTACTTTAGTGAGGTGTGCTCATATGATGTGACATGATATGTCATTCATATACTTCTACATAATGTATTATGTAAATAACAGTGCTTAATCAAACAATATGTTTACAATAATACTTATACTACTGATTTATTAAATACACTGCACTCCCTGTTTTTATAAACTCCAACTCAATATAAAATGCATCTCAACTATATACACATAATATGCAACTATTATGCAACTACTAAATAGACATTCACAGCATAGCAAATATTAAGTTGTTCAAGTCTCACCTAAAGATTTAATCACTGGAGGATTTCTTACTCTTGTGGGATAATGTCCTTTCAGACAAGGTAGGGGTCACTCTGTTTAGCTAGAGAAACACGTGACTGTGAAACAATCTTGGGTTCGGGGGGTCTCCTGTGGTGGTTGTAGGAGTTGACTCTGGGACTGCAGGAAGACGTTGACTGCTCTAAACGCTTTTTTCAACAATTGACTCTGTTCTCTGTGGTGTTTTGATATTATCTGGAGATGCAGTCTTCACTGTGTAGGAGAGTGGTCCAGTTTTGTCCTTAAACTTTCCGACTACCCACTTTTGATCAGCCCTGCACTCCCTGCTTGTTAGGGAGTGAAACATCAAACCTCCTTGTTTGAGGAGCCCTCAATTTGTCTCGACTGTTCGTCCTGCATCCTCCTCCTGAGATTGGGTTTGAGGGGATCCAAGTGGGATGCAAGGGATTATCTGGGATTGGCAAAGCTGGTGAGTTCTTGGTTGTGGAGTGTGCTGCATTGTGATATGCAAAGATGAAATTGCAAGCTTCTGATTCCGTGTTAGTGTGGAGTTCTCTGCTGACTTTGCTTGATATACATTCCTTAGACTCTGAACAAACCTTTCTGATAAGTCATTTGTAACTGGATGTTATGGTACAGATGTATTATGTCTTATTCCATTTATTTTCAGGAATGACTGAACCTGTTCTGCAGCAAACAGCAGTTATTGTCACTGACTAAGTATTCTAGAACCCTGGTCCTTGAAGAAGCTTCTCATTACATCAACAGTGTGTGAGGCTGTTGGGAACACTTCTGGTCACTTTGTAGCTGCATCCACTACTTCCGAGAATTTTGTGCCCATGAACAGTCCCACAAAATCCACATGAGTCCCCTGTCAGGTCAATGCAGGCCATTGCTGGGGATGGAGAGGGGGTGCTCTTGACATCTTCTCGATGTGTTGGCATCCTGTACAGTGCATGGCAAGCTGCTTGATCTGTTGATCTAATCTAGGTCACTAGACAAAGCTTTGAGCCAACACTTCATTTAACCACCCCTAGATGACTGGCACCTAGTGCCTCCATCCCCCATCAAGGGTAAGCTCATCCTAACGTTGGTAAAAGTGGGGGGACTGGAATTTCTGCACATTTCAGCCATTTTGAGTAGCCATGTAGACCTGAGAAAGCATGGGGTGTTCTGCTTTCCCTTTGGATCATCTCTGCTATAATAGGGAGACTTTCAATTTGCATCAGGGAGAATATGACAAGAGGGATGCCCTCTTTTATTCCCTTTTCCAAGGGTTAACAGAACAATCCATCAATCTTTCCATGATGAGTTGTCCTCTTGAATTCGATCTTGTAATTGGGTCCTCTGAGAAACAGAGCCCACCTCTGCCTTTGTGCTGCTGGTAAACTCTCTCCTATTCAAGCACTGGTTGAAATGTTTTACACCCCAAACTAGACTCGGCCTCTCTGTTGATCTGTGCGTAATTTTCCTCTGTAGCAGTAAGGGAATGTGATGCAAAGGCTATGGTGGGGTTCACTTCCAACACTCATAATGTGACGTGACTTCACCTTTTCCATCAGGTGAAGCATCACAGGGAAGTTTCACAGGATGATGTGGGTCATAATGAGTGAGTACAATGTCTGACATCACCATTTCCTTTGCCTTTCGGAAAGTCACCTCAATGCATTGTCATTTCTTTCAAATCTACTGTACTGAGTTCAAGGGGTGGAGCATCGTGCCATGTTTGGCAGGTTCCTATTATTGTAATTGACAAATTCTAAACAGGATTGCAGCTGTGACACTTTCTGTGGCCTTGGGACACCCATCAGTGCTTGAATTTTCTCAGCATATTTGTGTAATTCTTGCATGTCAATGGTGTGATCACAGTAAGTCATACTTGGTTTGAAGAATGCACACTTGTCACATTGTGCTCTGACGCAATCTTTTAATCTTTTTAACACGTGATATTTTGGAAACATTTCTTGCCATCCTTACCAGTAACAATGATATCATCCCGTAATGTTGAGTGCTGGGGCAGCCTTGCGGTACCAGTTCCATAGTTTTCTACAGAGTGCAGGTGCAGATGCTACTCCAAAAAATATAGCATAAAATCCTTTGAGTGTTTATGCTGAGAAACACTTTGGACTCTTCCATCTCCATCTGTAGGTGGGCCTCACTTTGCTGAAGTGTTCCCCTTCAGTAAAGTTTGCAAAGATGTTTTCTGTCCTGGGTGTTGTTGATGGTGACCTTAAAATCATTGCAGATCCTGACGAGAACCATTTTTCTTCACTGCTGGGTCTACTGGTGTTGCCCATGGGCTCTGCTCAATGTTGGAAAGAGTTTCTTCAACCTCCATATGATCTAGCTCACTGTCTGTTTTATCACAGATGGTATAAGGAGCCAGACAGGTTTTGTAAAACTTGGGTGTGGCATTTTTATTTAACACTATTTTACCCTTGATTATGTTTGAGTTTTCCAATGCCACCCTTGAACACTGGTGTCATCCAGTACCTTTCATAATTCACTATTGTTTTGCAAGGGTTGTGGCATACAAATGGTGGATGGATCTTCAATCAAGTTGTAGTCTCAGCCAATCACAGCTCCACAATGCTGGCCCTCCTGTTTTTTTTTACCACATTCAAGCCCACGGATGTTATCTTTTCTCCAGTATAAGTTCTTAATTGGATATCTGCAGGCTTCAGTATATATTGTGCTGTAGGTTTTCTATGTTTCAGTACCTTTAAAATGCTGTTCAAACATACTTTGTGGAATGACTGAAACAGCTGAGCCAGTGTGTAATTCCATTTAATTGATTTGAAATTCACTTCTGGTGTAAGTCATATTACTTGTCTATTATTAATTTTCACATTGTAATTTCTATGCAGTCTTGGGTCACTCTTGTAATTATCTGATGTTTCATCAACAGCATGCAGATTAGTCCTCTTTTTGAAACTGCAACTTGACGTTTTATCTTTTTTTCTTCTCTGTGGAGTTTTATTTTTGTCTGCCCAGCATGCTGTTTGTATGTGTCCTACTTTGTTGCATTTTCTGCATGGATAGAGCTAAAGATGGTGCCAGAGGATGACTTCTCCCAGATCATCAGTGAAGCAGTTAAATACCTCCTAATCTAATGTCTCTAGTTTCCTTTTCATGGTGGCTGGGGTCCCATCAAGATCTTTGATCTACAGAGGCATACAAAAACTACTGTTCTGCCAATGGCGTGCTACTGTTCTGCCAATGACGTGCTCCTGTTCTTGGAGCTTGCCGATTGGCTGTGTTTCAGTATGTCCAGGTTTGGCCTGAATCCGGGCAACTTTGGGGCCTGTCCGGCCCTGTGGACACAAATTCTCACTGGTGTTGCGTACTGAAGCATAGCGGGAGCTGGAACATTGAAGACAACAAGACTGGCTGGTGGAGGGCTCTGCACACTGTAATCAACTTGTCACTTCCTGAGTTGGGGAAACTTGAAATAAAAAAGCAAAGCTTCGGACTGTCTGTAACATTGGCATTGAGCCTGTTGGCTCCCCTGTCACTGTGGAAGGAGTGATATCTGTCTCTCCCTTGTTAGTGAGAGAGAGAGAGAGAGAGAGAGTGAACCTGTGGGATGTCGAAATGTTGGAGTGAACAGTTTTTGATGTACAGTTTATTGACATTGAGTGGGAGGTGCTTGTTATGACACCACTCAGCTAAATTTTCACTCTGCCTCCTGTATGCTGATGAATTACCACCTTTTTGATACAGCCCACAACAGTGGTGTCATCAGTAAATGTGTACATGATGTTGGAGCTACACTTAGCAGCACAGTCATAGGTGTAGAGCTGGGTGTTGAGCACACAGCCCTGTGGTGAACCTGTGTCGCTGGAGATTGTGGAAGAGATGCTTTTACCAATCCGAATTGACTTGGGTCAACAAGTGAGGAAATCCAGACTCTAATTGTACAAGGAGGTATTGAGGCCAAGGTCTTGGAGCTTATTGATTAGTTTTGAGGGGATACTGAGCTGTAATCAATAAAGAGCATCATGATTTACGCATCTTTGTTTTTCCAGGTTTGTGTGAAGAGCTAATGAGATGGCATCTGCTGTGGACCTGTTGCTCCAGTAGGCAAGTTGGAGTAGGTCTGAGTCACCTCTCAGGCACTGGCTTTTCAAAACACTTCATCTCTATGGATGCAAGTGCAATTGGATGAGGCAGGTCACCACCATGTAAGACAATGAAATGAATGGTTATATTTGGGTAAAGTAGTGGAAAATAAACTGTATACCAATCTGGATTTTGTGAAGGGAGAATGAGCATGAACTTGGTGTTAACTTTGGAATCTGATATTCATAAGGCACAGGTTAATAAAGAATCAGTGGTAACAGTTTTCTTTGATGTAGAGGAAGTTTATGATATGGACACAAGGATTGTTGCTTCAACTGGAAAGACAGGATAGGTGGTAGAATTTTCAACTGTATACAAGATTTTTAATGCAATAGGAAGGTGTAAGTTCGGGTGGGAATGACATTTTCTAAGGAATATGAGATAGAGAATGGGACTTCACAGTGGAGTGTGTTCAGCCCACTTTTTAATACCGATAATGATATTTTCTTAAATATTGGCTTAGAGTTTTCCAAATCATTTTATGCTGATGACAGTATGGTGAGGAATATTCTGTACATGATGTAGTTAGGAAAATGCATACAGCTATGAATGAAGTAGAGAGATGGGGATTAAATTTCCTGATGCAAAGACTCAAGTTATGTGTTGAGTCTCTCAAACAAGAATCAGTGGTAAACTTTCTATATATGTGGATGGACACAAGGCTAACATGGAAGGTGCTTGTGAATAAAGTTACAGAGAAGTGTAAAAAAATGCCTTCAATGTGCTCAGATGCTCAGTTGGACAAGTAGGAGCTAATTTAAACAAACGTACATTGCTTTAATCAGATATCTTTGATTATGGATGTGCTGTTTCTGGATCGGCCTCACCAGTGGTCTTAAAGCCCTTACATAAAATTCAAGCTCAAGTATAGAGATTGTGTTGTGGCGCTGTTAAATATTCCCAATTTTGGCATTACTGGTGAACTACCTTGAATCTCCACAGATTATAGTTAGCAATGGTTTATTGGGTTAGCATAAGAGGACATAAAGTTGGTCATCCCATATTAGCAACATTATCAGACAAAGTATCAACATTCACTTCTAAAAGGTGCTATAGTTTTTAGAGTAGGTTGAAGTACATCCTGATTATGTACTTCTGTGCCCTGAATCGTTCTTCATCTCGATATCTATTAAAACAGGTTGGCCAGACTTTCTTCTCGAGATTGGATGTTTGTTGAAGCTGCAGGGCAGGCCTGTGCATTCATTTTGTCTGGGTCCCTGCCCATATTGAGGTTGAAAGAAATGAGATGGCAGACATTCTATCCAGGCAATCATTTAAAATTAAAGATATAAATATAGTGGTTCCTTACAAAAGGGGGAGGTGAATGCCCTAATTGAAAAGTGTATTCAATCATTGCGGCAACAACGTTGGCATGT
The DNA here is from genome assembly GCF_030144855.1 of Hypanus sabinus. Taxonomy (NCBI): domain Eukaryota; kingdom Metazoa; phylum Chordata; class Chondrichthyes; order Myliobatiformes; family Dasyatidae; genus Hypanus; species Hypanus sabinus. The sequence goes on from NC_082717.1 coordinate 64,793,465, forward strand.
TTAAGGAAAAGAAAAGATGGCGTTGATATACAATTCAGAGGATGGTGGGAACTCAACTGGGAAATGGTATATAAGGAGAAAAGTTGTTATCTGCATGTTTACGTATTGAACATACTAGATTGAATACCTGTTGAGAACTAAAATGCGTGATACGGGAGTGCACTTGTCAAGAAGCTGCGCAGCGTATACTGTTGTTTGAATGCAGAAGCTATGAGGTGCAAAATAAACATCTCATTGCTAAATTGAGACCTTTGAGACAGTTTAACGTGGGAAGTCTGTTAGGATATCACTGCCATCGTAACGTATGAGTTCTGATATTATGAGTTTTTTGGGGGAGGGGGTATATTTAACGAGTACATCCCGCCTCTTTGCCCCACACCGACTCCGTTCGTGGCGGTGATGCTCCGGCATTACAAGCAGGGGAAGTGACGCCAATCTCGCACGACGCTGCCAGGAGGGAGAGGATGGAGGAGCCGGGCCCCAGGCCCGTGGAGCTGGGCTTCGTGGAGCCGGCGGCCCCGGCGCGGCTGGCCAGCTCGCAGTTCCCCAGTAAGGTGGGCGGGCGGCCGGCCTGGCTGAGCCTGGAGCTGCCGGGGCCCGAGCGCCTGCGGTGCGGCGGATGCGCGCAGCCCCTGACCTTCCTGCTGCAGGTGTACGCGCCGCGGGACAGCGCCTTCCACCGCTCGCTCCTCATCTTCTGCTGCGCGCTCTCGGACTGTCGGGACCGCAGCTTCGTCGTCCTGCGAAGCCAGCTGGGGCGGGTGAACGATTTCTATTCGGCCGAGCCGGAGCCGGAGCCGGAGCCCGATGCACCTCTCAGGCCGATTCCTGGACTCAGCCTGTGCCGTGTGTGCGGGGCCTCTGGCCCCAAGGCCTGCTCCCGTTGCCGTCGCGCCCGCTACTGCGGCAAGGAGCACCAAAGAGCCGACTGGAAAGCGGGGCATCGAGCGGTGTGCGGCCAGCCCGGTGAGTGGGATCACGCAGCAATTCAACCTGCCTGCCTCTTCCCTTTGCATCAAACTTCATGTCGGTATCTCTCCCGCTGTCGGTTTTGCAGGACAACCGGACGAGGATGGGTTTTCAGCTCTCAATATCCTTTTTCCCGAGTTCGAGCTGGTGATGGAGCTCGAGGAATCGGAGGGTGAGGAACTGGAAAAACTCCAAACGTGCATGGACTCCTTGTCAGTACAAAAAAGTGGTGAGTGAATATTGGATTAACACTAATCTAGTTTGATATTGTAATGTAAACTCGCTGTCCAAGGCCTGGGGGCCCTTTGACAAGCTCAGCTTTCGACATTTCAAGGGATCAAAGAGTTGTTTTTGAGTAAGTTCAAGCCCAACTGATACTTCTTGCTCAAATTCCTGTCGTAAACAAGAACCGGTATTCGGTTCTAAATGTAAACTGCAAGCGATAATGTGTACTAGGTTAAAAGGATAGATTTGCAAACAGCGCTGTAATGCAGTGTAAGCAGTGGGGTTATGTTAGTTGGTTTGCATCTAACCAGATGCTTGTTCAGTTCAAGCAAGGTTACAGACCAGATCAATACTATCAAATAGCTGATCTATCGATAGCTGGAAGATTTGTGTACTCTGTCAACCTTCACAGCATTCATTTTGGTTGTGTGGGATATCTCTCCCTAAAAGCTTTAAGACTATCTCTGAAAAGGCATTTTAAAAAATATTGCATGTGAGTGAGGTCATCAAGTAGCAAAACAGTATAAATGTCAAAGAGCAGTCAGGCTCGTTAGGAATAGTCAAGGGATGACAATAAAAATGATAGAAAGGTGATGCTCAACCGCAACTCGCATGTCATTTTAGCTTGCAGGAGTTGTATCTGTGTTTTGAAAATCCTAGAAATCATTTGTAATTTGGAAATCTTTTAGAAAATTGAAAATCTTGAGTTTTAAATGTCTTTAGAATTTTAGGGGAAAATACTTATCCATGAAGGTTCGGAGATGAATGGAAGGATGTTTTTTTTCCTCATTGTTTTTTTTCTAATTTTATCCTTAGTTGGACTGTCCAATCTTTCTTTTTCCTTTTTTTCTTTTTTTTTTGTTTCAGTTTAGTTAGTGGGGTTTTTTTCCTTATCAATAAAATTTCCAATCTTTTTTTCTTATGATTGTTATGAGGAGTTATAGTTTTATTATTATTATTATATATATATATCAGCATAACATTTTATTTATTTGATTTTGATATTATATACTTTTTGTTTTTACTATTGCTGTTTATATGTCTTTTATATTCTCTACTTGTTAAACTCCTCTTCCAATTTGTATATTCTTTATTTGGAAATCAATAAAAAGATTGAAAAATGGAAATAGAATTTTATGTAAATTTAAATGCGCATCACTAAATCGAATTGTGTTTGAACTACTTTGTTGGCTGGAAGTATCATCTTGGTAGGGAAGGGAATTCCCATGCTCAGATCGTGGGTATTGGTAGCTAAACTTGCCATGGAGGATTAACAAGGAAGTGATCCAGCCTTTGAAGAGTAACTGGCTACAGTAAAACCTCCCATTAGTGTGGGTATCCATAGCTTTTTTTTATCAGATTGGGCTTAAGATCTTCATTTGAGTTCAGAACTTTGCAACAGCAAGCCCAATGCCATCACAAGTCGTTCTGTGAAATATAAAGAATTCCCACTAAAACTTTAAAATATGTCTTTGGAACAATTGAACAAATACAGCAGCAAAATTAGTTTGTGTCATTTCCTTGCTTTCATATTTCCTGAAATTTAGTCTATTTTATTCCATATTTTCTGTTCCCATCTTTAATTTTGCAGTACCAAACTATGTAAAGCAGACAGGAGTTGACAATTTACTTTTCCTTGCTAATAAAGACACTGGTAAGTTTTTTTCCACAATACTTGTGAATAATAAATCTTTTCTTTTATCATCTGACCTTGGGCAGCAAAGTAGCATTTGAGCTGGATAGTATGCTTGATTTCTGTCACTTTGTTTTGGTGTTTGACAGTGTATAGAAGTATTCAACTTGCATAGTACAGCTCTGAAACACACAAGTGGAAGAAATTGCATTTGACAGAATAGAGGAGGAGGTGATAGCTGTCCTATGTCTACTAACAATCTTTGTGTTCAGTTTGCATGTCTGAAGTGATGGAGGAGCAGGAGCTGGAAGCCATGGCAAGACATGCAACGAAAGAAGACCAGATCTTCGCTAAGTTTAAGAAGCGGATTGCATTAGCACCTGATCAGGTCTGTAGAATGTGTCCTTTAAGGAGAGAGCTGGTTAGATATCTGTGAAATCATACATTTTATTTTCTTTCTTTTGCTTGACTGTAACTCAAACTTATTAAAGTGATTTGCAACTTTACATTAGAGAGGAAGAGTTGTAAAATGAAACTGTTGTACCTTAAATAATTTAACTGTCACCCCAGTTAATCGTACAATCACAGGAATGAAGTGTGTTTTGCTAATCTTGGTATAAAAAATTCTGTTACCTGGTCATTAATGTTTTGTTTCATATTCATTTGTAATATACTATAGTTTATCAGATCGGGCATTGATTGAGCAGTGAGAGCACAGTTAGTACTCGTGTTAGCTCTTGTGCGTAAAATCTGAAATGCTTTCTTTCCTCTAAATGCTGAACTGCACAGATTAAAAGATGGAACAATTATTTGTTTTACAAAAATTAGTTTAACTGCTTCAGTTAAAAGCTGTTATAATCTGTACCTGAGCTCTATTTATCACAACTTTAAATTCAGTTTGCTTTAATATCACTCTATTGCACTAACCTGCAGTTTTGTTATTATGTGCCAGTAGTTCAACTAGAACTTTTTTGTTCGACCCAATTCTGAAAACTACCCAATCAAGAGGAGGTCATTTGGCCTTTGATGCCTCCAATGCCATTCATTAAGTTCATAGCTGAACTGGTACCTTTACTCCATTTTCTTGCAATATTCCCATATCTCTAACTAAAATATTTAAAAAGTCATTCCTTTTTCTTTCTGACTCATCATCAAGAAGTATTTGCCAACATGTGTTAAAGGATATAAAGTCACCATTTTATTAGGATATGAAAGCTGCTCATTAACCATTTCAACAAATTATGGAACAAAGAATATTTATCAACCACTCAGGAACTGATCAGTGCAGTGGTGGAGGGAACCCCAGGTGTCTGACAGCTGCTTCTACTTCTCACTCAGGTCTGGTTGTGACTCCAGCCTAAACTGAGTGTATCATTGCCGTTTTTACATTTTTAGAACCCTTATCCTAGAACTTCTCCGTGGTTCCAGGTCATGCCTGCTTATCTCAATGACCATTTAGCTTAGACAATTTAAAATAGTATGTCTGAGATACAATTTGAGGTGTTACGTTGTGGAGTAAATCTCATCCCACCGTATCAGGCAGCCAATTTGTCCTTGCAACTTGTAATTTTTTTTTCAGCAAGCACTTATCAAGGCGGGGGAGGGAGAGGGTAGCAAATTGCCACAATGCATAAAGTGCAGTGGACTCTCCAATTATTTAATATTCTGCCAAGATGAGCAGCCATGGCAATCCATTTCAGAAGCTACTTTTCTGTCCATACTTTTGCACATATGAAGAAATAATCAAATATCATTCCTAGAAAATTAAAATCTTTCCTTGCCATCTCTTGATTCCTTTCATATCGACTGATCTGCCAGCCTCTGTTTTTATAAAAAACTTAACAACTGAACATTCACAAATGTTTGGAGTGGGGAATTCCAAAGACTCAAAACCCTCTCCTTCACTCAGTCTTAAGTACCTATCCCTAATTCTGGGCAGTAATATCCTTTCTGTCAAGCCCTGTAAGAATTTTAATTTCAATGCAATTACTTCTCATTCTTCTAACTTTTAATGAATACAAGCCTGGTATATCCAATCTTATTTCATTGGCAAAACTGCTATACTGTTGTAACCCTTGGTTCGGCTGGCAGCTTAAACTAGGGGAAACAACCCTCAGCCAGGCCAAACTTAAGAAATCTCGATTGGGTGGATGCTGTGTGATGTGTCCCATTACAAAACAGTACCACAAAATAATGAACAGTACACAATATGCAATTAAACGATTGAGCTTTATAATTCTTAATTTGACTATAGGGGTTAGTAAAAAAACAAATAAAAAAGGGCCTATTCTCGTCAAACAGTTTAATACACAAACGTTGGAGCTCATGTTTCTCCATTTGTTCCCGTGAACTTCCTCCAAACGTAGCCGACCCTCGCTCCTCAGTCTACTGTGTCTGGCGGTCTACCAACTCTCCATTCGCATCTTGTCTCTTCATCTATCCCCGACAAAAGACCGTGAGATCCCTTCTCCCAGATCCACAAGAAAGAACAACATCCTCTCATTGGCTAACATACATTCCAAAGGCCCTGTTATCTCTAGTCATAACCCAAACATTGTGGCTGCAGGGAAACCATTACCTCAGCAGTGGAACAGTACAAAGGGGCCATTAGATTAACAGTGAAACCTTACACTAGGAAACGGTCTTTTATCTTTGTTGGTCTCCCATTGTGGTAAGGATATATTGTTTTTGATAAGAACAAAATTAACAATTCAGTTGTAGTTTTACCAAGGCTCTACCTAATTTTATTTACACATTATATCTATACTTAAAATTTCATTAAAGGTCAACAATTTGACTTCAATACTTACTGTACCTGTATGTTGATTTTTCAATGATTTAAGATACAAGGGACTGAGAAACGAGAACAAAAATGGGCAGGGGGGTGCTGTGGGGGCAATCCCAGAAGTTTGAGAAATCGATGTTCATGCCATCAGGTTGGAACACCAGTTGGAATATAAGGTGTTGTTTCTCCAACCTGTTTGTAGTCTCATTGCAACCGTTGAAGAAGCCATGATTTGACATATCGAAATGGGAAGTGGCATTAAGATGGGTGACCACTGGGATATCCCGCATCTTCTGGCGGGTGCTCAGTGAAATGGTCTCCATCTATGTCAGGTCTCACCGATATACAGGAGGCCCCACCAGGAGCACTGGACACAGTATATGAGTGGCAAATCTGTCCATTCTAGCTGCTTGGCAATCTCGGTGCTTTTGAACTCCAATCCGTCACCAGCTAAAGCAAACTCACTTTACCATTTTTGTGCACCAAACTGGGTGACCTGACATCTGCAATGTTGTCACCCAAACTGTTGCTTCAGATTGCGAATTACTGGGTCCCCAAGTACCAATCCATGCAATGATATGTGCAGGATGGGAAAAGTTTAATAGGAATTAGAAGGCCAACTTTTTCTCCTAGAGTGGTGAGTACAGTAAAATCTGGTTATTTGAGCAATTGGTGAACCAGAGCAGCTGATTATTTGGGACATTATGCTGCTTAAATGGGACAGGAGACTGTTGCTGAGCAGTTTCTAATCAGCATCAGTCAAATGCACTTGTGTGACCATTTAGAAACTACACCGTACTTAGAGCAAACAGTTTCTAAATAGCATCAATTGTGTGTGGTTGTGCTATCCATTTGGGCTGAAAGACACCAATTCAAAAAGCAATGACTTCGATCATTTTGTCCTTTATTTTGATTTTAATGTGAATGCAATGAACAAATTCCTTCAATAATTAGGAACTAATACACATTTTTATGCCACTGTAGTTGTATTTGTGGTGTCCCAATTTGTTCTGTATTTAATTTGAATACATGATTTGTTACTTAGTTAAATGGTAGTTTGTCATTTTTTTATCTTTACCCATTTCCATGAAACTTTGGCTAATTTGGGCAGCCTCTAAATTGGGATTAAAGGTGCATTTGCCAACTCACGATTAACACAACCTGCAAGTTAGCCTTTAGGCAATCCTGCACGAGGACTCCCTATCAGTGCATGATCTATCATATACTTCCTGACACTGTATTCCATCTGTCACTTCTTTGCCATTCTCCTAATTTTAAGTCCTTTTGCAGGCTCCCTGCTTCAACACTACTTGACCTTGCATCTTTGTATTGGCTACAAACTTGGCCATAAACCAATCAATTTTGTCATCTAAATCATTGACAACACCACTAGTCATGGCAGCCAATCAGAAAAAGGCTCCCAATACTCCCCCCCCCCCCCCCCCCACACTTTGCTTCTTGCCAGTTAGCCAATTTACCCATTCTAGTATCATTCCTTTAATGCCCTGGGCTCTTGCTAAACAGCCTCGTGTTGCATCTTATCAAAGGCCTTCTGAAAATCCACCTACATAACATCTACCAATTCTTCTTTGTGTATCCTACTTGTTATTTCTTCAAAGAATTCCAACAGATTTGTCAAGCAAGATTTTCCCTTAAGGAAACCATGCTGAATTTGGTTTCTTTTACCATGTGCCAGATACCCCAAAACATCCTTTACAATAGACTCTCAATGAGGTCAAGCTAACTCGCCTATTTCCTTTCTTCTGACTCCCTCCCTTCTTGAAGAATGATATTTGCAATTCTCCAGTCTTCTGGAACCATGCTAGAATCTAGTGTTTCTTTAAAGATCATTACTAATACCTGCACAATCTCTTCAGAATCCTGTGGTGTAGTCCACCTGGTTCAAGTGACTTACCTACCTTCAGACCGTTCAGCTTCCCTATCGTCACCACCCTAGTAATAGCAACTATACTCACTTCTGACCCCTGACAATCTCACACTTCCGGCATTCTTACAGTGTCTTCCACAATGAAGACTGAGACAAAATACTTCTTCAGTTTATCTGCCATTTCCTTGTCACCCATTACTACCTCTCAAGCATCATTTTCCAGTGGTCAGGTATCTACTCTTGTCTCCCTTTTACTTTTTCTATACTGTATCTGGGGGAAAAAAAACTTCTGGTATCTTTGATATTATTTACTAGCTTGCTGTCATACTTAATCTTTTCTTTCCTTATGGCTTTTAGTTGTCTTTTGTTGGTTTTTTTAAAGGCTTCCCAATCCTCTAACTTCACACTAATTTTTGCTTTATTGTATGCTCTCTCCTTGGCTTTTATGTTGGCTTTGACTTCCCTTGTCAGCCACAGCTGTGGCTTCTTGCCTTTTGAATGCTACTTCTTCCAGTAAAGATTTTTTTTGACATTTATTTGCCTTCTTTGACAACATTGTAGAATTCATAAGTAGAAACAGCCTCATCAGTTTTGTTACAATGCCAAAATTATTCAGTAAATACTGGATCTAGCTTAATGAGAAACTACACCAATCTTGAGAGAGACTTGTTGCTCATACACTTAATTTTCATTTTCATTTTTTGTAGGTATTGCGCTACTGCAGAGGAGGAGGCCCGTTGTGGGTATCTGGTAATAACACTCCAACAGATAATGACATCCCAAATTGTTCTTGTGGAGCTAGGCGTGAATTTGAATTTCAGGTATGAATTATACAGTAAAACTCTGGATATCTCCTGTCAACCATTTAGAAGTTCAGAGGGTTATGTACTTGGCATTTAGATTACCAAATAATTAAAGTTTGCTTAGCTGCCTCTATTTCAACACACTGTTGTCCCTGATTCTGTGCTCCTTTCTCACTGATGGGACCCCAGCTTCTGTGCTCTCTTATTTGGTTAGTAGACAATTTTATCATACTGTGAAACATTTTTTAAAAAAAGATTTGTTTAATAGAAATAACATTCAATGGTCCAGAAAATTTACTAATCCTCTATTACTTTGGACTTGAAAATGCTGGATTGTTTATGTTTATTAAATTATTTTAATTATCAATGTAAATTAAATTGCTTTAGCTTATTTGATCAGGCACAGTAAAAAAAATTATTTGAATTAAACAGGCAGCATCTCTGCAAATAGGAACAGCTGTGTATTTCACATGAAAGACCTTTAATCAGAAACGGGGAGGGTGATTTTATATTAAGTTTCTTCAAATTCACTAGCTTTCTCAGTTCCTATGAAAAGTCTTTCAACTGACTTTGAACTGTTGCTTTCTGAAGATGCAACCTGACCCAGCATTATTTAAAGAGAATTGAAGAATGAAGAGATTTTCTTTTCTTGAGTTTAAGGACAGAATAAAGGCTTTGCTCCAAAGAAAAGTTTGTTTCAAAATTGCCTGTGTGCTGCAGATTCAGATAAACATTGCCCTGCCTTATAGCGTGTTGGGTTATGTAAAGTTATAAGGCCAATAATCTGCAAATAAAAACTTGCTGTTTGGATAAACAACATATGAACTAAGAGTAGGAATAAGCTCTGGGGCCTCTCAAAATCAATTTTTGATCTGCTTGTAACTTCAACACTGTACTCCTACCTACCCAATGGTAGCTCTTCACCCCAGCTTTAAAAAAAAAGTGTGAACACTGTTTGACACAAACTTTGCAAAAAGTTTCAAAGCCTTGTCACCTTGGGGGAAAAAAAATAATCTCATGTTATATGGGTAAAGACTGACACCAAGTTTAAGATCTTTTTTCCCTAGATGAAACATGATGTCCATCCACTCTATCACAGTCCTTCAGAATTAATTTCTCATTGCCTTTAACAGTGTATAGTGTATGTTAAGTGCTGCATTATTTTTCATCTGAACTCACTTACTGTCTTACCCAATTCATTTGTTGCTTTGTAAACAAACATTGTTGGTTTTTGTATTGCAGAGTAGATGGGGCTAACTCGTTATCTAAATTCTTGTAGCAGTAAAGTAAATCAGATCAGAACCCATCATTTTATTTTGGATATCTTATTGCATGTTAAACTGGTTCCAGCTTGTGCAGAGGCTCTTGACGGGGCTAGAAAGTTTATTTAGTCAAGTGTGAACAAATAGGACTTCTGTTACAAAATTAGTTCCTGCTTTTGGATTTTGATGGACAGGGACTAAATTCAGCCACTTATTTTGAGATTTTTTTTAAAATATAGGTGATGCCACAGTTGCTTAACCAGCTTAAAGTGGATCGGCTTGAAGAAAGTTTGGACTGGGGAACACTTACTGTTTATACCTGTGCACAAAGCTGTGATCCTGGCAACACATACGTTCTCGAATTCATCTGGAAGCAGGATTTTACTGCAGAGCAGGTGTAATTATTTACTGCACATGAACAGAATCTATTGCCTAGATTCCTTCCCTTCCACCCCCAAAGACTGCTCTTTTATAGACAGCATTACTGTGTTCACTCGCACTTCCAAATGTGTGAAGACGTTGCTCCAAGAACCTGTATGCTTAAAATTAATGGAGAAACAGATAGTTTGGGGTCTGATTTTGTAAAGATTGTTTTACAAACTGATAAAGAACATAACTGTACAAATAGTAAATTGTATTGATACATTACTTGTATTTTTATGCTGTGGTCTTAGTGATTTTGCTATGTACAAAGAGGAGAACATTTTAAATGGAGACAACAATTCTACACCCTTGTAAGAAATTAGTTATTGCATTGGAACATCTAGTTCAGTGTAGTGACAGGTGAAAATTTAGCTCCTGTGTGGATTCAAAGAAAATTCACATGGGTAGCATGAAGCATGGTTGACAAATGTTTATCTGCAACTCAGTTTTTCTATTTGTAGAACTACCTTTGTTACGGGAGTTATGGTGCAGAAAAGCAAGTCTTGCAGAAATAGCAAAGTAGTTGCCTTGTGGCTCAATTCTCTTTCTTTGCCAGTTCTCTTAAGGAGAATTGAGAGCTATCAGTCAAATTTACCTTACCATTAAATACTTCCAGTAATCTAGTCTTTACTCTGAGATATAGAATTCCCGAGATTCAAAACCCATTATGAGAAGAAAATCCCTTGTTTTAAATCACTGCCCTCTTATAACATGACTTTTTGATGTTCTCATAATTGGAAATGCATCCTATCATGCTCACTTAGGATTGGGTAATATCACAAATTCTTTAAAAAAGAGAATATAGGTTAAGTTGTTTTGCCTTTTGCTAGAAGACAACCCTCATTCAAAGAATTAGTTGAACGAATCTCTTTGTCACCTCCATTTTTACCTCATCGTAAACTTCACACTATATTCAAGGTTCAGCCTTGATGACACCCTGTACAATTAGAACAATATTAATATTCTAATCCCTTTGTAATTGGCCCTCTGAACTATAAGGCTGCACCTGAATGCTAGTTTTTTTTGTTAGCTTGAGTAACTGGATCTGTTGCACTTTACTCATTTGCAGTATCTACATTGAGAAGTTTGAACTTGGTTTCCTTTTATACCTCACACTTTCATATATTGAACTGCATCTGGCAAGATTTCACCCACCTACTCTAGCTTGTGGCAGAGCCCAAATATCCCTTCTTGCCATGGTAGCGTAGCAGCTGGTGATGCTATTACAGGTCTGGGTGTTCTGGAGTTTAGAGTTTATAGACAATAGGTGCAGAAGTAAACCATTTGGCCCTTTGAGCCTGCACCACCAATTTGAGATCATGGCTGATCAACTACTATCAATACCCGGTTCCTGCCTTGTCCCCATATCCCTTGATTCCCCTATCCATAAGATACCTATCTAGCTCCTTCTTGAAAGCTTCCAGAGAATTGGCCTCCACTACCTTCCGAGGCAGTGCATTCCAGACCCCCACAACTCTCTGGGAGAAGAAGTTTAATTCTGGCGTTATCAATAAGGAGTTGTGTTCTCTGCTTGAGTGTGTGGGTTTCCTCCGGGTGCTCCGGTTTCCTCATGCGGTCCAAACACTGTGGTGAATTGTTCTTGTAAATTAGTGTTTAAAAAGGTGCTGGGCTGGAAGTGCCTATTCTATGCTGTATAAGAAATATACATTCCATCTTCTCCTCCCAAGTCAATATGCACCAATGTATTGCAGGCTAAGAAATGATCCGTGGGACACACCACTCATTAAATCTTAAAGCATGAACAAAACATTATTCCTATTTACAAAATACTTGGCTCTGATTAAGCTACAGCTGAGCCTTCAAAACAGCTGGGAAATTGCAAAAGTACTGCTTTGCAGAGAAGCCGAGTTCACTGAAGTTGGCAAGGCATGTCAACAACTTGGTATTGATGAGTTGGGCTGTTAGACCCATTTCTGTGCTGTATAACTACAACTCAATGATCTTTGTGAAATTAATAGACTTTATTAGAAACATAATAATTTGAGACATATAAAAAACACTCATGTTGCAGATGGCTTATTCACATTACCTTCTGAGTGAAGGATGTTAAACAATAGAGGTCAATTCAGATTGTGCTTTTATGTAATGTTCATAGTTTGCTTGCAAGAGGAATTCAAAATATGAATTGGATCCTAGAGTCACTAGATGATCTGACAGTAGCAAGAACTTTACTTCTGGCAAGTAGTGTTTTAGCTCAATTCCTAAAATGAAACAGAGTGAAAATTATTCAGTGTAAAAACATTCACCGTGTTCTCAACAGTAAGTGTACCAGATGCATTGAGAAACAACATTTATGGTGACCCATCATTTAGGACACTTCACTCTTTTCAAGAACTGGAAAGAAAATGATTGTGGTTCATGCCTCATAATCAGACATCTGTGCAGGTAAACCAAAATAAATTTTGTTTTCTACAAGGTTTGTGTGTTTGAAATGTAGGGTACAGGTTCAAGGCAAGAGGGAAGGAATTTAGATATCTTAAGAAGTTCTGTCAAATAGAGGGCACTTGTTCTCCAGAATGACCTGCCAGCAGAGGCAATGCTATGATGTTTAAAATACATTTGGACAGGTATTTGAATAGGAAAGAAGGAAACAGGCTTAATGTGTGCATATGGGAGTCATGTAGATTGACTTTGGGGGTTGCCTTAAGAGCTGGTTTCTGTGCTAATTATTCATATTTAAATAGTTGCACAAGATCCCCAACAAACCAACTTGTTATTGGAATAACCATTGTGGAAAATGGGTTAAAACAAGCATTTCATGCCAGACTGAAATGAATGATGATTTAGGGACTGCAACACTCACCTTCATCCATGAGCTTTTCTATGATTTTTATCAGGATGGTCTCCTTTGCAGCTTCAACAGGATCATCCTTCGGACTGAAAGACCAACTAAAGAAACAAAATATTCGAATTACTATGAATAGTCTTCAGAAAACAGGAATGCCTGGGCTTATTTGTTGATTACCAAATTGCAAGTGAACAATTCTAGCTCAAAAGGGCACTCAAATGTTTAAATTCAGGTTTTAGAAATGCTGCTCTTAAACCCTCTTTGCAATCTTCCAAACACAACCACTTGGGCCAAGAAACAAGAACATTATTGGCTCGTATATTTTATAATTAGTTGGGGCAAAAGCAAGGGAAACACTAATTACAACTGAAACGCAAGAGGGGAGGGTAAAGGGTTGTTTTAAAGGGTATCATAATTTTACACAATGATGCAAGCAGAGCTACTGTTGGTTTACATTTGTAGCTAATTACAGTTAGCAACAGTTCCAAACTCCACATACTCATCTCTCTGGATGGCACGGCTGAAGATCTCCAGTTTCAGTTCATCAGCAGTGATGGAATTGTCCTCCTTTATAGCAACAAACAGACAAAAACATTCAACCTCAATTTAAGCAGAGCCTACTGTTACCCTTCCCAAAGATGCATAATATCTGCCACAAAAATTAAATATTTTCTAGCAGTTGATTTTCTATGGTTGTTAACTTATTTTTGTCTGGTAAACTGGCAGCTGCTTTTATCATAATTGATTGTACTTCAAAAACGAATGATTTTAACCTGCTTTTGCATGGCCTGAGGTTAGGAGACATCAAGTAAATACATCTCTTGCTTTTGCCTCTAAAAAGGTAAATGTAAATAATGGAATATGATGTGGGAAAATTAAGTTGAAACCAAAATATAAAGGCATAGAACATAAGACAGGAGTACACTGACCAGCTGAGCAGTGCTGCTTTGTCAAAGTTGAGCAGTATAGACATAACTTACTTAGTAAGCATATCCTCTGTAATGGCAAGAAACAGTGAAGCAATATCTGATCCTGGGAAATCATTTGGAACAGGAGTTCTGATTTAAAGTTTTTTTTCAACTCACAACTTTATTGTGAATTAGTATTAGAAACTATGGGCATAGGTTTGCTATTCACAGAGGCCACCTTAAAGCATTTGCATCTTGTTCAGTTCTGAGAAGCACCATAAATCCCCTTGACCCAAACACTGAAGTCAGCAAAAGACAGAGGGTATTTCTGCTGTTGCATTTTGGAAGATCCAATAAACTTAGATCCTCCAGCAGTTTGCTTATTGCACCAAAAAGATGGGCAGACACCATGTTCTCTGCTTTACAACCCATTTCTCATTCTACTAGAAAATAAAAATCAGCTGCAAGTAGAGGATATTTTAATCCAAGCGACTTGGCTTTGAATCAAGGCAACTGCACTTTGGAATTGATAGGATGGGAAAAAGCAATCATTATTTTTTTCTCTGTACCTTTTCAACGTACTCCAGTAGATCAAGTGCCTTCTTGAAATCATATTCATTTGCCCTTACATTGTCATCACTGATGTAAAGCTGGAGAAATTGAATATTAATCTGAATTAATTGAAGTGAATAGACATTAAAGAAAACCTCACATGGAAAGTGCAAACTGGTTATTATGGTGTAAATATCTGGTGCAAGCATTTCCATGATACTATCAAGAGATGGGCTCACTCTAAATACCATCACTTAAGAGAAGTTCAAAGAGAAATAAATTCCAAGTGCAAACCAAAATTAGTCATCTAAATTTGATTAAAGCAGGTTTTATGTGGATTTACTTTGTCAGCTCTTCTGGCAAAGCCTTCGGCGAAAGACTGCACGACGTCTTGCTGTTGCTCGATTTCTGATTTGAAGAAATCAATCTTTCCTGATTCAATTTGGTACACCCTAATATTTCTAAAACAAATTAAATCAACTTGCTTTTTCCTCACCTTTGGTGGAAAGCATATTTCATATCATTACTATGAGTTTCCTGTCCTTAACTATCTTGCATAGTCTGTCATTTTAATATCTTCCTCATGACACTTTCATTTATAATTTTGGGTAATTGATCTCTCACAACCAGTTTTACGTACTTACGTCGATCAGTTGTGAAGCAGACAACACAGGCATTGTGTCTACGTTGAGCTGTTTCCTTTCCAACAACTCCATTGGGAGAGTATCCTGATGAAGCAGATACTGCTCTTGTGCATTCAAGTCTGCAACAAAATGAATGCAAATAACTCAATGCTTCATATGGAAGAGGAGTGCGCATCAAGAAAATCAGCTTTGTCAAACATTCATAGGCTCATTTCTTTGGTCTACTCTTGCAAAAAGGCACCTGCTTGCTTTCTCTTTGACAAAGTTGCTGAGGCTGTGGAGCACGTCCTCGTATTTTGTTTTATTTACTGAAAGATGCAGCACAGAATAGGCCCTTTGAGCCCGTACAGCCGTGCTGCCCAGCAACCCGATTTGACCTGAAGCCAATCGCGGGACAGTTTACCAACTAACCCACCTGGTCTGTCTTTGGACTGTGAGAGGAAACAGGAGACCTGGAGAAGGCCCGTGTATGCCAAGGGAAGACATACAAACTCCATAGAAAGGACATCATGACTGGACTCCGACGCCCCAAGTTGTAATAGTGTCATGCTAACCACTCCACTATAGTAGTCCCAAAATGTGGACACTGAACTACTACTGTTTTCTTTTACTGTTATTGAACATACTCAGATTAGATGCAGGCAGTAGATGTTCATTTACTTCTGAATTCCATGAGGCCTCATTAAATGATGTGCTTATTCTTTCATTCACTTCAAACAAATCATTGCTACTTTCAGCAATTTCAACATGATACCTTTTCCAATTCAAATGTGTAGGAATGTAAGAACTTACAGAGAATCTTAGACTCTGCCCAATACATCATACCCATTCCTACCATTGGAAGCATCTACACAAAACACTGCCTCATGAAGGCAACATCTATCAGAGATTCCCATCATCTGAGCCACGCTGACTTTTCACAGCTACCACTGGGCAGAAGGTACAGAAACCTGAAGACCACACCACCAGGTGCAACCATTCGGTTCTTGAACCAACTAGCAAAACACTAATCACCACGGTTTAGCAGCACTAGAACTGCTCTGACTACCTTACACTAAAATACTTACTTTTGTTCTAATTGTTCCTATTAAAAAAATTCTTTATAATAGATGCCATGTGTCTATGATGCTACTGCAATCAAGTTTTTCACTGCACCTGTGCATATAACAATAAACTTGATTTTTGATTCGCTTTTTTACATCAATGTGAAAGGACCTCACTAACATCCTGATCCACGTAATTAACTTATACATCCTATCCCTACTCCACTCAAGATTATGAGGTACAAAAAGTGCACTTTTAGCTCACAACACAGATTAAACAATAATGCACAATGAAGTCTTTCAATATAGACTGTGCACTGGGTGATCACCTCTCCACTGGAGAGACCAAATGCTTCCTGGCAGTATGCAAGTATTATTATTTCCATTTTACTTCATTTTATTTTTCCTTCCCACACCATTCTAATGAAATCCACGCAGGCTCAATGAGTAGCACCTTATCAGCAAGAAACATTGCACCATCTGATCTCACATTATTCATTCACTTCAGTTAAGATTTCTGTTGATCCCACTGACATACTCAATGTTCTTTAGTCACTTAAATTCACTGTTATCTATTTTTGTACTTTTAACTCATTACCTTGGCTTCTGAATATATGTTACTAGACCTCAATTACCTTATGCACTTTCAACATTTAATTTCACAATTCACTTTCAGTTTTATGCTTTAATGTTAACATGAAAGATTTTACTCAGAAATTACCCTCAATCTTTTCATGCAGAAGGTTCTCGGGGAGGTCGGATGCAAACACAGAGAGTTTACTGAGGCTCAAGAGAGTTTTCTTCTTTGCAAAGTATCGTGTCTCCATATTAGCAAGATTCAGTAATGTTTGATGAGCCTGTAGTAATTGAAAATCAAATTGAAAAGCTCGCACAAATACAGGTCTATCCAATAACCTGGTATTATTCCTTCCCAATTCCCCCTTGGTCTCACTAACATAGTGCAAGCATTCATTGGTTACGTTTGGCAGCAGCCATGGGATTTTAACCAAGATGGCTTGGAGTACAAAAGCACTGCGAAAAAGACAAATCAGTTCGTGTTTTGAAAGCAAACCCCAATTAAGTGATTAGGACATGATCCTGTGGGTCACTGCCCCACAAAGCCCATTTACAATGCTCTCCTGACCTCACCAGCAAAACCACGTTCACAAAAAAGTCAGGTTCCAGATGAAGAACTGTAAATAAGTTCAGACCGTTTTCTCACCCAAGGCTTGTCTTTTTGAAAGATTTTATTTGAATTGTGTAATTGAACAAAGGGTAATTTTCAGAACCTGAGCTTTATGGCATGAAATATAATTACCTTTTCAAAGTTCTGGATGTTGATTTCATGGAGCCAACTGAGATGCTCATGTGACTGCAGGAAATTAGCCAACTGTGCATGCTGGGCCACTGGCGGTGACAGCAGTTTTCCTCGTTTCCCCTTTTCCATGTACCAACGAAACAGGAAGTCGGAAAAGTTCTATTTGATTAAAAGACTTCAATTAGCCATTCCTTTTGTGTTCTTGAAAATAAAGTATGAAATACCTTTGCATCAAAAAATAAAACTAAGAATATGCATGTAAAGTCTCACTTACAATGGCAGTTTGATTGCTAGTACCTTCACCTTGAAGGCCATGGATTCAAGACTACCAGCATTCTCAGTACGTAATCCAGACTAAAACTTCAAACCTATAATGCTGGGTGCTAGTCTTTCAGAAAGATACTTAAATCAAGGATTTGTGCATCCTCCCAATAGATTTAAAATATTATTTATCTTTTTGAGATACACCTTGGAATAGGATGAGAACAATGCAAAAAGAGAGTGCTTTTAATAATCAAAATCATTATTTTTGCTTGTAGTTTGTGGGATCTTAATGTATGAAAATCAGTTGCCATTTTCCTGCAATGCAGCAGGAATTGTCTAGAGGATTTTGTGGGCTGGAACTAACTCCAGGTGTCCTGAAGTCATGAAGGTCCCATAAAAATACTACTTACTTAATTACAAGGTGACCAGTCCTTAAAAAAATGTACAATTTAAAGCAAGAGATATATGGGATTGAATTCCATAGCAGAACAGGAACTTAGAAATATCTCACCTGATCTGCAAACTGGTTCAGGTAGCGCTGTAACCTGGCCTGGTTATCAGTTTGTTCACATAATTGAATCAGGATGTCAAAGTCACAATATTTCTCTGCCAGTGAAGCAGTCAGCTGGTGTTGCCCAAGTGAAACTAGAAGCATAAACAATGGCAGTCATTTATCATTCACAATCTTTCATCCCCACACATAGGTTTAAGAGATGCAATTTAGGGGGAAACAGTGGCTTGCGAAACACACAGGAATCGGCCTTTGGTTAATAGGACTACAGGACGTGGCTTCCTTGCTTACCCGAGGATGAAATAGTGAACATGGGATGTAATGCTAAAGTTGTATGGGATGTAATGCTAAAGTTGTACAAGGCATTGGTAAGGCCAAATTTGGAATATTATGTGCGGTTCTGGTCACCGAATTATAGGAAAGATATCAATAAATTAGAGAGAGTGCAGAGACGATTTACTAGGATGTTACCTGGGTTTCAGCAATTAAGTTACAGAGAAAGGTTGAACAAGTTAGGTCTTTATTCATTGGAGCGTAGAAGGTTGAGGGGGGATTTGATCGAGGTATTTAAAATTTTGAGAGGGATAGATAGAGTTGACGTGAACAGGCTGTTTCCATTGAGAGTAGGGGAGAATCAAACTAGAGGACATGATTTGAGAGTTAGGGGGCAGAAGTTTAAGGGAAACACGAGGGGGTATTTCTTTACTCAAAGAGTGATAGCTGTGTGGAATGAGCTTCCTGTAGAAGTAGTAGAGGCCAGTTCAGTTGTGACATTTAAGGTAAAATTGGATAGGTATATGGACAGGAAAGGAGTGGAGGGTTATGGGCTGGGTGCGGGTAGGTGGGACTAGGTGAGATTAAGGGTTCGGCACGGACTAGGAGGGCCAAGATGGCCTGTTTCCGTGCTGTGATTGTTATATGGTTATAAGAAAAACATACAAGTAGTTGAAGAAGTGTTTTCAAAAGAATTATAAAATTTTGGAAATAACAGATAAACATGATATTGCTGAAAAATTGTGGAAGTGACCCATTCAGTTTTTTTTAAATGCAAGTAGTAATTCATGTTTATCCTTTTCTCTCCAAGGAGAAAATATGATTCTTTTTCAGGATAAAATAATCTTTACAAGTTGTTGAAGCGCAATTACCTCAGAGCTGAAGAGAGTGGAGGAGCATTGCAGAGATTTATTCTGTAAACTGACAGAAAAAAAATGGATTGTTGTACATACGCAATTGTGATAGAAGATGTGACCGTTTTTGGGTGTATTCCATGTCCAGTTTATTGTATCTTTCCTGTTGAGCAGGTCTGTCCACTGACTTGAGTTGACAAACGTAGCCATCCAGATAGAAATCAAGGAGTGCCACGACTTGCTCCAGAAGGGTATTACGTATGGTGCTGTCAACTTGTGGGGACACCTTATTCAGGATAATATCAGTCTGCCTTACAATCACATTCCTCACACCAGATGGACCACTGGATGCTTTAAACAATAGAACATCAAAATTAGATGAAAAGATAATATGTATTTCAATTATAAAATAGCTGCTGAACTTCATGGTCTTACGTGAAGATGATTTATACCCCAACCCCATGACCAGATAATTCTTTGGGAAACCTAATCAAGCCACATACCTACTCTTTTACATAACTCTGCAAATTTCTCGGCATCAGTTTCTTTTACAAAGTTATCATTGGTGTTTCTATTCCAGAACACAATTCATCCGAGCTAATCATTTCACCTCATCTCTAATGAAAGCTAATAATCCTCTTGCCCATCCCAGTATTTTCCATCAATCAATTTATCATTCTGAACAATGACCAACATCCTCAAGCTTATTTCTTATGATTCTTATTTCTAGAGCAAATGGAGAGAGGTCAATGACAACTTAAAGCTCCCATTGCACAAGATGAACCAGGAATTAGCTTTGTTATTCTTCCTGCAACAGTAATCATTGAAATGGAACGGAGGTAAAAAGAGAAAAGCACTTAAGAGGCATTCTTGAATAAATAACCCCACAAATATACAAATCCACTAAAAATGCAGTCACGTCTCTAGTGCTGTTTATGAACATCAACTTCCCAGCTAGCTTCAGTTCAGTTCTAATTTAGAATCCAACTTTAACAATTTAACATTAAAATATGAGCTGGAATCTTCATAATTAATTCTAATTACAGAATACATCAGACTAACACAGACTGGGTAATCACTTGCAGATTGTCTACAGGGGTGAGTTCACTGTTGCCTGCCACTTTAGTGCTCCATGCACCTCCTGCCTGCCTCTGATCTCCTGCAGTGTTAGACCAAGAGCCAATGCAATTTGAGGAACAACACTTTAATTTCCATCTGGACACGTTGCAGCCTTCAGGGTTCAAAGCTGAATTATTCAAATTGATACACCTTGTCTTCTGTAATGTATGCAGACCTGTCCATTTGTGATCCAAGTTCAGTTCTCTCTCAATCTGCATAGACTGATCTATTGGGTATATACTACAGCTGTCCATTTCAAACTTTCTGCCCTTTGTGTTTCGACTCCAACTGATTTCTCAACCTATACAATCCTTAGTTCAGAGTTTTCCGATAAGTTGGTGATACGCTCAGCTGCAGCAGCTTCTACAGGGTCAAACAAACATGGTGTTGTCTTTTTAAAATGTATTTTATACAATTGCAAGACCCTGCTGGACGCATTAAGAACTTAAAGTACTGCAGGTCTACCCGATCAGCAAGTTGCTCGTTGGAGAACCTGAAGCAGCTGGATTTGGTGCAGATTGTGCTGCTGTTTGTGTCAGAGGATTCAGTGCTTAAAGGTGGTATGCAGTTGGACAGTGAGTGATCATCTGAGCTGGAGTAGGTACCACTTTCCCAGTACTTACTTGGCAGAAGACAAGCTGTATTGTGTTTGAATGCAGACTGCTGCAACCTTCATGTACTCAAGGTGTTGAACTATTTTTTTGTGTGACTGTATTTTACTGACATCTCAGCTTTCTAGCTTATATGTGCTGTGTGTGGCTGTTGGTAATGTGTTTTGCACCTTGGCCCTGGAGTAATGCTGTACTGTTTGGCTGTATTCATGTCTGGATGAATGACAATTAAACTTGAACTTTCACTCTAACTGCTCATCATTATTCAACTGGTTTGTTTATCTCCAAACCAGACTTGGTTGCCTATTAACAATAATATCCCCTTGTCCTATCTATCCTTGAACAACTTGAAACCAACTTGTTTTCTCTTTCCTGGTTCTGATGAACTTCTCAGCAGATGCTACCTGACTTTTTGAGCGTTTCCACCATTTTCTGCTTTTATATTAAAACAAGAGATGTTCCAAAATCCACTAGGTCGCGGAGTAAATCCAAACCTTGCTTAATTATTTCAAGAATGCAACCCAATTCACCTGTCCAAGGAATGTACTCAGGCTCCTGTTCAGCATCCTCTTCTGACTTATAAAACGAACATTTGTTGTGTCGATGGTGGACAGCTGCGTGCAACATATCCTGCATATCAAAGATATAATATCTCAAGGCTAAATATCTCCCACAGAAGACAGCTGGAATTTGTAAATTATGCATAGTTTTCCATTTTATTCATCAGCAATTTTCCTATTTATTTATGATAATCTAAGCATTGGAAGAATATGGTCTTTTCCAAGGCTCTGCACAAGACAGTAAGAGGCAAATGGAGTACGTGCAAGGTTCAGCCCTCTGATTCATGCCTCAGGCTATTTGTTATGTAGGGCTCTGAAATTCTCAGCATCATGACACATTGTGCCAATTAACAACCTGTCACAGTGTGGATTTCCAGGCGATAAGCAGTAGAAAAAAATTCTAGCACACGTCACAAAAGAGACTGAAAATTTGGAAATGTGGAGCAACATACACAAAATGTTCTGGTCTGAGAGCTCTCTTTCTTTCCAGTCCTAATGAAGGATTGTGACAAGCAATGACCTCCATAGACGCTGCCTGACCTGTTGAGTTCCGCTAACATTTTGAATCTGCTGCTTCACATATTAAATAGCTTGTTAGGACAAATTATTTCCTCTTTTCTGGTTTTAGATTATTTTAAATTAGTCCAGCTAAATATTCTGAGCTAAAAATGGGACAAGTGTACAGGCTGCAAGCCATTCAATAACTTCATAGCTAATGCTCTGATATGTTATGGACAAAATCAGAAACATAGGTTCTCCTGCAGGCTAACAAAAGAAAAAAGGATCGGGGCAAACTGATTAACATATGTGAAAATAATGTCTAGAATTGGACAGCAAAAGAATCCAAAATGAATGATCCAAGTTCTTGCTTCCTAGTATTTATCTAATTAAGGAGGTTAAGACTTCAAAAGTAGCAGCTTTAATTGATCTCTTCTCTGCAATGACACCAAATGCACGGGCTTGAAATAAGCAGGGTGTAGAGTTGTATCCTCTTCCCCTGCTTTGTCCCAGACTGAAAATACACTGGATCCTAACGTGCAGGCTTACAGATAATCTACAACAGTTCAGGCAAGGAGAGTGAAGCACAAGAACAATAGGGAAAGAATTCAAAGAAAATGTTATTATGGGTCGTCTGCTTGACAAGTCAGTCTCTAGCACACAGCTTATCTGCCTGAGTAGCACGAGTCACAACAATCATGGCAAGCGACTGCATCTGTGGAGATGGAGATTAAAAAGCCCAATGATACCTGAGGAACCCAATATACATCAAATTTCCAGCACTACAAAGTATTCTCAAGTCAATTCTTAGACAATAATACAATGTACCTTAAATTCAATTCTTCCCTCATAACTTTGTTTCAAATTGCATTAGAAAACTTGATATTCTCCCTAGTTTCTCAACAGAAATCTGGCTGTGTGAACTTTTCAGTTAAAAAATGCAAGTTGTAAGAAGTCTGTACCTTTAGGATATTATTAACATTTATAGCTGTTTGTGCCCACTCTAGTGATAATGGGGTATTTTCCTCCAAAATGTTTTGTTCTTCCTCCAACAAGCATTCAAAAGCTGTATCGATCTGGGAGACCTGTGCAAGAAAGATACATTACTATGATTACATTAAAACGGAGGGGCCCCTAATAACACATTTCTTATAAACTGAATTCTATTTGGTTAAACGGCCTGCTTTTTAAAATCAGACTACAGAACAGAAATGTTTTATCTTTTATTGTTGAGATGACGAGCTGTTCTTTAAGTGTAAGCTTAGAGTCTAATTCCAAAACCTCTGACAACCCGGCTCTGCAGATTTCTTATGAGTGTGAAGTGGAACGTTTACACCAAACCTGATCCACCATTCATTAAGATCATGCTAGAAATTATCTTAATCTTATTCCCACATTCTTGCCAGTTCCCATTAATGCTCGACTCTCAAGTGCAAAGTCCTGTCCATGTCAGCACTGTGTATTCAATGACAGGGCCTTCTCTAGCTCTCAGAACTAATTAATAAAGATTAATGATTCTCAGAAGCACACGGTATTGGAGGTATGGTATTGATGTGGATAGAGAATTGGTTGGCAGACAGGAAGCAAAGAGTGGGAGTAAACGGGATCTTTTCAGAATGGCAGGCAGTGACTAGTGGGGTACCGCAAGGCTCAGTGCTGGGACCCCAGTTGTTTACAATATATATTAATGATTTAGACGAGGGAATTAAATGCAGCATCTCCAAGTTTGCGGATGACATGAAGCTGGGCGGTGGTGTTATCTGTGAGGAGGATGCAAAGAGGATGCAGGGTGACTTGGATAGGTTAGGTGAGTGGGCAAGTTCATGGCTGATGCAATTTAATGTGGATAAATGTGATGTTATCCACTTCGGTTGCAAGAACAGGAAAAGAGATTATTATCTGAATGGTGGCCGACTAGGAAAAGGGGAGGTGCAATGAGACCTGGGTGTCATTGTACACCAGTCATTGAAGGTGGGCATGCAGGTACAGAAGGGGGTGAAAAAGGCAAATGTTATGTTGGCATTCATAGCAAAAGGATTTGAGTACAGCAGCAGGGAGGTTCTACTGCAGTTGTACAAGGCCTTGGTGAGACCACACCTAGAATATTGTGTGCAGTTTTGGTCCCCTAATCTGAGGAAAGACATTCTTGCCATACAGGGAGTACAAAGAAGGTTCACCAGATTGATTCCTGGGACGGCAGGACTTTCATATGAAGAATGACTGGATCGACTGGGCTTATACTCACTGGAATTTAGAAGATTGAGGGGGGATCTTATTGAAACGTATAAAATTCTAAAGGGATTGGACAAGCTAGATGCAGGAAGATTGTTTCCGATGCTGGGGAAGTCCAGAATGAGGGGTCACAGTTTAAGGATAAAGGGGAAGCCTTTTAGGACCAAGATGAGGAAAAACTTCTTCACACAGAGTGGTGAATCTGTGGAATTCTCTGCCACAGGAAACAGTTGAGGCCGATTCATTGGCTATATTTGAGAGGAAGTTAGATATGGCCCTTGTGGCTAAAGGGATCGGGGGTATGGAGAGAAAGCAGGTACAGGGTTATGAGTTGGATGATCAGCCATGATCATACTGAATGGCGGTGCAGGCTCGAAGGGCCGAATGGCCTACTCCTGCACCTATTTTCTATTTTCCTATGTTTCTAAGTTCATCTGTTTCAAATGGGTGACCACTTAGTTTGTAACTTGATCACTTCTTTTGGCCACAGTGGAAAACAGCAGCAACCCTACCAAACCCACTCACAATTTTATGTTTCAATATTTCATTCTCACCATCAGTGAATACAAAGGCCCTTCCTGCTAATTCTTTCTGTCACCCAATAAATCTACTTAGTGAACCTTATCTGAACTGCCTCCAATTTATCCTTTAGGAGCCCAAAATTCAGGAGGAGTTTTATCAACACTGTACACTGCATCTCAGGGGTACTGAAAAACTAGAGGATAACAGCTTAAGGGTTCGAGAATTTAAAGTGATTTGGAGGAAGAGTCTTAACCAGAGGATGGTTGGAGTCGGCAACACCTTGCATCAGAAATGGTGTTGGCAGAGACTCTCTGAAGTATTGAAGTAGTAATGAGATGAGATCTTGAATAAGAGAGTAGAGAACGCTACAGACCAAGTGAAGGAAATGGGATGAGAATGCATAGGTGCTTGGCTGCAGGTATGGATGAATTGAGTGGATCAGCCTATTTCTGTGTTGTATGTCTTAACTCCAGTTGTAGCAACCCTTGCCTTTTACATTATATTCTCCTTGAGCTCCTCAAGGTTTCTACAGAATACTCTGAATAAAATGCACACAAACTCAAAAGTAAATTTTGTGCTTTAATTAAACAGACAGCAGAAATTGTTCCATGGGTGCATTTCTCATTCCCTGAACTCTACAACACAAAAAGAACAGGAAATTCGTACCTCTCTGAAGAAAACATCTGCTGGAGTCAAGTTCGGTGGAACACTCTTTTTCTGTTTACTCAAAGCAGAATTAATCGCTGCATTTACAATGTCAGGAAGCTTGGTGTGGTTGTGTTTTAGAACAATAGCCGCAGAGAGCTTCTCAGCATGCTCACAGAGCAAAAGGCGAGTTGCCATCAGGAATCCTCGCACCATAATAGTCTCAAGCCGATTTAGTAACTCCATCTGGAAGGAAAATTCCAGAAGAATCATAAGAACATGAAAGGATTCCAGCTTTCACTCATTCCTTCAAATCAAAGTTTCACTGGGGAGGTGGGATTGTGGTGGGGAGAGCCAATGGAAAGTACAGGGAGAATTAGTGTGGCAGCTGGTTCATGGCCTTATGTCACTGATGCAAACATATAGGTTCGAATCCCCTTTCCTGGAAATGAGCAGACTCCACTGCCCAGAACCGGATTTTAGATTTTTGACATTAAATCTCAGTTGCCATTAATGTGAATTCAAGACAGCAGCTGCACCATTCTGAGAAAAGAGGCAAGATTCTTTGTGTGAATTGTGAGCTGCCAGTAAAATTACAACATTTAGTCATTTATCCGGCTCTGTATGGGACTCTGCTGTATACAATATTAGCTTCATTACTACTTAAAAATATTTAATACTGTGAAATGATTTGGGATACACCTAGGACCTGAAAGGCACAGTACAAAACTAAACTCCAAGCAACAACTTACATCTCGAAGGAATTCCATCAAACAGTAATGGGCCTTCATTTTATCTTCCAGTTGATGAAGCAGTAACAAGGAAGTGTTGCTAAATCTACTTTCATCTGTGAAGAGATAATGTTCACACATCTCACTGGAGTGGCACTGGTCAAACAAATTACATTCCCTTAAATATGCACTGCTTGTAGCAAATAAAGAGCCAGCTTATAATGCGCAGAGTAGCATTTTTCATCAGGTATTCTCTTCCATGAACATGGGGTAAAACAAAGTAGCAGGAGATTATCTAGCAAAAGTCAGGCAAACATTATTCTTCTGAACTGTATCACTCTCATAGACACCTGCTAAAATCTCAAGCAATGCCAAGTGCCACTGAAAGGCAAGCAGAACTTGCAACAAGCATGGAAGCCACAGGCACTGTATTACAGAGATGTAGTTTGTGCTCAGCCACTTTAAGGAGAAAATGTAAAAATTATTTGCATTATTTAAAAAGGCTAATGGAGTTTCTTGGCCCTGTACCTTGAGAAAAGTGAAAACCATCCAAATTCTTTGGAAGAAAGAATGCATTCTGCATGGCTAGATCCTAGAAGTCATGAATGTTTAGAAATTAACATGCATTAAAACTTCACGATATTCTCAAAGAACTTTAAGTAGCACTGTAATTAACCATTTTCATTTGATGACAGTGTCGAGGCATCAATCAAAAGAGGTCACAGAGCATGAAAGAAAGACTATGCTGCTCTGAAGGAAAGGGTGGGCAGGCTCAGCTTCATATCCTGCATTAAATCCCTAATAAATATGTATTTTATGTTCCAAAAATATCACACCAAGCCTTACCATTTGGTACCGATTCAGCCCAGCGGGGATCACATGCTGGGTAGTCATTGATTAGATCGAGACTGATTTGTGCCACAGCATTGTCCAGTTCGGAGTCCAACCCCATATCAACATTGTCTGGGAAGATTTCTTCCAACATTGTCTGGGCACCAACAATATCCTTTCTGTAAATTTAAATTATTGAAACATAACTCAGACTGTACCCAGCAATAAAATAAAGCATCTCATGGATTTGATTCTTGTTATTTAAAATATTTTAAAAGCCTTCTAATTTATAAACCTGTTCTAGTGTTTTCAAATTCTCTCTAAGACAGAAATCAACAATACGGCTGAACGTTTCATTGGAAAACATATAGAAACTGGAGCAGATTTCCAGCCAAGATAGTGCCTATGTAAAATATTCCTTCAGTTGACATCTTCTGGATAGATCATGAAACCACAAATTTCACTTCTTTTATGTCTTTTATGCTTGTTTTTCATCTTGAATGTAATTCTGGAACTGTTGGAGTCTGTGATTTGCAGTTTGGAGATGGTTTAGGTGTTTCAGCGCTCTGCAGTCTTTGAGAGAATTCTGGGAGGCAGAGGCAACGTGCAAGAGCCTCATGGCAAGAAGGCTACAGGATGGGGCGTGAACCGATGTTTGACATCATTTCACCAATTAAAATGAAAAAGGAGATTGAAATGACGAGGCGAATGCAGAAGGTGAGCACCGGCTGCCTGCCGGTGATCACTGGTGAGATTGCTCTGCTAATGAGAAGGGCAACTGCCTTTTGAACTCTGGTGGGATCACTCTGCTACGGAGAGGGGAGACTGCCTTTTGATTGCAGGTGGGATCGCTCTGCTGCCAGAGAGGGTAAGACCTGCCACTGTGCCCGGAGAATGTTAACCAGGTTTTCTGTGTTTTGGGTATGGACTTGGACTACAGACTTTTTTTTTCGAGTCTTATCGTTTTTTATATTGTGTTTATATTGTGTTTTTTGCCCGATCGTTCTTGTTTAGGGGGTTCATTTTTGTTCGATTTTTTGTGTGGGGAGGGGGGACATGCTGCCGTTCTTTTTTTTTCTTGGTTTCATGGCTATCTGGAGAAGAATTTCAGAGTTGTATATTTGGATAATATATGAACCTTTGAATTTTGAGACCATCTAGTCTGTTTTCCCATTCATAACATTCCTCGTTATTTTTGCCTCAAGTTCCTCACTGCACGTAACTGACAGATCTGTCAGGCAAACTTAAAAGCTCCTTTCCTTCTGCAGCACCCATGGGAGCAGGGAAATATAAGGAATTGCAGCAGATGGAAGTGTTTCTCATTTGCACTATATACTTTGAAAAGAGTTTTCCTGACCATACTCATAACTGGTATCAGGTTTGTTTCTTATCTCTAGATTTTCCGTTTTGAGGAAATAGTTTTGTCCCCATTTTTTCCCCATAGCTGACCTAGTCAGGATTACATAAAAAACTATAACCTGGCTCCAAACCTAGACAGCTTGGAACTATAATTAAGTATGACAACACTACTTTTGTTTGCTGAATCAAAGGTGGTGGTGAACTGGCATATAGAAGGGAGATTGAAAATCTGGATGAATAGTGCCACAGCAACAACCTCTCATTCAATGTCAACAAGACCAAAGGGTTGATTATTGATGACAGGAGGAATAAACTGGAGGTCCATGATCCAGTCCTCATTAGGGGATCTGAAATGGAAAGGGTCAGTAATTTTAAACTTATTTTCATTTCAGGGGATCTGTCCTGGGACCACACGCATGTGCCATTACCAAGAAGCCACAACAGCGACTCCCTCAACTTCCTTAAAAGTTTGTGCAGATATGGCACATCATTTAAAACCCTGACAAACTCCAATAAATGCACAGTAAAGATTGGTTGCATCATGGTCTGGTCTGGAAACACCAATGCCCAAGAACAGAAAAGCCTACAAAAAGTGACGGATGCAGCCCAGTCCATCACAGGAAAAACACTCTCCACCACTGAGCTCATCTACAAAGAGCACTGCCACAAGAAAGCAGCATCCATCATCAAAGAGCCCCACCGTCCAGGCCATGCTCTCTTCTCACTGCTGCAATTGGGAAGGAGGTACAGAAGCCTTAGGTCTCATAAACTAGATTTAGGATAGTTATTACCCTCAACCATCCGGCTCTTGAATCAGCGTGAATGACTTCACTCAACATTGTACTGATTCACAACCAATGGACTCACTTACAAGGACTTTATAACTTATGTTCACAATATTATTTATTTATTCATCTATCACCAATCTATCTATTCGTTATTTATTTATTGATTGATTATTTTTCTTTGATTTTTTTGAATTTGCAGCTTGTCTTTTGCACATTGGTTGCTCCTCAGTCTTTGTGTGTAGTTTTTCATTGATTCTGTTGTATTTCTTTGTTTGATTGTGAATAGCTTCAGGAAAATGAATCTCAGGGTAGTATATGGTGACAGATACACACTTTGATAATAAAGTTACTTTGAACTTTGACTTCAATTTACAAGCTTCTACCATCAGTGTACAATAAAAAAAATCATGGGTGAATTACAGGAATTCCAATTAAGCTTAGCAACCTGATCACATTTAATTCTCAAAGGCATAGTATTATTCCACTGAGTCCTCACTCTCTTACAACCAAAGTAATAATCACGCATTTTGCACTCAGTCCTACCTGCAATACATCACAAAGGCAGTTTTCAACATCTTAATTTTATCCTCTTGTGGCTCCACAACAGATTTTTCAAATGGTTGCCTGCCATCAGTCTGAGAAGAGTAAATATGACTCCACATACATGAAAAGTTATTTAAACAGTAAAGTAAAATTGATGCAACAAAACCACAGATGAAAGTGATCAGTAAGTACAATATCCAATGGAATAGTGTGCAAGTAAAATACAGTTAAAAATACCTAATAATTTATACTTCATGCACTTCAATCTTTCTTAGCTACCATTTTGGCATGTTCAATCTGATGATATTGACATCAAAGAAAGCAATGTCCCTTCATTAAAAGGCACATGCATACAATTCCCAAGCCCCCACTGCAACACCATAAGCATGGTAAATGTCATTTGGAAGCCATGCACTGATCAAGTTCTCCGCCCCCCCCCCCCCCCCCCCACCCACAGCACAACTAACCTCTCCCTGAGCTACTGCTCCAGAGGTTGATAAAGCCAGAGAATCTTCGATATTTTCCGGTAACTTTGATACAATTTCCTTTGGGCGAGCTGCAACTAAACCACTGTGCCTGCAGAAAAGGACAGGAAATCCAGCAAGGCTTCCCCCACCCAGGATACCGTCACCTGCAAATTTAACAGAGACATGATCTGTCATTAAAACAGAAACAATCCACAAACCGATAGTCCTTTAGCACCGCCCATACAGAAGTGCACTAAACTATGTACTGAGAGTGCCCCACACTGAACCAGTCTACTCACTCGTGATTCTGGCAAAACACAGAATTATTCTGTTTCACCTACATTTCCAGACAGAGCTGGTGTGCCCAACAATCTTTCAATATTCCATCCCAGCTGGCACTACCACCATCTTCCATTGTTTCTCTTGGTCTACACTCTTATCACAGACATCTCCTCTGTTCTCTCCACATTCCATCCCACCTCTTCTGCAATGTAAAGCATTCAATTTTTATATTTTTTCTTGCTTATAACTGAAAAGTTAACCTTGTTTTTCACTCCACAGATACTGCCTAACTTGCTGCATATTACCAACATTCTATCTTTATTTTAGATTCCCAGCACCTGGAGTATCACTGTTGTACAACACATCTTGATTCCCAGAACTGGGCATCCAATGCATTCAGCACGTTGTGCAAAACCACTGGCAGCAGTGATGTCAGCTCCCTTAAATTTCTTTCCCCCAACATTAGTTTTGGCACTCTCCAGTGAACATTTAATCAATTTTCTTCTTAATCTTACTATGAAAGGTTTAGCTCATGAGGCAAGTTTAGAGCAGTGGAGTCTGAGGTTATCACCTTTGTTATGTCCGCAGCCCCCTCCTTTGTGAGAATCGCAAGAGCACTAGTTGAGGGGGGGTCAGTAGACCCAGGAAATGGGAGAGAGAGATGTGCCGAATGTCTCGTTTCCCCTGGCGATGCAAAATAACGTGACATTGACCATTGTCTCCTGGAGATTGGGCACTATGCTACGTGCAAGCCCTCGGGAAAAGTGGGCTGGTTGAGAGAGAGACTGCATCATCCCAACCTGATTGACATCTGAGACCCTGTGAAGAAGTATAAAAGAGGGTCTGGGGGAACAACCCCTTTAGACGCACAGAAGAAACGCTAACGATCCCATAGTAGCGGAAAGCCTTTTGAAGGTAGCCACGTGCGTTCGATTCCGCGGCTGGAATCGGTGGCTGGAACCACGGAAACCAGGTTTTAGCTAACAACGGGGAAGCCCGCTCCCCTGATTCAACGGATTTGCTTCATAAAAGACCAGGGCAAGTTTCTTTTCTCACAAATCTCTCTCTCTCCCCAACAAGTGAAAACCCAGCGGTACCCAAAGGCTGAAGCCTGCAGGAACTGAGTGACTTTTATATTTCCATTGGACAATATATTATCCCCTAGACAAACGATCGAGCTGTTTCTTATTGATGGTTATTATTAGACCCGCGCTTTTAGATTGAGTAGTGACGACATATATTATCTGAATGTTTGTATAATCTTACTTTTGTGCCTCTTTATAAATAAAGACTTTTAAAAATAGTACCATCAGACTTCAACGGACCTCTCTATCTTTGCTGGTAAGTGATCCAGTTACGGGATTTCGTAACACCTTCAACAAGAAGGGCTACACACCATTAATTCAACTTTGAAACTATGCGTTCATGTGAGAGTTTGCTGCAAGCAGTCGAGGACATCTTCAAAAGGTGATGCCTCAAAAAGTGCAGCACTGGTCATTAAAGACACCTGTCACACAGGACATGATCTCATCTTATTACTACGAGCAGTGAGGTACAGGACACTGAAGGAACAGCATCTTCCCCTCCACCAGCAGATTTCTGAATGGACAACAAACCAATCCATGAACACAACCTCAACATTTTTGCACTACTTAATTAATTATATATAAAATCATTGTAATTTATAGTATTTTATATATTACACCGTACTGCTGCCACAAAACAACACATTTCATGACACGTCAGAGATATTAAACCCAGTTCTGATCACCAGCTGTCAAACAAAACATGTCTTACTCTTTCGTCAACCCTTAGAGAAAAGAAATTATGTGCCTGTTGTCTTTTATCAAATGACCATATCACTTTCAAGAGCTTCCCAATTTAGAACTGCTGCATCCAAACAAAATTAGCAATGAACTGCCTGAATGGACTTTTGAAAAAGACATACCTGGCATATTCAAGTGAAGTTTTTCCTGAGGCAGGCCAGCTCGTCCAGTCCCAGTAGAACAGGCAAAGACCATATCGTATGTGTAAAGGTATGCTGCTTGGCTTGAGTAATCTGGTATTAAAAACCGCTGGCATGGAAGCTCCCTATCAGGCTGAGACAAAATGACTCCATGTTAATTAAAATTACCAATTAGCACGGTCAGTGAAAGACACCTATCCCAATCGTCCCTCATCCCACAGTTACAGTCAGGTTAGTTTTCCCCAAGCTTTTAATGCTAATGTGCAGAAGAAGCCTGACTGATTTCATCTCATGACCACTCACTCCACAGGTCAAATTGTGTTGGTTGCAGAAAACACATTTGTACAAAACAGATGGTATTTCAGCATTATCAGACTACATAATATAAAGGTAAGAGATTCATGCAGATGCTCAAAATGCAGAGCAACATACACAAAGTGCTGGAGGAACCCAGCAGGTCAGGCAGCATCTATGGAGGGGAACAAACAGTTAACATTTCAGGCTGAGACCCTTCACCAGTTCTGAAGTGTCTTGGTCCAAAATGTTGATTGTTTATTCCCCTCCATTGATGCTGCCTGACTTGCAGCATTTTGAGTGTTACACAGGTTGTATAATTGAATTTTCCTACATTTAGTTAGTGAATGCCATTAAATTATACAATAATTATTTATCATAAAAACACACCACTGCGTTCCCCTTCAGCATCCAAGAACACACAATATCAACTTGTATTTTTAACATCTTAAATGGAGAAATTCTAAAATGATTGATAAAGAATGAGCCTTAATTTACAGAATCACGAACAAGAGGAAATTTGCAGATGCTGGAAATCCAAGCAACAGACACAAAGTGCTGGAGGAACTCAGCAGGCCAGGCAGCATCTATGGAAAAAAGCACAGCTGACGTTCAGTCCTGCCAAAGGGTTTCGGCCTGAAATGTCGACTGTGCTTTTTCTCCCCATAGATGCTTCCTGGCCTGCTGAGTTCCTCCAACATTTTGTGTATGTTGCTTAATTTACAGAACAAAACTTGAGTATTTGACACAACAGGTCATGCTAGTATTTAGAAACCACATGAGCCCTCTTCGACTACTTCACTTTATTTTACATTTCCCATCTCCCCACATGCTTTCCCAGCTTCTCCTTAATGCACCTGCGCTATTCACCTCAACTGTTTTCCACTAAACACAGGAAATCAACATGTCCTAGTATTACCTGGTATAAAGGATAATATTCAGTGACTTCCATTCGAATTTCATCAGTTATTCGATATCCAATATCCTGGATAGTGGCTAAGATGTAGTAGATTAGGCATGGATTGTCTTCCTGGTTCCAGGCTGCTATCAAAACCACCAGACCCTCTCTGGGAAAAAAATTAAAAGGCTAAATATTGCTGGAATTCAAAATAAAATCCTGCATTTTAAAAACAAGGAATGTTAAAGTTCAGGCTTTATCAAATAGACAACTACAATGAGATTGAGCAGGTAAATGAGAATGAGTGCACATACAAAGTGAGACAAAAGTTT
Source organism: Hypanus sabinus (assembly GCF_030144855.1). Classification (NCBI taxonomy): domain Eukaryota; kingdom Metazoa; phylum Chordata; class Chondrichthyes; order Myliobatiformes; family Dasyatidae; genus Hypanus; species Hypanus sabinus. The sequence goes on from NC_082717.1 coordinate 64,827,307, forward strand.
AAATAACAACCTTTCATCATGCACAACAGACCTCAGTTTGCAGAATAGTGCAATCAAACTCTTTGCTAAAAGGTACAAGAAAGTAACCACACACTGCACTGGCATATGGTGAAGTGAACAGAACTAGATACAAACCTAAGGTTTAAGCAGGTAAAAGAAAGTAACACATGAAAGTGAGCTGCAATTATACCATGAGAAAAGGTTTAATTCAGGATTGAGAAGTAAGAAAGCTGGTTCCATAAACATGGGATCTACTGGAATGAATTTGTGCTGATCCTCCACCAACTACTCCCATCCCATTCACTGCTCCCTTCCAATTCCAACCTGAACTTTCCATATCCACATACTCACCTCTGGTGAACCCCTTTCATTTTGTACCTCATTTTTCACTAGTGTTGCCACAACTTCCATGTACAGTTCATGCCTTGCTGGAAGAACTTATTTACACTATTTACTTTTGTAATTTAGAGTAATTTTATGTCTTTGCACTGTGGTAAAACAACAAAATTCATGTCATAAGTCAGCAATAATAAATCTGATTTTGAACTCTAGAAAACTGATGCCGGCAACAAAATAGAATTCTCAAATGAATAGAATATATTGTAACCAGTTTCAAGTTCAAAACTACAGCTGTCAAGATGAACCTTAGCCTTCTTCAAATTTTCAAATTTGTATCTGTCAGTTTTGACATTCAGACTAATAATGAGGCTAAATGGAGTCTGCAAAAAGGAAAAAGCTTGATGGGCAAAATGGATTTGTATCTCAAGGTTTTGCCAAAAATACCCTCATCTTTTTCCCATTCAATTAAATGTTCTATCTGTTGGAAGAGCTTGACATGGAAACAGTAATGCCAATCATGAGAAGCACTCCAATAATACTGCATTAACAAGGATTCCACTTACTTGCTCAGTTGCAAATCCAGATACTGTGTATTGATTGCAGACTTACTGGTTTCATAATTTTCATCAGCTCCCTAGATTTGGTCAAAGATTTGTTACTATGACAATTCACATGAGGGATAAAATTTCCTTGTTACATTTCCTTAGTTGAGATGGAGCTGTCAAATTAACGACAAAGTCTTGAATACACATTTACATCTAAACAATCCTCCAGGATACAGTCACCTCATTGACAAACGCTGGATCTGACAGACAAATCTGCAGTTCTGCCTTTCCACATCACAGTACAGCAGAGCCTTCTGCATCTGAAGTATTTTTAATTTTAAAAACATTGTTACATACTATACTGCAGTGTTCAGATATGATTTTCACATATTTCTGCAGCATAATGATAATGCCAGTGCTCCAGAGGCAACGGCCACAAAGATATGTTTAGATTGTAGACTAGCAGGAGATTCCATTTAGTTAAGACTTTTCCGTCTACCCTTATATGGAACTTGCACTGGGAACTGGGCAAAGTCATCACACTGATCCACATCCCATTCAATCTGATCATACATACTTGTACACGTTGCATTTTGTGCTGGGTGACATGAATGTTTTCTGTTTGATTGCATGTGTTTCCCATGCTTCTATAAGTTCATCCCTCTTCACAAGGGAAACCATGAAGTACACCTGTATCAAACCACTGTTGCCGAGGCTATAATAAAATCGGGCAAATTGGTTATGAGGCAAACATTTGTCGAACTAGCTCAGATAATTAAACTATGGCATTTTGCTTGGGATCAACTTGTGTGTATCAATGGTTGCAAATCACCATCATCAATGAACTTCTCACCCAAATGGAATATCCCAGGTCTTCTTTCATGGATCTGTTTAGTTCCCAGCTGAAAATATGCCGTTCGGATGTCTCATCCACTTCCCATTTATTCAGACTAGAATTAGTCAGGGTATAGAGGCACTTGTTCTCATCATCCCACAGCACAGAGCTCAACTGTCAGAGGAAGGAAAGGAATGTCACAAGCAAGAAAGCAGATATTACTTGTGAAAGCAAGCAGCAGTGATTCAGAATTAACAGCTTTTAACTTGCACTGGGAAAAATAGCAAGTTTATTTATAGGGTCCTACAAAAGAATAAACCCAACAAGCAAGTTAGTGTATGAAGATCCTTACTGTTAAAGTCTTACCACATCATTGGTAGTTGGTGTCAAGATGCCGAAGAGTGATGAAACCCTGCGGCCTAGCCCTGAAAGCATACCCTGCCCTTGTTGCACAGGGCGGAAGCTCACTCTTCCCGAACCGTCTGGTGTTAATCTCAGCAAATTGTTTTGTTGGGAAGCAAGAATAAATCCACCTCCCTAAATCAAAATACAACAAATGACAGCTTATCAGAATTAATACAATAAGTGAGATTCTGGCAATGCACACGTATGAACCCAAAACGAAACTACCCGAGTTACAATGCATGACATTATCTTCACAGGTGAAAAAGCTCCTAATAAATGAAAACTCACACCAAATTACTAGCTCACTTGTTTTGAAGCAATTTTAAATTACATTTATTCACTCCTTTCTCTTGTTCTTTAATTTTGACATGTAGCCATTTTAGCCAGATTCGGAGAACTCTATACACTGTCAGCTTGTACATATTTAATAATGGGACATTTTATGCCTTCAAGCTGCCATGTTCTGTAAAAGAAAATTGCTAATACACAGGGAAACCAGGAGTTCTGTCTTCCAGGTAATAGTAGCTTGCACATTTCACATTTGCTGGCCGGTGGTGCAGTGGTATCTACACCAGACTCTGAGGCGAGTGAGCCCAGATTTGAATCTGGCCGATTCCTTGCATGCTTTCCATCTGTGCTGGGCTGAACATCGAGCTAGCAACTCGGCCTCGTAAAAAACAGAACAAAATGCTAAAGAAACATCAAGGTTGCTGCCCAATGTACCACAGCATGAAAAGGAACAATATTTCACATTACTATAAGGATGTAATTTCACATTACAAATAATATTTTGTATATGCTCTTAAAAATTTGAAGTAATGAGTGCACAATAAAACATGATATTATCAGGTTACAAATCAGAAAGCCTCAGCCACTGTACCTCCACCCCCATATACTATGGCTTCCTGTAATAGTACTAACCGTTATACCAGTTAGACACTTCCAATCAGCACTGCCAAAATCTACTGTTGTTTCTGTGCAAGATTCTTCATGGGTGAGACTGGACCAATAACATATCGTTCCCTGCCTGGAAACTGCCATCACAGATACACACTGAAAAACAGAACAACAAAAGAACTATTTTAACAGCAAATGAATGTATCGGCATTTTTATTTCTGATGAATATAAGAGCATGGGGAACACAGAAATCATAATCACACATAAATCAGTGAGTGTTCAAAGATAATTCGGCACTTCAGTGTTAAGGATGCCTTAACTTACAAAGAACTATGTTTAAACTATACAGACCCATGAACAAAGAACCTCTTGATATATTATACACACATTCATAAGCCACTTAATTAACTATACCTGCTGATTAATTCAAATATCTATTCAGCCAATCATGTGGCAGCAACTCAATGCATAAAAGCATGAAGTCAAGATGCTGTTATTGTTCAGAATGGGGAAGAAATGTGATCTAGGTGACTATGACTGTGGAGTGATTTTTGGTGCTAGATGGGGTGGTTCGAATATCTCAGAAACTGCTCATATCCTGGGATTTTTACGCACAAGTCTCTATAGAGTTTACAGAGGATGTGTAAAACAATAAGCATCCAATGAGTAGCAGTACTGTGGGTGAAAACTTTTGTTAATGTAAGGGGTCAGAAGAGAACGGCCAATCACAAACAAGAGAAAATCTGCAGGTGCTCAAAATCCAAGCAGTACACACAAAATGCTGGAGGAACTCAGCAGGCCAGGCAGCATCTCTGGAAAACAGTACAACTGATATTTCAGGCCTAGACCTTTCAGCAGGACTTAGAGGGGAAAAAAAAGACGAGGAACAGATTTGAGGGGGTGGGGGGGAGTGGAGAGAAACACAAGGTGATAGGTGAAACTGGGAGGGGGAGGGGTAAAGTAAAGAGCTGGGAAGTTGATTGGTGAAAGAGATACAGGGCTGGAGAAGCAGGAATCTAATAGGAGAGAACAGAAGGCCATAGAAGAAAAAAAAAGGGGAGGAACACCAGAGAGAGGAAATGGGCTGGTATGGTAAGAGCCGGAAAAGGGGAAGGGGAATGGTGAAGGAGAGGAGGAGGCTGTTATACGCCACTTTAGTTGATCGTCTAGATTTCTGAACTGTAAACCTGAATGTCATTTGAGACAATTTCATTGTTCTGTTTTGACATTGAGAATGGATCTACTCAGGACATCGCCGAAGAGACTGTAAATAGAATCTATTTTGCTCATCTATACCACACAGATCAGTGTTAGTCTAAAGAGATTAACTGAATAAAGGAAATGAGTCTTTCACATAGTGTGCTGATTGTATGGAACACACCCAGCATTGAGTAGATGAAGCAAAGAGCGTTCACTCTTGCAGGACAGTTCAGTGCTTAAAAGAGGAAGACAATTAAGAGATAAAGCAAAAGGTAGAAACATTGTTTGAAATGCTAACACATAATGGACCAGAAATTTCAGTAAGCAATTACAATGATCTATTTTTGTCCTAAAGATTCCAGGCTTCCCTTATGTCAGTGGCAGCATGAATTGTGCTCTCAAATCCTGGAACAATGCCAACTGTTCAGAAACTAGATCCACCAGCTGTTGTTATCAGTGCACATACATCATCCCCTCAAAACTAATCAATAAGCTTCAAGACCTTGGCCTTAGTACCTCCTTGTGCATTTGGATCCTCGATTTCCTCACTTGCAGACCCCAGTCAGTTTGGACTGGCAGCATCTTCTCCTTAACAATCTCCTTCAACATTGCTGCACCACAAGGCTATGTGTTCAGCCCCCTGCTCTGCTTGCTTTATACTTATGATGAGGTTAATCACAGCTCCAATGTTATATTCAGGTTTGCTGACGACACCACTGTCATTGGCCGTTTCAAAGGTGGTGATGAACCGGCAAATAGGAGGGAGATTGAAAATTTGGCTGGGTGGTGCCAGAGCAACCTCTCACTCCATGTTAACATTGATTATTGGCTTCAGGAGAAAACTGGAGTTCCAAAAGCCAGTCCTCTTTGGGGAATCAGAGGTGGACAGAGTCAGCAACTTTAAATTCCTCTGTGTTATAATTTCAGAAGATCTGTCCTGGGATCAACATGTAAGTGCAATTACAAAGAAAGCCCAGCAGTGCCTTTTCTTCATTAAAGTTTGTGAAGATTTGACATGACATCTAAAACTTTGATAAACTTTTATAGATGTGCGATGGAGAGTATATTGACTGACTGCATCACAGCCTGGTATGGAAATACCACCCCACGATTGATTAAATCTACTTGGAGCCTATCACAGGAAAGCAGCATCCATCATTAAGGACTCTCACCTACCAGGCTATTCACCCTTCTCACTGTTGCCATCAGGAAGAAGGTACAGGAGCCTCAGGACCCACCCCATCTGTTTCAGAAACAATTATTACCCCTCAATCATCAGGCTCTTGAACCAGTGGGGATAACTTCATTCATCTTCACTTGCCCCATCACTGAACGTTCCCACAACCGATGGACTCATTTTTAAGGACTCTCTCATGTTCTTGATATTTATTGCTTCTTTATTTACTACTATTATTATTATTATTATTATTATTATTATTACTATTATTATTATTATTATTATTATTATTATTATTATTTTCTCTTTTGTATTTGCAGTTTGTGGTCTTTTGCAGATTGGTTGTTTCTCTATCCTGTTGGGTGTGATACTTTCACTGATAGATTCTATTATGTTTCTTGGATTTATCGAGTATGCCTGAAATAAAACAAATCTCAGGGCTGTATTTGGTGATGCAATTGTACTTGGATAATAAATTTACTTAGAACTTGGTACTCACCTGTAAGGAACTGTATTCATTTGGTTGTGATAAAGCCACCAGGTCTGCCACATAAGGAAGATCACAAGGTGGCAACTGGAATTCTTTACAAATAGACAACTGTCAGAAAAACACAACTTCAGTTAAATTCAAGAAATGTGCAAAGTGAAGTCAATTTTGTTTGAATAAAGACCAACTCCCAAAAGGGGAGATTTTGCTGACTACAATTTAATATTAATTCCATATACTAACAATATGTTTGGGTTGTCTCAGTATTGTTTCCTTGCCTTTCTTGTACTATACTTTTTCTGAAGTGAATAACAACCTCTTTATCCACAATGGAATTAATTGGGAAAATTTTAAGTGCTTGTGAGATGACAGCATTTCAGGCATCAAAGGAGAAATCTACTAACAAAGAATCAAAACTGAAGGCAATAATTAAGTTGCCACCTTTTCCCTCTAACACCTTCACTAAAGGACACAGAACTCAGGGAACAGAACCATTTCAAAACTAATCAGCACCTTGAGCCTCATCTGCCATTCAGTACAAATATAACTGAGCCAGTCTTGTCCTCAAGACCACTCTCCCAACTCTGGCCCTCTTGAAGTTTAAATGTCTGTTGTTATCAGTTTTGAATATGAGCAATGATTTTGCCTCCACAGGTCTTTGGGGTGGAGAGTTCCAGAGATTCACAACTCTGATAAAAAAAATTATTCCTCGTTGCTTTCAATGGGTGATCCTTCATTCTAAAACATAGCCCTTTAGTTCCCAGTAACCCCGCAAAAGAAACATCTTAAGTGGCTGCCCTGTCGATTCTACTCAGAATATTAGACTTTTCAACAAGATCACCCATCGTTGTTTTCAAACTCCAATAAGTTTCAGCCTGCTTAACCCCTATTTACATGTTAATCCCTCCATTTCAGGAATCAATCTCATGAACTTCTCTGCACAGTCTCCAATCCTACTGAACCAGATCCTTCCTCAGTCATGGCAATCAACACTGTCTGCTGTACTCGGTGCAATCTCGTCAGTACTCTATAAAGTTGCAGCAGAAGGTGTGTGCTTCATCTTTCAATCACTTTCGGATAGTTTTTCCATACTATTTTGACTAGTTTTCAGATTAACTAACTGGAAAATCACTGACAGAATGACAATTGCGAACTAAGCTAACACTACACATGACCATTTTTTTTTTGCACACAAGTCACACTAATTATTTTTAAAGAATGCTTTAAAGTTATGGAAGAGAATGATTCAACTGTGGGTCCAGTTTTGATTGATTATACTCCCAACATATCCACATTTACAAGAGTGAAATGCAATTGCCCACACTTCACTAGTTTCTCTGTACTCCAAAACCATTTGTATTTTAGAAGCTAATGCAAGGCTGGTCAGCTCATTCTAGGCAAAGAGTTAAAGCAGAGTGGCATTGTTCTACAGGACAAACAGTTGGTAACAGTTTTAAATATGAATATTGTCTGTTTATTACCTTAGTAACAGGCATCTGGCCAACCTTCCAGACAATTAGTTTTTCACCACAGATAAGCCATGCCCATCCAGTCTCACTTATTTTAACACTTAATGGCTCATGCACTGAAACAAAATACAATTAACAACAAAACTTAAATTCTACTTAAGACAGATTCAAACAAATTCATTTATTAAAATAATTAGATTTACAATGGTGCTAGAAAGTCTGTGAACCCTTTCGGAGTTTCTCTGTTTCTGCATAAGTTGACTTAAAATGTGATCAGATCTTCACGCAAGTCATAAAACTAGATAGAGAACCCGATTAAATAAATAACACAAAGAACATTATCCTTGTTCATTTATTACTGAGGAAAATAATCCTGTCTTACATGTATTAGTTGGAAAAAATATGTGAACCTTTGCTTTCAGTAACTGATGTGACCCCTTCTACAGCAATAACTTCAACCATACGTTTCCAGTAACTGTTGATCAATCCCACACCTTGGCTTGGAGGAATTTTAGACCATTTCTCCATACAAAACTGTTTCAGTTCATCAATTATTTCAGGGATACCTTGCATGAAGAGCTCTCTTCGGGTCAACCCACAGCACCTCAATTGGGTTAAGATCTAGATTTGACTTGGCCATTTCAAAACATGAAGTTTCTTCTTTTTAAACCATTCTGTTGTTGTGCTTCAGATCATTGTCTTGTTGTATCATTCAACTTCTATTAAGCTTCATGTGATGTACCACTACCCTAATATTCTCCTGTAAAATGTCATGGTACAATTTGGAATTCATTGTTCCGTCAACGACTGCAAGCTGTCCTGGTCCTGAGGCAGCAAAGCAACCCAACCCATGATGTTCCTTCCACCGTGCTTCATAGGTGTTATGAGGTTTTGGGATTTGGGATTTTCCCCAAAACATAGTGATGTGCATTTCGGCCAAAAAGTTCAACCTTTGTCCAAAGAACATTGAACCAGAAGTGTTGTGGAACACCCAGGTGGTCTTTGCAAACTTGAGACGTGCAGCAATGTTTTTTTTTGGAGAGCAGTGGTTTCCTCCATGGTGTCCTTCCATGAACACCATTCTTGTTCAGTGCTTTTCTTATAGAAGACACATGAACAGATACTTCAGCAAGTTCTAGAGATTTCTGCAGGTCTTTTGCTATTACCCTTGGGTTCTTTTTCACCTCATTCAGCATTGCATATTGTGCTCTTAGTGTGATCTTTACAGGGTGCCCACTCCTAGAGAGAATAGCAACAGCACTGAATTTCCTCCATTTGTAGACTATTACTGTTGACTGATGAACACTCAGGTTTTTAGAAATTCTTTTGTAGCCTTTTCTGGCTTCATGCACCTCTGCAATTCTTCTTTTAAGGTTCTCTGGAAATTGTTTTGCTCAAGACATGGTGCACATAAACAGATCTTTTTTGAGAAGAGCAGTCTCTGTCAGTAACCTGACTTTGTGTGTCTTTTTTTTTAATATATAGGGCAGGGCACCTCTACAACCCATACTTCCAATCTCACCTCATTGATTGGAACACCTGACTCCAAGTAGCTTTTGTGGAAGGCATTACCCCAGAGGTTCACATACTTTTTTGAAACTAGACTGTGAATGTTTAAATGTACTCATTAATGACAAGAGAAGTACAATTGTTTGTGTGTTATTAGTTTAGGCAGATTGTGTTTATCTATTATGACTTAGATGAAGATCAGATCATATTTTGTGAGTAATTAATGAAGAAAACCAGGTAATTGCAAAGGGTTCACAAACTTTTGCTTGCAACTGTATATTACTCTCACTTAACCCCCATTTAAACCAGCCATCTATTGTGCAACTCCTACTCTTTATCCCTGATGTAGCAAGAAATACACTGGATTTTCTTAAAATTTAAGGGGGTGAGATAAATTCTTCTCATTATATAAAATTCTTTGGTTGCATACCCAAACCAAATGAACAAAGAATAACAGTCCCAAGTTGCAAGGATATAATTCTGACTCTATGGCAAAATCACAAATTCATTAATATTTTCATTCCAATGTCAACAGCCATATTGGAAAATACCTCCTCAAACTTGTCAAATCACATGCTAACATGGTATGGAACAGGCACAGTGGTGGACAGGAAAACTCATCAATAGATAGCCAAAATTGCCCAACATATCACCAGCTCCAGCCTACCTGTCATCAAGGACACACATATAGAAAGTTGCTGGAAATGAGCCAGTATCACCATGAAGTATCTCACCACCCTGCTCATGGGTTGTTTATCCAAAACCCATCTGGGAGGAGGCTACGTAGCATCCACACCAGAACCACCAGACTCAAAGTTACTTTCCAAAAGCAGTACGGCTAATCAACACCTGCACCTACTAATCTGCTCCTCCACACCCACCACCACTTTATCATCTCCTGTCTGTCACCTTATGTAGACACTCCTCTACCTGACATCACTTTATGGACATACAATCAATGTACATAAGCTATCTCAGGTATTTATATTTATTGTGTTGTTTTATTATTGTCTTATCTTATTTTGTTTATTATTGTGTCCATTATCTTATTTTGTCATCAGATCCAGAGTCAGAATTATTTCGTTCATCTTTACCCTTGTGCACTGGAAATGACAGTAAACAATCTTGAATCTTAACTGACAGTGGGAATCACAGTATGCTAAGAATTTTCAGTATACGCAAAACCTGTGAAGTGTTTTGGAAATTCATTTAAGGAGTCAGTGAACTATCATTATGAAGTTCATATCTCCAAAGCCTTTTCATTTCCTGTGTACTATGATTTTTCAGCGGATCTGAGACCTCTAACAATGATCCTAATTACAGTTTTCAGCAACAATTATTGGTCTGATTCATTTACTAAAGACATTAAACTCAAAGGAACATCAGTATATTAAATACCCAATCAGTAGCCACATACAAGATAAAAATATGTTAAATTTGTTAATATAATTTAGTGACAGTCACTACCAATATGTGGTCACATGGAAAATAAAAGTTAGGCATTCTACTTATATAGCAAACAAAAGGTATCACTTGATTCCAACTGTTCTACTGAACATAGAAGAAATGGTGCAGATATGTGAATGATGACCTTTGTGCGTTTGCCTGTAAAAAATGTTGAGTACAGGAATATTTTTGAATTATTAATACTGGATAGTGACACTGATGACATGACAGCAATGAGATTATCCCATTATTTTATACATGCTCCAATCTCTGTTTTCTAACGGTGACACTGGGTGCAGATAGTCACCTTTTAATTGTAGCATGTACTATTTCAGTAATATCAGGGACAGGAAGTGATGTTGTTGTGTCTTTGCAAAGATACTGCAAATACAGCATAAACAGCATACTGAAAATTCCAGAACGTTTGTGGCTGAGTACTTTGAAGCACAAAATATTGGCATAAGACAAAAATATTGCAATAAAAAGGTTCAAACATTACCACCTTGGTGGCAGGAATTCTACTGAAAGTACAATACCCCTTTTATCAGTCCAGAAGTTAGAAAATAAACAGCTGCTTTTATTTTTCTTTAAGGTCATATCAGGGGAACAAAAGCAAGGAGACATGTGGAAAGGATCAGCTTAGCAAATATTTAAATTTGCATACAACACAGCATGGAGACAATATTTTATACATCATTTAATTTCTTCTTAATAAACAAAATACCTTCAGCTAGAGTTATGGCCTCCATAACCTTAACAGGAAGGGAAGATCCAAAACTTCTTATTTCGTAGTTGAGCGTCTCAGCAACTGTTTGAAACTGTGCTCCTCTGGTTGGTGTTGAACTAAGATGACAAAAAAAATCCAACAAAATTTATAATTGTGACTAAATTTAAATCATAAAGCTAACCTGGAGACGCATAGGTTGACAAATAATTCAAACTCTACAGGAACTTAATTTACAGGATTTAAAGAAAATGAAAACAATATTACAAGAGCCTGTTTTGCTCAGTGATTTATGTAAAATGGAACATTGTGGAAAATATAACTGTAGATCCCAGGAAACAATTTGACATAGACACAGAGCAACACATCACAACAACAGGCCCTTTGATCCATGGTGTCTGCACTGACAATGTTGCCAATTCAAACGAATGCCATGTGCCTGCATATGATCCATACTGTGGCATGCAAAAGTCTGGGCACCGGTTCAAAACTTCTGTTACTGTGAATAACTAACCGAGTAAAAGATGACCTGATTTCCAAAAGGCATAAAGTTAAAGAGAACACATTTCATTAATATTTTAAGCAAGATTACTTTTTTATTTCCATCTTTTACAGTTTCCAAAATAACAAAAAAGGAAAAGGGCCAAAAGCAAAATTTTGGGCACCCTGCATGGTCAGTACTTCGTAACACCCCCTTTGACAAGTATCACAGCTTGTAAATGCTTTCTGTAGCCAGCTAAGAGCCTCTCAATTCTTGTTTGGGGTATTTTCACCCATTCTTCCTTGCAAAAGGCTTCTAGTTCTGTGAGATTCTTGGGCTGTCTTGCATGCACTGCTCTTTTGAGGTCTACCCACAGATTTTTGATGATGTTTAGGTTGGGAGACTGAGAGGGCCAGGGCAAAACCTTCAGCTTGCCTCTCTTGAGGTAGTCCATTGTGGATTTTGAGGTGTGTTTAGGATCATTATCCTGCTGTAGAAGCCATCCTCTTTTCATCTTCAGCTTTTTTACAGACGGTGTGATGTTTGCTTCCAGAATTTGCTGGTATTTAATTGAATTCATTCTTCCCTCTACCAGTTAAACGTCCCCCGTGCCACTGGCGGCAACACAGGCCCAAAGAATGATCGATCCATCCCCGTGCTTAACAGTTGGAGAGGTGTTCTTTTCATGAAATCCTGCACCCTTTTCTCTCCAAATGTACCTTTGCTCACTGTGGTCAAAAAGTTCTATTTTATCTTCATCAGTCACAGGACTTGTTTCCAAAATGCATCAGTCTTGTTTAGATGTTCCTTTGCAAACTTCTGACACTGAATTTTCTGGTGAGGACGCAGGAAAGGCTTTCTTTTGCTGACTCTTCCATGAAGGTCATATTTGTGCAGATGTCGCTGCACAGTAGAACAGTGCACCACCACTCCAGAGTCTGCTAAATCTTCCTGAAGGTCTTTTACAGTCAAACGGGAGTTTTGATTGATTTGCCTTTCTAGCAATCCTACGAGCAGTTCTCTCGGAAAGTTTCCTTGGTCTTCCAGACCTCAACTTGACCTCCACCGTTCTTGTTAACTGCCATTTCTTAATTACATTACGAACTGAGGAAACAGCTACCTGAAAACACTTTGCTATCTTATAGTATTCTCCTGCTTTGCGGGCATCATTTATTTTAATCTTCAGAGTGCGAGGCAGCTGCTTAGAGGAGCCCATGGCTGCTGATTGTTGGGACAAGGATTGAGGAGTCAGGGTATTTATATAGCTTTGAAATTTGCATCACCTGGCCTTTCCTAATGATGACTGTGAACCATAGCCCTAAAAAGCTAACTATGGTCCGAGACCTTGGTGAAAGTTATCTGAGAGGGCAAATCTCTCGGGGTGCCCAAACTTTTGCATGGCGCTCCTTTCCTTTTTTTCCCACTCTAAAATCGTACAAAACAAAAATAATACACTAATCTTGTTTAAAATGTTGAAAAAAATGTTTCATCTATAACTTTATGACTTTTGGAGATCAGTTCATCTTCTACTCACTTAACTATTCACAGTAACAGAAATTTTGACCAGGGTGCCCAAACTTTTGCATGGCACTCATGTTTTTTGTGTTCGTCTAAATGTCATTAATGTATGTTTCCACCACTTGCCTGGGCAGCATTCTCCAGCCATCTGTGATGCCAGTGCAACAATGTAAAAAAAACACTAGCCTTGTATATCTCCTTTATACTTTCCCTCTCTCATCTTAAAGCCATGCTCTCCAGTATTTGACATTTCCATCCCAGGAAACAGACTCTTCACATTTATCCCATTTATGAATCTCATAATTTGACATACTTCTGTTAGGTTTGCCCCCCAGCCTCTTGACACACCAGACAAAATATTCCAAGTTTGTCCAACCTCTTCTTACAGCAAATACTCTCCAATTCAGGCAAAATCCCTGTGAACTTCTTTCAGCAACTATCCCAAAGCCTCCAATCTTTCCCTCATGCAGCAACAAGAATTGCCCATAATACTGCAGAATGTGATCTGACAAAAGCTGTAATATACCTTCCCCAGATTTATACTCAGCACTTGACTGATGACACTATTTACTTGTGCTGCCACTTTCAGGAAGCCGTGGTCTAGCACACCAAGAACCTTTGGTGCATGAGTGTTTCTAATGGCCCTGCCATTTACTGCAAACAGTAGTTTAAATTGGCATACTGGTCAGCACAACCATCAGCAGCTGAAGGCCCTGCTTCTGTGCTATACTTTTACTATATAGACAGCATAGATTAGAATAGCAAATAAGCAAACCGAGAGAGGATTTAATCTGCTTTCACAACATTATCTTTTGTAAATTATATTCCAAGAATGAAGACAAAAAAAAACTATGCTGAACCATGCTGGTCTAGCTTCAACTAAGGGTTGAGAAAAGATTTAAGAAAATGGCTCTTAGGCTGAAGGACTACAGTTATAAGTTACTTTAGAGATGGCAAGTGTGAATCGGGACAGGCTATTTTTCTGGCAAAGGTGTACTTGGTAAGTGGGAGGCCTTCAAAAGTGAAATTTTCAGAGTACAAAGCGGATGTGTTTTCAGAATAAAAGATAAAGGTTTAGGGAGGTAGGAACAAGTGAAGTATTTGAGGATGAGAGAAATGCAAGAGAACACTTAAGAAAGAAATTAGGAGGGCCATGAAGTTGCTCTAGCAGACAGGGTGAAGGAGACTCCTCAGGGCTTCTACAGATATGTTAAGAGCAAAGGGAGGATTATATGGGTGAAAAATGGTCCTTTGGAAGAACAGAATGGTAATCTATGTGTTGAGCCAAATGAGATGGGGAAGATTTCAAATGGATTTTTGCATCTGTATTTACTCAGGAGACGGGAACAGAGTCTACAGAAGTAAGGCAAAGCAGTAGCGAGGTTATGGACACTACCACAGATTACAGAGGAGGTGGTGTTTGCTATGTTGAGGCAAATTAGAGTGGACAAATCCCTAGGACCTTGGATATCGTGGAAGGGAAGTGCAAAAATTGCAGGGGCCCTCGCAGACATATTTAAATCATCCCTAACAACAGGTAAGGTACCGGAGGATTGGAAGATAGCTAATGTTCCACCGTTTAAGAAAGGCTCCTAGAATAAACTAGGAAATTATAGGCCATCAGTAGTGGGAAAGTTATTGTAAGGTATTCTAAGAGATCAGGTATATGAGTATTTGGATAGATAGGGACTGATTAAGGATAGTCAGCATGGCTTTGTGCATGGTAGGTCATGACTAACCAATCTTGTAGAGTTTTTCAAGGGTGTTCCCATGGAAATTGATGAAGGCAATGCAGTGAATGTTGCCTACATGGACTTCAGTAAGGCATTTGACAAGATCCCGCATGATCAAGAAGGTTCAGTTGCTCAGTATGAGGCAGTAAACTGGATTAGACATCGGCTTTGTGGGAGAAGCCAGAGAGTGGTAGTAAATGTTGCCTCTCTGACTGGAGGCCTGAGACTAGTGAGGTGACACAGGGATCAGTGTTGGGTCTGTTGTTGTCTGTTATCTATGTCAATGATCTGTATGATAATGTGGTAAACTCAATCAGCAACTTTGTGGATGACACCAAAATTGGGTGTGTAGTGGATAGCAAGGAAGTCTATCAAAGCTAGCAGTGGGATCTGAACCAGCTGGAAAAATGGCAGATGGAATTTAATGCAAACAACTGTGAGATGTTGAACTTTGGGAGGACCAGCCAGGGTGGGTCTTACACAATGAGCGGCAGAACCAACGGATCTGGGCACCCAGGTACATAATTCGTTTTAAGTGCCATCACAGGTAGATAAGGTCGTGAAGAGAGCTTATGGAACATCGACTTTCATAAATCAAAGTATTGAGTTGGGATGTTAAGTTGAAATTGTACAAATGTTGGTGAGGTCTAATTTGGAGTAATGTGTGCAGTTTTGGTCACCTACCTACAGGAAAGATGTAAATACGATTGAAAGAGTACAGAGAAAAATTGCAAGGATGTTACCAGGACTGAAGACCCTGACTTATAAAGATAATGGAATAAGTTAGAACTTTACTCTCTAAAATGTAGAAGATTGAGGGGAGATTTGATAGAGAGGTATGGTTAGGGTAAATGCAAGCAGGCTTTTTTCCTTTGTTGGGTGAGATGACAGCTGGAGGTCATGGGTTAGTGGTGAAAAGTGAAATGTTTAAGGGGAACATGAGGGGATACTTCTTCACTCAGAGGGTGGTGAGAGTGTGGAGTGAACTGCCAGTGCAAGTGGTAAACACGATTTTGATTTCAACATTTAACAGGAGTTCGGATAGGTACATGGATGGGAGGGGTATGATCCAGGTGCAGGTCGATGGGGCTAGACAAATTAAATGGTTAGGGATGGACGAGATCGGCCAAAGGGCCTGTTTCTATACTGTAGTCCTCTATGATTCTATATAAAATAGTGGACAGATTGGACAGCAAGGGGCTGTTCTCTTTGGTGGAGAGATTGAAGACTCATGACACAAAAATGAAGGGGAAATCATCAATTAGATTAAAGCTAAATATGGTTGGAATCTGAAATGTGTTGACTTCAGACGAACCAGAAGCAGGTTCCACTGTGGCCATCAAGAGATGACTAGATACATACATGGTGAAGAAAAATATGTAAAGGGGTGGAGGGTGGAACAGAAGTTACTCCAGTGGAGAGCTTGTGTAGGTACAATGGGCTGACTAGCCTCCTTTGGCACTGAGACTCTTCCAAAATTTCCTCTATTTTTGTACCAGTAGATAGGATAGTGGTAAAAATAAGGAATTATCGGGTCAGCAAAGTGTATCATCAGCAACACAGCAACAACACACTTTGAAACTGCGGGTAGCCATCTGACCCAAATCCAACAGGACCTACGAGGCCCATCAAGTTCAGTATTTGAGAGCAAAATCACTAAGATTAGCAGGTAGTGCATGTCTGTTCAAGACACAGGAAGTGTGAAAGAGTGGGTTGTATAGATCATGGCAGGGAAATAGTGAGAGTTCTTGGAGTGTAGTGAGGTATGGACTGTCTGCAATCAGGACATGTCCTGGCCAGACCCCACTTTGCATTTCAGCAGATCTCCATTTACAAAATCATATGGCAACGTCACCATGGCTTGACACACAAATGGTGATGTTCAACTTTTTTTTCTATCCATTCATAAATGAATGAATGAAATTTTCTTTATTTCAATCAGTACAAACATAACAAAAAGCATCATTTTCAACAATGATTTCATAAGACAAAATTAAATACTAAAAATCTTTAAAACAGACCAAAAGGGTGTAGGCTGAAGCTACAGCTTATTACGCCTGCCCCTCTTACTTATACAAAAACATATTTGATGTCAATCATCACATCAAAACAAAAAAATTTCATAACTTCAAGTAACCATTTTTGTTATTCAATTTTCCTTTGTGGCATCTGGGAACTGATGACAAAAACATCACTTATTGTATGTCCCTGATTGCCCTTTTTCAGAAGAATCGATCAGTGGTATATTTGGAGTCATACATCAGACACCAGGAAATGAACAGATTTTTCTTCTCTAAAGAGAACCAAGTAGAGTTTTTGAGACTGTAATTAGGAGAGCAGAAGCAGTCTATCTGTACTTTCCCCAAAGGCACTTTATGTACTACATACAAGGCTGGGAAAAACGGGGCCTTACAGGTTTCAGTGTATCACATCAACATAGACTGAAGCTTGTCTAAATGTGGGGAACTGCAGACTTTGATGTTTTTACATGAGCCTGTTTAGTGTGGTGTCACTATAAACTATTCATAAATGATTACGAAAGAAACAGATCTTCCTAAAACATCAGAACCGCAGAACACAGCTGCCAGCCCTGCTTCTCTTGCAGCCACATCTCACTGCAACATATAATTCCAGGGGCTAATCCATATTTCCTCTGCCTTCCCTACAACATCCCTTGCATCGAAATAGATACATCTCGAAATATTAGCCCACCACGATCCTGATGAAAGATCTCGGGATGAAATGCTTACGGTTCATTTTCTTCCATATAAGCTGCCTGACCTGCTTAATTGCTACAGCATTTTAAGTGTGTTCGTGAATCGATAGATACCAACAGTTTCCCCTGGGTGGATAGTTTGAGCATTTATGATCGGCCTATGAAAAGTGAATGCCACCGAGGACTATTATTATGTTACTGTGCTAACAAGACGCCTGATTCGCACCTTAACTAATCCAAACCAAGGCACAAGTTCTTAGAACAACCAGCTGCAGCCAGGGACAGCCACAGAGCCCAGCTGCCGCTCTCACTCACCGGTTACACAGACTGGACCGCCAGGCCGGCGATAAAACCCCTGCTCCTCCGGCCGGCACACTCCGCCGGCCGCTGCGAGGCAGCGGAGACCCGTGGCAGCTCGCCTGAGGCCTCTTGGCACTTGCAGGTGTCCGTGGTGAAAACATAGCGAGATCAGCGGTAGCCGCGCGCACCCTGCCCCTCCTGCCGGGACCGGAGCTTGGCCTCCGGTTGCTGACAGCACCGATCACAATCCCGCCGCCTCTCAAACTCCCGCACACACCGCGGCTGCGCGAACGACCCGCTCTGTCCTATTGGTCACAGCACTGCGCAGTAAAAGCCTTGTCGAGTGGTCGAATTTAGGCAGTGCAAATGTAAAAACACTCTTGATTGGTCATCGGAAATCAAATATGAAATACGAACTGGGATACTGCCAATCAGAAACAGGCGAGACTCCCAAAACCTGATCCATGCGGTTCCTGAATGACCAGAGCCTGGGTTCAGCGATTCTATATGCGCTGTTACCCTATTACTCCTGTTGTTTTCACTGCCCTATGCAGTACCTTAGGTAGTCTTTCGAAAAATTAATGCTCTGTATCTGCTGGTTCTCATCCACTTTAATAGATACGTTAATGATCACAAAAGGACTAGTAGGAAATTCCAAGTCACTTTCATAAATGCTTTTTAAAAAAATATTATATTCTCAACCACCTCACTCAAATTAGTAATGCTGGTCGTTTCAGTCTCTTTGCTTCTTAACCAAGAGATTTCTCAGTTTGCCGAGGGCTAGATTTGCAGCGATTTAGAACCCTCCTTTAATCCAGAAAGGAAAGGTATGTGGGTGGGTGGGTGGATGGGTGGGTAGGTAGGGGAGAAGAGAAAGCTATGCTCAAGTTTTCCCGTTCTCTATTTTGGATCCCCTTTTCTTTTCACCCGCCTCTGCCTCCTTCTTACCTTCCCCCACCCCCACAGTCCACTCTCCTATCCGATTCCTCCTGGAACGCTTCCTCTTTTCCACCTATCACCTCCTAGCTTTCCTACTTGATTCGCCTTGCCCCACCACCTTATACTGTCTTCTTTCTCTCCTCTCCAGTCTCGATGAGGGATCTTGGCTTCAAATACGGTATATTTATTTCTATCCATAGATAGCAGCCAAATTGCTGAATTCTTCCAGCATGTGTGTGTGTTTTGCTCAATATTTCCAACGTTTGCAGAACTTTTTTTTGTCTTACAACTAAATGTTGGGAATTGCAATTTATTTCTACAAAAGAGGGATGGATTCATGATAAAATACTTGTGGGGGAAAGGGAAGATAAAATAAGGACTCCATTTACACATTCTAAGATGATCATTTTTAATTTGTTGTAAAATTGCCATAGCTAAGGAACACATGCATGATTTCAAAATCTATATATTTATAAACTATGATTGAAAAATTAAACAGTTGTAATTAATGATAAACATACGGCCATACTTTTAAATTCCACAACATACACAGACGATCACGTTTTCTCAGTGCTGAGCTTTATATCCTATGGATCACCTGGGAAAAGTTATTACCAACTCTTGGCCTTTCTTACTTTAAGGGAGAAAGAAAATAATGAAACATTTGTAGAAGGACAACTTAGGCAATCAAAAATCTTTTCATCAAGGACACAGATTTAAGACATGACTCACGCAAATAATGGCATGGTCCATCTACTGTGAAATGAGTGGAGTCCACTCTAGGATGAAACAAGAACAAACATGTTTTTTTGTCCACCCCAGTCTATTGAAGGAATCCGATATTCTCACTGTGCAAAATATACTTACCAGCCATCACATAATCAATCAGAACCCAAAGCATTTCCCCATCACCTGGAATTGTCATTTTATTTTTTTTGGAAAATGGTTTGGAGTGATCAACATTTAGGCAAATTTATACCTTCAACACAAGTCTTGGAAGGTTCTGTAAAAAAGTCTGTTTCTCAACAAGTTTTCGAAACAATCCTTCAGAATTTGTTAGCAGTTGGTGGTGTGGGCCACACTCGCCTATCTTGCCCTGATCCAGGACAGCGACAGCGTCAGCGTTCTGAATAGTTGACAGACGATGGGCAATGATCAGTACCGTTCTTCCTTCCATCAATCGCTCCAAAGCCTCTTGCACCAAGTACTCATTCTGTGAATCCAGTGCACTGGTGTGTGTAAAATACAAAAAAAAGTGAACCTTAAACAGAAGACACGAAATTCACAAGATGTCAAGCAGCAGCCAAGGAGACATTTCAGACTCATGTAGCATGGAACAGGCCCTAAAAGCCTACCAGGTCTGTGCTAACAATCTAGCACTATTTATGCTAGTCTTGCATTGATTCCATTTCCTTCAAAGAAGACCACTCGCCTCCATATTAGGTATTAGGGATAACCTAAGCAGGCCATTATCATTGTTTGTCCAGGCAAATTGGAGCAGTGCTTTGAAGATTTTAACGTTCACCATCTATCACATTTGAGATATTACAGATATTTTTGTTTTAATAAATTATTTCTCTGAAAAGTTATGCAATAATATTGCCTACTAACAATTTACACTGCTTTTTTCTTTATTTCAGTTTTTCAGCATCTGCAATATTGTAAATGTGAAGTGTTTATTGTCATTAATCTGAAATATAAAATGAAGTTGTTCAGTGACAAATTTGAAGTTTTTTTTGAAGTCAATCAAATCATGGAGTTAAAGCTGCTACAGATATCAACGTAACCAAAAATTAAACCCTTAGTTAACTGTTTTGCTTTCTTAATAAACCTGACATCTGTTGAACCAAAATATATCCAAGCCATGGAATTTAAAATGTACATCCCCAACATCACTCAAAAATGTCAACGGCCAAGCACAGAATGACTGTTTTCATAACTTTTTATCTTTAAATAATCAGAAGCTTGGAACCAGTATGAATGTGCTCAGGATTCTGCTCATCCTAAACCAGAATTAATCAAATTTATAGGATATTCTGGCCAATTGAACCATTGGTTAATTGGGCAGCTGCATATTTGAGACAATCCTTAAAGAACAAAAACTAATTGAGAAATTAGCCAGAATTCCCTTAGTTTATCTGGGACACTATGCCATTTAATTGGGACAGGAGACTGTTGCCGAACAGTTTCTAACTAGTGTCAGCACTTGTGTGACCATTAAACACTACACCATGCTTAGACAGAACAATTTTTAAATGACATCAGTTGTGTGTTTAAAAAACAAAGGCTTTTCTTACTCATAGCTGAAATAAGCAATCAGACAATTCAGAACAGCTTTGGTCATTGTGCTTACACGTACTCAGGTTTGGAGATACCTGAAACGGCTGGGAAATGATTTCACTAATTTAACAGATCAGAAATTATGAAGAATTTGAAGGTATTGACAATCATCTTGAATGTTACAATGAAAATGAAGAGCTGGAGGATGCAGTTGTTGAAGGCAGTCCATCATCTGCACTTGGTGTCTGTGCTGATTTTGTTCATTTACAATTAATCAAGAGAACACAGCAGTGGACAGTGGATGAATTTCTCTGTTGATAGCTATTAGGAACTAATATAAAGTTTTACAGGTTTGTAGATAGTATTGGCAGCATTCTAGTTTGTTCTGTATTTTATTTAAATACATAATTTGATATTCAATTAAATGGCAGTTTGTTTTTTTAAAAAATATACCTTTTGAACCATTTCCATGGAACTTCAGCTATTTAGGGCAGTCACTTAATTGGGCCAAAATGTACTGGTCCCGATATTGCAGATCAGATGTTCCCCATATTCCCAATCAGAATTACTGGAAACAATCTGAAAATTAACTTCCAACAACTTTTCTTTCAATGCGTTACTGGAAAACAATATGGAGAATGTAGCCTCGCCCAAACTGGCTTTGCATCAGCTGCACTGCACTCCCAGCAACTTTGCTGTCCCCAATTCCACAAGCTTGCTGAGCGACTAGTTTCAGATCAACAAACTGCTTCAATTAATCTCTCATCAACCTTGGCACAGTCAATGCAGAAACATTAACATAAGAACATAAGAAATAGGAGCAGGAGTATGCCATTGGGCCCATCGAGCCTGCTCCACCATTCAATAAGATCACGACTGATCTGACCATGGACTCATAGCCACCAACCTGCCTTTTCCCCAAAACCCTTAATTATCCTATTATGCAAAAACATACCCAATCTTGTCTTAAATACATTTACTGAGGTAGCCTCCACTGCTTCATTGGGCAGAGAATTCCAGATTCACCACTCTCTGGGAAAAGCAGTTCCTCCTCATCTCTGCCCTAAATCCACTCCCCTGAATCTTGAGGCTATGTCCCCTAGTTGTAGTCTCACCTACCAGTGGAAATAACTTTCCTGCCTCTATCTTATCTATCCCTTTCATAATTTTATGTGTTTCTATACAACCTCCTCTCATCCTTCTGAATTCAAGCAAATACAGTCCCAGGCAACTCAATCTCTCCTCTAGCTTAATCCCCTCATCTCTGGAATCAACCTGGTGAACCTTCTCTGCACTGCCTCCAAAGCCTGTATCTCCTTCCTCAAAGTAATGAGACTAGAACTGCACACAGTACTCCAGGTGCAGTCTCACCAGTACCCTGTACTGTTGCAGCATAACCTCCCTGCTCTTAAATTCAATCCCTCTAGCAATGAAGGCCAACATTCTATTTGCCTTCTTGACAGCCTGCTGCACTTGTAAACCAACCTTTTGTGATTCATGCACAAGTACTCCCAAGACCTTCTGCACAGTAGCATGCTGCAATCTTTTACTACTTTAATAATAATCTGATCTTCCACTTTTCCTTCCAAAGTGGATGACCTTGTATTTACCAACATTGTACTCTATTGTACTGTTAGATCCTTGCCCACTCTCTTAATGTATCTATATCTCTCTGCAGATTTTCTGTATTCTCTACACAATTTGCTTTTCCACTCAATTTAGTATTAACAGCAAACTACACTCGATCCCCTGTTCCAGATCATTAATGTATATCGTGAATAGTTGGGGCCCAGCACCGACCGCTGCGTCACACCGCTCAACGATGATTGCCAATCTGAGAAACACCCATTTATCCCAACTCCCTGCTTTCTATTGGTTAACCAATTCTCTGTCCAACTCTATCAATCCTTATCTTATGGACAAGTCTTAATTGGAACCTTACCGAATACCTTCTAGAAATCCAAGAAAATAATCCATCTGTTCCCCTCTATCCATTGTGCTGTTATATCCTCAAAAAACTCTAGCAAGTTTGCCGAACAGGACCTGCCTTTCCTGAATCTATGCTGCATCTGCCTGATGGATCCATTTCTTTCCAGATGCCTTATTATTTCTTCTTTCATGATAGCTTAACAGTGGTGTTATATTCGCCTTCTTCCAATCTGCCAGGACCTGCCCAGAGATTTTGGTAAATTATCACCAAAGCTTCAATAATAACCTCTGCCATTTCTTTCAGTACCCTTGGATGCATTCCATCAGGACCATGGGATTTGTTCATCTTTAGGCCCACAAATTTGCTCAGCACTACCTCTTTAGTGATAACTATTGTATCGAGGTCCTTGCCTCTCATCACATTCATATCATCTCTCTTCGGTACATTAGACATGTCCTTCACCGTGAAAACTTACACAAAACAGTTATTCAAAGCCTTGGCCATTTCCTCATTACCCTTCTTGTCCTCCAAGGGACCCATGTTCACTTTGGCCACCCTTTTCTGCTTTATATAATTATAAAAACTTTTACTATCTGTTTTTATATTTTGTACTAATTTATTTTCATAATCTATATTCTCTTTCTTTATTGCTTGCTTAGTGGTTCTTTGTTGCTTTTTAAGGTTTTTCCAATCTTCCAGTTTCCCACTACTGTTGGCAACTTTGTACGCAAGGGACTCCTTTGCTTGCATCTTCAGAAACAGTTCTATTTCTATCTTTAATATCTCTATTTTTCCCTTTCAGGGTTCTTTTGAAGACCCTGAACTGGAGTTACACACCGACTTTGGTTCCTTGCGGGAATGGGACCCACTCTCGGTGTCTCACGTCTGGCCGCTATTTGATTAGCGCACCTTCAGGGTTTCAGGATTTGGTGACTCTGGAGGCAGGTGGACTCAAGGTCGCTGCCTCCGCAGCAAATTGGTGTGTTGTGGGAGACGGAAGATCGAAAGCAGCAAGCTGGCTGTGTGCCCAGAGACGAGAGTTCATGGGGCATAGAGCTCAGAGAAAGCGATGCAACAGACTTTTAGCATCATAAATCAGCGAGTTGTTTGTTATGTTTCCTCTCTTGCTGTGAAACAGGGACACCTCTTTTTCCGTATTGGGGGACAGGAGAGTGCCTGTGGTATGTCGAATTACCAGGTGAATGAGTAGTCTTTGGGGTCCTGCAAGTCTTAATCTAAACTGAGGCTTTGCAGCGTGCTGGAGTGCTCGGTCAGGGTGCACATGCTTTTTGCTAGTGTGGTAGGGGGTATCACTGCTTTGTTGCTGCTTACGCGTGGGGGGGAACTGGGAGGGCTTTGGGGTTCTAACATTTAACTCTCATGCATTCTTTGGGACACTTTTTTCATGGATGGTTGAGAAGAAAAAGAATTTCAGGATGTACAGAGTATACATTTCTCTGATATTAAATGTACCTTTGAAAACTTTGAAACAAGCTTTTAGTTTGGTGCCTTCCTTGATTACCCTTAGTAATCCATGGTTGGCTCTCCCCCTTACTGTCCTTGCTTTTAACAAGAAATACTTTTGTCCAGCATCATGAAAACTCTCTTTGAAAGTCTTGCACTGTTTCTTAGTCATCCTACCATACAGCCTGTGTTCCCAATCCACTTATTCAACTCCTCCCTCATCCCATTGTAGTCTCCCACTTTTAGGCAAAATAGACTGTTTTTAAAGACCCCATGTATCAATTTTTATCAAAGATCAATTTTAATTGAAATTTAGGTAACTACTTTAACATCACCCTTTAATTTTCCAGCTGCTGAAATTCTCAGTTACCTCCAACACAAATGTTGCAAAGTATTCCTGGTTAGATTCCTTTATATTACCCCGTCAATTCAGTGTTCAGCTGGTTATGTCGAAGTTACCTACCATATTGTGTTCATCAACCTATCCTCCCTCCTGGCTAGAAGTATCAGCCATGAGGGTTTGGTGGTCGGGGAAGAGTCAGTCACCAGCAGACGCTGATTCAGGTACTGATAAGATAAAGCAAAGATGATCTGGCCAGCCACTATCCATCCATTGGCAGACTGACCCTCTAGACAATTGTGATACATATTTTAAAATACCCCATTGACTTATCCATGATCACACTCAATGTGTCACATATCAATCATCCAAAGTACCTGCAAATCTCATGGTGGTTTCTGTTATTCTCAGATTTAATTGCTTCCACTTTTGGCATTCAAGCTTTCAGATTTCAAACCTTTGGCTCCAGAATTCATTTCATAAAGCATTTTGATTTTCAGTACACTCCATCCACAAGCTCTGAAATCCTTGCCTGAAGAATAATTATTCAACTTATTCAACACATCCTCTCCCCAATTCCCCCTAGTATTCATTGAATCAAACTCTGAGCTCTTCTTAAACATGGGAGTACAAGATAAACAGAAATTATTCATTTGGATGTTAACAAATCAAATGAGAAAAGTTGTTTTGTAAACAACATCTTGCCAGCAAGATCACAGGGTTTAACCTGCACTTACCTTGTGGCCTCATCCAGTAGTAGAATTTTGGGATTCTGAAAAAAACAAATGATCAAAAACAGTTAACCCTCAGAACTGAATACACAAGAAATTTAGATATCTGTAAGCAAATGGGAATGTCACCAACAGGAATTACACCTTCATTATTCCATTCACTTGACAATTACAGAATATAAAGTTAAAGTGAGATACTGAACTGATGAGATTCAAATGATTTAGCAGTTCAGATACATCGTGAATTTCAAAAAAGCTGAATGGGGTGTAAAGTTATAATATGGGACTTGTTTATATTTAAAGGAGGATGATAATTACCTTCATCAGAGCTCGAGCAATTGCAACCCTTTGTTTCTGGCCACCTAGGAAGATACAAAGATTGAAAGCAACTTACACCACCATCTCACAGCAAGCAATAGCCTAGATAATACAGTCTAGTGGGCTCACCTGAAAGTAAGACACCTTTTTCCCCGACCACTGTTTGAAAGCCTTTGGGGAAGCTGCAAATGAACTCATAAGCATTTGCAATCTTGGCAGCCTTTTCAATATCTTCCATTGTTACATTAGAGTCCTTGGTGGCACCATAAGCTATATTCTCTGCAATCGAGCAGGAGAACAGAATGGGCTCCTGAGAACCAAAAACGTACTTAACATCAAAAAACTCATTGTTAACCTACCCAATGTGACCCCCACCCACAACCAACCTCATCTGTTCCACTGCTCAACACACCCCACCCAGCTCCTTGTCTGCCCAAGTCACTGTCCTTCTAGTCTGCTAGATTCTTGGTTTACTTGTACCCCATCTTCTCAAACACTAGCTTTACCTGATTCACCACACCGATGTTTTCACGTAACCAGCGTGGATTGATGGTGCGAATGTCATGGCCATCAACAACAATAGTACCTAAAATGGAAATAATTAATTAATTAATTAATTACTGTTTTATGCCATGGACTTCCACTGCTCAATGTGTTATTTGCAGGAGAAATGGTAACTGCAGTTAATTTCATTCCTTTCATCAGGACTTTTTCCAGATAATATGATAGAATAATTAGCTTCTAAAACTTTGCATTATATTCCAAACTTACCCAAAACTGGATCATACAGACGAAGCAACAGGGACACCAGTGTTGATTTTCCTGAGCCACTGGGACCAACTACAGCCATTACAGAGCCTGCTGGGATAGACAGATCTAGCCCGCTAAATACGTTAACTTCTTGGCGGGTTGGATAGGCAAACTGGATGCCACGGAACTCTATGGCTCCTTTGAACTCCTCTGGTTGCAAAATCTTGCCCTCTAAAACCAAAATCAGGAATAGATATTTTGAGTAAACTAAGAATCAAATGTACAAATGGGACAGATTCTAAAATTTGTATTTAAGTTGGAACTAAAGATTTAAGGTCTTAACACAAGTTTAATGCCCCAAAGGAGATTGAGCTAAACTCTGCTCCTTTTCACACCACTCACCACCTGCTAACCACCAAGCAAAGTGAACTCAAACTATAGCTCACACACACTATGCAAAAAAAACTTGAAATCCAAGAGCTGGTGGCTGAAAGTAGCACTTCTCATTCCCTTACAAATACACTGAATGCTGTTGACATATACTTGGATCTAAAGTTTAATAACTTTATTAAAGTTTAATAAGGTCCATAAACTTTAGTGGACTTCCATTATTGAGCAAAGTTCAACTTTATTGATACAGTGCTCAAACATCAATTCTCAACGTTGCTCCAGGTATTGGCTAGAGAGCAAAACAGATGCATCTGCTGTATTTCTGAGATTCCACACTGCTAATTCAATTCTACTGATTTCCATGTTCGGGTTTCAACATTTTGGACCATTAATGTGACATTTCATTTGCAATGTTATTGCTTATTTTTGTACATTAAATTCAATAACTTATCATCAGTATCGGCTCACCATCATCATTAAAGAAAGGATTTAAGCCCCTTGACCCTTTCTGAGAATTGCTGGTGAGAACAGTGAGCAAATGGGCATCCGGTAACTGAGAAGCATCGCGAAACAGCATCTGAGTGAGAGAAAAAAATCACCACAGCAACTTACCATGGAGTGGCATTGCCGGTTTCCTTTCAAGTAGCTCCCATAACCGACTCCCGGCACCAAGTCCCTTCATTAAAGCCGAATAGAAAGCGCCAAGGCCTGGAAAATGGATCAGATTGAAACCAGCAGTGCTACGTTCAAAACAAATAAATAGCCCCCACTTGCATTTCCATAGAGTTGACCATTCTGTGTACAAAAGCAGTCCTGTGACAATTGCAGTTGCTTATCCTTAATTTTCCTCTCTCCAGAATTTCCTTTGTCTTCCTGTTACTCATGACTCTACCAATAAACACTAATCTTACTATATTCAAAAAAAACTTAATGTGAAGCAAAGTGCAATTAAATTAGTAAAGTTACCTCCAATACTTATTCCCACCCAGAAAGCGTACATCATGAAGGAAGTGAGTTCTCCCACTGTCATGTGGGCTTCACCCATCATCAGTCCTCCCTTGTAAAGCACTGACAAAACTATCAAGTTTCCTGTCAGTCCAGCCTGAAAAGATAGACATAAACCTGGATCAGTACAAGTTTTCCCATTTCACTCAGACAGAAGTGTGTGATACCTGCAAGCATGTGTCACCCATGGTTTCAGGAATAAAAGAGTCACCTGTAAATTTGTACCAGGTATATGATACCCATGAGGGAAATCCACCGACCAGCATTCAGGATCAGAACAGAGATAAGAGGTAAAGCAATAGAGAGCATGATAGGAGGAAAAAAAAACTGGTTGCATATGATGTGTTAGACAATAGACAATAGGTGCAGAAGTAGACTATTCGGCCCCTCGAGTCTGCACCGCCATTTTGAGATCATGGCTGATCATTCACTATCAATACCCAGTCCCTGCCTTGTCCCCATATCCCTTGATTCCCCTATCCATCAGATATCTATCTAGCTCCTTCTTGAAAGCAAAAGTGTTCAGGGAAGAGTATGTGCACGGCTCTCAGCCATCAACCTAAGATGACTGCTGGGATATAGGCTGGCTTTTTACTAGTCTATGATTTTAATATTGACTAATGTTTGCCTAGTATTGACTAATATTGACTAGTGTTTAGCTGCATCATCTGAGAAATACTTGATGCATGTTCAGATCACTATGGTTAGATTAAGCTTTGAGGAATGCCGATCAAGTGATTGTAGACACAATGACATTTTCATTGTGGTCAGGCTGTGGAAGCAAAAGGTGGGGATTAATGAGGTTCAGGGAAGGTGGGGGGGGGGGTAAGAGAGAGTAATGAGGTTCAGAAGAAAAATGCAATGCACTGAATGCAAGGTAAAGAATTGGTGAGAATACTTTCTGAAGGCTTGTTGTGTTTCTAAAGTTGCCTGCTTTGCTTAGGTAAGTCTTTGTACAATGTGACTTCGGACACTAACAGTTTGAAGAAATTTACTGAAATCAGATACACACTAACTATTTTTGCTGCCCATCAGCTGACAAGCTGCAGCTTAAGTCTCTGAAGCACACAACCATTAATGTGTCAGCCTAGGTCGGGGGTCGGCAACCCGCGGCTCCGGAGCCACATGTGGCTCTTTTACGTCTGTGCTGCGGCTCCCTGTTGCTTTGGGAAATAATTGGTTGTGGCGACCCTTTTCCTGGCACATCTGAACCGACTCACAATTAGATAGTCTACGGGGGTTTGCGAGCACAGAGCTTTGGAGCCTCTGCGCCATGGGGGGCAGGTTGAGGGAGGCTTAAAAGTGAGGCTGAAGTTTTCGAATAAAGTTTTTTCCTTCGACTGCAGTTACCGACTCCGTGTCGTAATTTTAGCGCTGCGTGTAGCACACCGCTACATGGTCAGTATTTAATTAAAATGTATTTTATGTTAGTTTGTTAGTTTTTGAAATGTAAATCTAAATTTGAAGATTATGGTGATCTTGTACAATCTAAATAAGACGTTGTGGCGACCCATTTCCTGACACATCCGAACCGGCACACAATTAGCCAGCGTTCAGGCTAAGGGAGATAGCCTATGGGGGTTTGTGAGTACGTGTCTTTTGCAGCATCCGCGCCCATGGGGGGGTGGGTTGAGGGAGGCTTAAAAGCAAGGCTGTTTAGTTTGAATAAAGCTATCTTTGACTGCAGTTTACTGACACCGCTACAACGTGTTTTTATCGCTGGCTGTCCAGAGGGAAGGTGCTGAAACGTTTTGTCGCGTGTCTGGAAGAAGTGAAAACTTTCCTGGGCAGCAAAGGGCTCAACTTTCCTGAGCTGGAACAGCCAGAGTGGCTGGAAAAGCTACACTTCATGGTAGACATGACAGCGCACCTGAACACGCTGAACACAGCTCTTCAGGGGAAAGGACGTACAACCCTGCACATGTTGGAGGATGTTTTGGCATTCGAGCGCAAGTTGACGTTGCTTGCCAGAGATTTACAGAAATGCACATTGTCTCACTTCCCCAATTTGAGAGAGTTCAAACAAGGTCACGACATGATAAATTCGGAGTATTTACATTCTGCAATCATCGCAATGCAAACATCGTTTGGGAAACGCTTTTGTGAGTTCAGAGAGGAAAAAAAAACACATTATCCTTCCCGGTCACTCCCCTAAGCATCGATTCATCTCTACTGAATACGACTGCATTGTCAGGTGTGAGTCAACCTGAACAAGTATGATAAATATTTTAATTGCCTATTATTTTACGTATATTCATATGTTTTCATTGTTCAGTGAAATAGTCCTTTTATTTTTCAGGTTGACAGCTGGCTGACGTTATTTTTGGTTTGCTGCTGGCGGCAAATTTAAGTTTGGCGTTTTTCATAAATACAAGAAGGACTCAAATAGACGTTGAGTATTTTACTTAAAAGTAACCTTCAACTCAACGTCTTTTTTTCGGAGTTCAAAATGTTTTTGTTGCATGCAGAAATGTAATTTCGTTTTCTCTGCAGGAGTTCATCAATTTCATAAATGCAACACATTATAGTTTGTTTATACATAGCATAAAGGCAAAACAAAACGTTGTATGCAGTGTTATTTCATTTTAAATGTCAAACGGGTTTTGCGGCTCCCAGTGTTTTCTTTTCTGTGGGAAACGGGTCCAAGTGGCTCTTTCAGTGGTAAAGGTTGCTGACCCCTGGCCTAGGTCATAGATCTTGGCAGGCTCAGTGCACCATTCATAAATTAGCTTAGTGTCAGTGATTAACCAACTAGTTTAAACAAATGAACTCTAGTCTTATGCATATTTTGGATGGGTATACTAAATAGAATGGGAAAAGAAATAAGCCTATGAGATTTATTTATTATTTGAGTTTATTTCTAAATTTCATATTTGCCTCCAAGGTCTAAGGCATACATGCATATATTATGAAGCTATAAATTTGTCCTCATGTCATCTGCCTCTGACATTCACTATCCCACCTATCAATATAACAATGAAACTCTCCCACGCACTCCAAGTCAGAGCTACTGTGTTTGGTAAAATGCTCAAAATTTGCTTGAACTGATTTTCCCAAGGTTAATAAATTCAGTGAAGCACATAATTCTGAAAACACAACAACCATAGAAAAAAAAGTTAACCGTTGTAGAGGAGGTTCATGTCATGTACATGACAGACTAACTTGGAAATAGTTCAGAAGGGAGACACTTTCAAGCTTTCTCAAAACCACATTAAAAGATCTATTAACTGTCTTGCAGCAATTGTATCATAGCTTGGCACTCTGTCTGGGAACTATTTTCCATGAAGCTATCCAGCAATGATATTTGCTACAATGATACTACTTTTTCAGTTTGCTCATTGAATTTCCAAATCAAGTTAAGAGAAAGCTTATTCTATCGCAATTTAGGATAAGAAAGGTCATGTGATCTTCTGAGAATGGTGACTGAATCATAGAACTTGGTGCTTTAACTGTACAAAAGTGCAAGAAAATAAATTCAAAGACATAATAAGTTGGTACTTACTGCCCCATAAAACCCTGCCCGGGCCACAGCTTCTTTCTTGGCCAGGTGCAGCACACGGTTGATCTTGCTCATGTACACTTGCAGCTCCACGTCCTCTTTGGCAAAGGCACGGACAGTTCTTATATTTCCAATGCGCTCTTCAGCAAGCTATGAATGGAAAGTCAAGGTCACTGTACATATTTTAAAAATCTGATCATTGGCCAGCTCCATTTGACTCCATACAAAACATGTTATACGGATTCAGTTTTTGATTTGCAGAGTTAGCCATTTCAATTGAAGTGATGGGAGAGCTCTTAGTCAATCTAAGAGTCACCAGTTGTGAGAAAGTGAAGGGAAAGCCGAGAATCCTGTGACCATCACTTATTCATCAATGGTTGCTGGCACAAAATCAAAACCAAGGGTCTAAAGATGTTCAACAACCAGGAGATACTGTAGTGGAACTTTTAATTCAGAGGAAGTGGAAAGCTAGCAAGATGACACCACCATTTCATTCTAATACCAAACTAGATTGGTGCTTTCATTAACAATTTGCCTTTTAATTGCAAGTTAAATTGTCTGCTTTGATTATTTATTCTGGAAGTTTCCATTTTTGTGATTTTTTTTAAAAGGAGACAATCTTCAAGTTTTGATGATAAAATGTGGTACAATTAATGTGTTTAGTCTGGTACAGAGGAACTTGGGTAAAAATAGCATTTAGGCAAGAACCACTTACATTCTTGAGGAACCAAAAGCATAAAAGAAGCATTAATTAATTACCAATTTAAAGCTCAGAACAGAAACAAATGAGGTATTATTTCCCTGCTGACTTAAAAAAATCAGATATCCAATAATTTTATCAATAGTCATCAAAAGCCTAGATTTCTTAGTCATATTTCTCCAAATACTTTCTTTTTGAAGAATGTATTCATTTGGGACAGTCATAAGAACATCAATTCAACATTCTTTTCCTTAATGGGCCACTCATCAAAACCTTTGCAGGAAAAGAAATGTTACTTGTAAGGTTGAACTCCAAATATCCCACTTTTCAATGCAATGCAAATGTTCATGCAAGGTCAGAATATTGGGACAGCAACATGACCACAACAAGCAACATTATTTGCAAGAAAAGTGTTAGTCAGGTTATCACAAACCATTTTTCTGTTCTTTGAAAGGTAGCAATAGCCCCGACCAGAGAGAAAATGAGGACTTATTTCATGTCCCATCTGCAAGAGTGCACTTCAAGAATGCAGCAATATGAGTACCTTTTGCCTCAGTCTCTTGGAAAGAAACTTAATGTCATACTAGACAAAAGGCATACTTCTACAGAACCACTTTACTCATGGTCATGTTAAGAAAGGGACAAAGTGAGCAGGACAAACAGGAGAAAATCTGCAGATGCTGTAAATCCAAGCAACACACACAAAATGCTGGAGGAACTCAGCAGGCCAGGCAGCATGTGTGGAAAAGAGTGCAGTCATTGTTCTGGGCCAAAACTCTTTGGCAAGCCTGAATGAAGATCAAAATGTTGACTACTCTTTTTCTAGATGCTGTTGAGTTCCTCCAGCACTTTGAAAGTGAGCAGAACAGTGTGATAGCTTGTTGTACTGCTGCCTCTTAGCTTAAATTGAATTACACATAAAGACAAAACTACACATGGCTCAAGTAGCACATAAACCTTTTGCAGTGACAATCTTCAGTGCTTATATCACTACGTATACACTGCATGTAGAAATATCAGGGGGAAAGTTGATAAATAATACTAGAATAATGTGAACTTTGGATTTGGGAACATTCATTACAGGAACAGTGACTCCCCATTGAGGACAACAAGTTTGTTCTGAAGGTAAATTGTTGATGCCATGTGAAAACTTGTCTTCAGCAAACTGTGGACTTGCATCCCAAACCCTTCTGTGTTTCAATACTCCTCAGCTCCCTACGATTTAAGTCCTACCAGAATTTCACTTTCCAAAATGCATATTATTTTTCTAGATTAAATTCCAGTTGCTACCACCTTGTTCAATTTTCCTGATGAGCTATGTACTGCTGCATCTTTTTTTTTTTGAAAACTTTTTTTATTGCATTTTTAAGTAGTTACAAAGTAAAGTATGAAAAAAAAGTATATAACCCTTCCCGCCCTTAACCCCTCCCCCCCTAACTGCCCTATAGAAAAAAAAGAGAGAGAGAAAAAAAAAAGAAAGAGTGCCTGGTTGTTGGAAGATCTCCACATGCTCCATGGAATTCGTAATAACTTTAATATGTATATTTATTTATTTCCCCAAATAACCAATTGTTTCATCTTCAGAGCATCTATATATTTAGTCCTGTCTTTTGTAAATAAGGGCTCCAAATTTTCAGAAATGTTTCATATTTATCTCTTAAATTATAAGTAATTTTTTCTAATGGAATACAGCCATAGATTTCTTTCTTCCAAGAGTCTATACTTAAATATGTATCCGATTTCCTACTGCTGCATCTTGAGAGAACTCTCTGCTCTCTACAATTCCAACACGTTCCCCATCGTCTACAAACTTAACAGATTGTGCTGCGAATTGCTTGTGGTCTAAATGACTGTAGCTTGATTGAGTGCTCAATTATGGGCACAAGGGGAACACAGGAGCGGTTTCTCTGATCATGCAAATTTAATCATTTTGGGCTCATACTGAAGACCATCATTTAGTACATTGCTTTAAAATCTCACAGTTTTTTCACACAATTTAGAGGTTAAATCCAAGGCTGGAGATTACACTTTGGTGGGTCCAGCCTTTGAGGGGAAGACAGCTGCCAACTGGTGGGTTATAGATAAGCATGCAACTTGCTCCAATACAACAGACCCGCCTTGACCAAACCTAAGCTTTCAAACACTGAGTTCATTATCAGCAGTGATGCAAAATTCTCTGAATTTACCACTGAAGTTTTGTTTTATTGGTCTTACAGAATTTGTTAGTTCTTTATGGTTTGGCTTCAGAATCACATACAAAAGATCAACAAGGGCTAAAAGATATTTAAGAAATCTTCTGGCCATCCGAAGCACATCAGATAGCCAATACTGAGAAGGATTTCATGCTTTTCAAGTGGGAAGGCAGGAGTAACACAGCTTGTTTTTTTGACCCACACAGCAAAGGCACTTGTAAAGTTTGAGGTATGAATCTCACAAGCAGAAAAGATGCAAAAGAATTGACAGATGACAGAAGTACAAGGTCTATTTAATTTGCCTTATACCATCCTGCTAGTTACATGACACAACAATATTGGGGTTCTTAACTAATCTCAGCAATCACTCTCCCCTTGTCCAGGAGAATCCCAGATAAAAAGGGTGGGAACGCCTGGTAGGTCCAGGGTGTCCAATACCTCCTGATTACGCTACGCTCAACATCTCAACTGCTCATTCATTAGATCCCAAAATGTCATTGCATTAATCAATGTTAATTATATAAAAATGAATCACTAGCATTTCACAATTTGAAGTTTCATTATAATCACCTGCCTATTGAAATGCTTTGGCAAATTATTTTTAAATTACCCCACTCAAATGTAGGCCATAACAAAATTATTATTTTCATTTCTATCTGTAATCTCAGAAATAATAGTCCCAAGGCTCAGTCATATTTTCCCACTCCATCAAATTGGAGAAGAGTTCTGTGAAAAAGAAAATAGTACAAGAAAGATTAGTCCTGACTGAACCAGTGAACATTAACTAATGAAGGCAGTGAAGCATTTACTGGCCATGTCAGAGATCCAGGGAAAAACACAGGGCGTGGATTGACTGGTTTTATCAGCTGTACAAGCTTAACACCCAATTGTCTCCAGATGTGGTAACAAGGCCATATCTGCTGTGCAGCCCAAAATGGTTCAGTGTGGAGTTAGATGTAAATTCTGAATTCTTCATGCAAAGCCATATGGATACTCAGACAGTATAAACATACTGGTCACAAAAAGCATCTCTGTGCAGGTGAATCTCGTCTTTCCTACAGTCCCATTTCACTTCCTTCAAGCACCACATTCCAAACCAGAACAGGTTTTGCAAAAAAAAAAGCCCCTCATTCCCTCTTCTTTTGAAAAATATCTTACATCTTTGTTTTCTAGATTCTACTTTGTCCATAGTCTGTCCTTTTCTCACTCAAAATTCAAAAATTCCTTCAAATAAAATCCTGCTTTTGTATGAAAACAAATAATCTTAGTGTTCTGATCCAAAGATTAAAGTGCATTTCCATGATAAACAAGCTGTTAGATTTCTAGAAAGGTGAACAAAAATGAGGAATAAGGACCTTTCTGTTTGCCTCTCTCCTGAATCATGCTGCCTCCCGAAACCTAGAGATGAAAGAAAACATAGCACTTTACCTGTGTGGCATCAGCTAGTGAATCCTGAGTTACTCCAGCAAGCTTGCGAACGTATCGTCCATAAAACACCGCTAACACAGCGACAGGGGGTATAATGCCCAGGACAAACATGGCCAACTGCGATGAGACCCAAAACTATTCACAAGGAACAATGAATGATTAATTAGCAACAAGCACCAATGCTCATTGAATGGCATTCCAAAATTTTAAAATTAAATTTTTAACACATCAGGTTAAAACAATTAACATATTAACTATGGCTAAGATGCCAAGTCCGGAGAAACAAAGATAAAGGTCCTGTTCATTTTCAGTAGTTTAATATTCCACTGTATTCCTCACTGTGTTTTTGAAGACCTTTGTCACCTGCAATATGAGTTACAACTTTTACTGATCTAACCAATCGCACAGATCAGCAAACAAGAGACTTGTCTTCAGATCAATTTCATGAAGTTACAACTATATTTATATCTCAGCTTGCTGTAATTGATAATGTCTTGATGCTTTTCGGAAATAAAACTGTGAAAACTGGAAATACTATGAGTGTTAAAGGATAGATTTAATGGGCTTACATCAGAAGCGCTAAAACAGGATGTTTCTTTTTTTATTTCAGAATTCTAGCACCTGCAGTATTTTGCTCAAGGGCCTTAACACGCATCATATATAATGCAAAATCTTCATTTCATCCACATGAACACATATTATGCCCAACTTTAAAAGCACTTATAATTAACAAGCAAGAAGTTGGGAGGGGTTGGGTCAAGGCAGGCTCTTCTGCAATGGCTTGCACGGAAGAAGAGCCAACCATAAGTCACAGTCCTGAAAATGGCTATTGGAATTTATGACAGTTACTGGGACAAACTAATGGCTTTAGATGAGAAGACTTACGGGCAGAAAGGATGGTCATAGGGCCTTGCAGGGCTGCAAAGACACTTAGATTTACCACAAAAGATGCATACAGACAAATGCAACCATTGAACATTTTGTCTCAATTTGTCTCATTTTGACAGCTGTTGAAAAACAGATATTGCAGAACCAACGGCTTTAAACTCACATTTCAGAACATAAATAATGCAGAATGCAAACTTCTTCAGTTCAAAATTTCACAAAATAAAATTACTATACATACTCCAAGAATGGACGGTGTTACGAAGGATGAACAACTCTGATGGGCAGAAGGGTGCAAGGCTGCCCATTTCCCCTTCCCCTGGGAGAATTACAAACCGTTACTGTTGCCAGGCTGCTAATGAGAGAGAAAGAGATGGAACAAAAACATACTGGGACTGGAACATTTGCTTCAGACAAGGGCGAGATAACACGGGGGAGCGAGACCATATTATGACTCCTGTAAGACTTACGGCTCCGGAGAGGGCTGTTTACTTGGTACCATTCTGTTCATTAAAATTCCTCAGTGGACAGCCAGAGTGGGCTGGTTTGATGGGCTAAGCCATTCAAAACTGATTGACACCTGAGACCCCGTGAATAGGGATAAAAGTGAGGTCTGGGGAGACACCCCTCAGACACACCAAGAGACACACTAGTGAGCACTGTTTAAGTGTTGGAACCCACGAGAAAAGTGTGGGGCATCGGAGACCGAACGAAGGATCGTTCAATTTTAACTCTCAGTGTTTATAGTGAGGCTGGTGGGAGCTTGTGTGTGTGTCCACCCTAGCCTGGGTGACGAATCCACCATAGAAGAACGGTCTAGCTAAAGGACAGAGGGGTCATACCTGAATGGCCACAACAACACATTGACGGATCAAGAACGTAAAGGAAGGTTTGACTGGCTGTCACTGTTTGATCGCTCTCTCTCCCTCTATCTCTCTCTCCCCAACAATTACAACACATCGACCAACAACTACCTCAGCCTGTATGAACTGAACTTTATATTCACATATGACAATTCATTATCCCCTGGACATCGATAGAGCTTGTTTATTATTGATTATTATTATATCCACACTTTTAGGTTTATTACTGCTAACTTGTTTTATATGTATATTTGCATTATTGATATGGTTTTGCTTATTTTTACTAATAAGCACCTTTAGTTTGGTACCACCAGACTCCAATGGATTCTTCTTTCTCTGCTGGTTAGACACCCAGTTACGGGGTACGTAACAATGGATAGATATAAGCAACAAAAAAGTAAAAAGATACAGTATGTTTGTTGGGCCTATTCCCACCTTCACGCACCATCATGCCAACACCAGCTGATGCCTGCCCTACAGCTCTTAGCCCATCAGACAAGTTCTCAGTGACTGAGTGTCCAAGCACAACAGCATCAGATGAAAGTCGGTTTATCAGCTCTCCTGTGCTGGACTTATCGAAAAACGCAACCTCCTGACAAAGAATCGAAGAAAATAATCTTCCCCTCAAGCGCTGGACAATATGCTGCCCTGTAATAAACACACAAAAGAAGGCAATCAACTAACATGTGTAAAACAGCATAAGAAATGACAGGCATTGGAATGAATGCTGTAGTCCAGACACATTAAGGGAAACTTCATCTCATCCTTTCATGCATTAGTGTAACATTTTTGCTATTTATCAGTTAACAAGCAACAATGTTTTTCTTATTTTATCTACTTTACTGTGAATAGCTGTCAAACCGCTTTCTCAAGGAACTACATAATATATTCAACCTTTTTATTCGGCTCAGTGTTTAGCCAAAACAGTGTGTGTGTGTGTGTGTGTGTGTGTGTGTGTGTGTGTGTGTGTGTGTGTGTGTGTGTGTGTGTGTGTGTGTGTGTGTGTGTGTGTGTGTGTGTGTGTGTGTGTGTGTGTGTGTGTATGTGTATGTGTATGTGTGTATGTGTATGTGTGTATGTGTGTGTGTCTATATATATATATATATAGTAGTACTGGTGTATGGTAAAGCTGCCTTAAACCACAGTGGTAAACCAGAATTCTTACTCAACTCTAATTTCTCATCCCCCTTTCCCACCATCTGCATTTAACTTCTTCGTTAATCCAAAAACTAAATAAACATTGTGACCTCACTTATTGAACATTACAAATTTTAAAATGTGGGAAATGGATTAAAATCACACGAACAAAGCAGAATGAGTATCATAAAGACCAAAACCCCAAAATAAACCAAATACAGTATTTTTGTGGCTAAATTCAATGTACTGTTGTATTTGTGGGAGGACATTTTATGTATTCATTTCTGATTCTCTGCACATGTACTTCTTGTATAGCCTACAGGTTACGCAGTCCTATCTTTATTCACCTGAGATCTGCATGAGGTAGACACGGGCACCATTGGCAGCAGCTCCACAAAGAAAGACACCACTTAGTACAGCACAGAGTGAAGTCAAGCTTGCAGTAACATCTCCTCCTGCAGGATTTGTATAAATGGTATCGATAACCTTTCCAAGAAAGAATGGTGCAGACATGGTCACCATGCTGGACACACCTAAAAAGCTCACGGCAGCTGGAGAAAGAACATAGTGCATGGCTTTAGATATCAGAGTTTGACTGGACTGCTAAGATAATGGAAGAGACTAACTGACATATTACAGAGAGCAAATTTCAAAAGCAGACTGGGAGAAAAATCCAAATTCAACACATGTTCCTTAACAAATTCAGTAAAAAGGAATAAAATGAAAAAGAAAAACTGCCCCCACCCTGAGAGATAACACTTGTGTGAATAGCCAATAGGTATCAGTTCTTTATACAAAGCTTAATCCAAGTTTCAAACTCTCTTACTCTCCTCCAAAGAGCCATTAAGGTTAGAGGTGGAGAGGGCTGTTGTAGAAGGAATGTTAGTTTATTCTTTTCAAATGAAAATATTAAAGTAGTTAGAAACCTGAAACAAATATATCATGATTCAATCTGTACATCCAAATGGACTGCTCTTAGTACCTAATACTCCTGTGGCACAAAATTGTCAATAAAACAAAGTTTCAAGGCAAATTGGTTATGGTTTGTCCTGAAACTTAATATGAAGTTCAAGACCATGATAAATAAGAAAAAAAACAATCAGAAAACTCAAATAAAATTTACTATGAGACATATAAAAACTGTGTTATCTCATGCTCTCGCTTCCATATTAAGAACTGATTATTGTTTGAAAACTGAGAGGGTTTACTGTACTCAGAAAGGGAAGGTCCTGAGCGTCTGTTACATATTCTATCAAATGCTCTCTCAAGCTGCAGTTGGAGATAAATAGCATATTAGGGCGTGATATGAAGGGGTTTCAAGCCCTTTTATCACACTGCCACATGATATTTTCATATTAACTGCAGCTCATGCACATGACTGGAAATTAGTATCAGGTTTTGATGAAAGTAGTGTGAGTCTTCAAACTTTATATTCAATGTGCCTTAATGTTTAGAAAAGAGCAGGGTTTTTGATGATTTATATCAAAAGCGCTGCAAGTATATGGTAAAGCACACATTGTCTATGAAAAAAACAATTTCAAAGTTGTAATAACCTGTGATCAAAAAAGTTCATAATTCTGTATGATGTTCTCAAGTTCACGATCAACATTTAAATTAATGGGACTACATCTTAATTTACATTTGAAATGTCAATCAATACTCTAGTTCTTCTCAACCTGTTTCTATTAAACATAGTCACAGTTTCAAGAAAGAAATCGGCCAAACTGAAGAAAAACAGTAATTCATAGGTGAATTCTGGCTTCTTCACCATTGCTCTCCAACAGCATCAAAGATCTTTTCAACCACTCACTTCCTTCTTTGTCTCAAAGAATTAGAAGTGGAAAAAACAAGCCTTCAACAGTTTACACAGCATGATAAACTTAGGGAAATGCCATCCGTAGACTGTCTTTGATGTAAAAAAAATAACAAGGCTGAATTTCAAGGAGCTACAGTCAGAACAAAACTAATCATAAACCAAAGGATTTCAAAGGATAACTAAATGGGATCAGACTACATTGATAAAAGTGTTTTTGAAAGAAATTACAGATATAGTAATGAAAAACTGTTGACATGACTGTCAGTGAAGAGGCAGACCGTGACTTGACCCAGACAGCACAGTTGAAGATAGAACTCTTAAGATGGAGGAGGTAATTGGCAGATAGTTTAACAGACAATAGTAGTATTGACTAATTTGGACAAATATGAATTTATCTGAATTTGTACATAGAAGGTTATAAAAAGTAATCAACCTGAGGTATCCGAAGAGGTTATGAACTTTGTAGACAGGTGTAGACCTTTGAAGAACCGATTGTGATAGTGAGAACAACAGATGCCACGGAGTCAGACTCGAGAAGAGAACCATTGCTGGATATTCTTAGGGTACAAATAAGTAAACTGAAGTACCCGGAAAAAGTTATTGCATAGAATCCTGTCCAGGGGCTTTTGTTAAGGGAAGGGAAAACCGAATTACAGACAAGACAATTTTAGAGAAAGTGGATTTGAGGCGTGGAAATGAGGTAGGGCTTGTCAATCAAAGTTGTAACGA
This sequence comes from Hypanus sabinus, assembly GCF_030144855.1. Taxonomy (NCBI): domain Eukaryota; kingdom Metazoa; phylum Chordata; class Chondrichthyes; order Myliobatiformes; family Dasyatidae; genus Hypanus; species Hypanus sabinus. The sequence continues at coordinate 64,868,485 of NC_082717.1, forward strand.
TTGGGAAAGACGATTGGAATGAGGATGCCCTGGGTACGAGTATCGGCGCCTTTGGGGAAAAATGTTATATTCACCGATTCCCGATCAGCACCACCCACGCCAAATCACCTGCAGCTCAGGACTGCGGTCCAACTCAGTGGGCAGAGTGATTCGGCGGCAAGGAGCCATCGCTGCTTCCCACACTCATTCCTTCCCCATCACCCGGAGGAACCAGTACCAGGGCCCATCCGCTCGGACCTCCTCTGACCATTCCTCCCTGTCCCCGGGCCAGGGCACTCTTACCTGCAAGCGGCCACCGCTGCGGGTAGGCCAAAGCCAGCAACCTCCTAACATCCGCGGCTGCCGGTCCAGCGCTGGCCCGGCGTCGCTCGATATCCCGACCTGCGCCTGGTTGCCGCTCGGGCACCGTCTCTGTCCTGCTTACTGGCGGCTGCCGACGCTCGGTTGCTGCCAGCTGGGGCCCGGCGCTGAAGCTGCGGCGAAGTACGGAGAGGTCGCGGTTACCATGGTCACGGCCGCTGGGCTCAGGCCAGAATCCCCGGGCCGGGCGCGCCGCACACCAACAGCACCGAGTCAGCAAGGCGGCGGTAGCCGCTTGGAAGCCGCGCCTGTTGCGCGCCGTCTGGCGCTGCAGATGCAGAATCCGGCACGCCATTCAGCGGAATTATCAATAACCTCAGGTTAATCTCGGTGTCGGAGTGAAAAGACACCGTTCTCCAGTGAAACCCATGCCCCCAACATGATCCCACGACGCCAGGAACCCCAACAGTTACGCTCCTATTCGATGACCGCAAAAGTCTCGATGGCTTCTTGTCACCGCTTTTATTGCATCGGATAGAATTTGCACCGCCCCCAGCAGGCCATAGCTGCGTTCAAAAGCTCAGCATGCACACACTGAATAAGTTATAACCCATAGGCTGATTAATACAATGAAACTATTCTAGACCAGTTGTTCTCTTTACACTATGACGAATATATTATTTTATTTCAGTTTGAAATTTGGCAAAAACTAAAAAGAGAAATACAAGTTTGCTTGTTGGTAAAGCGACTGTCATCTTTACAGCTCCGTGCACTGGCTACGAAGATTGATTTCTGACTAAGGAATAAAGGCTGTGCAGATGATGGGCACTGTTCATATTTTTCAGAATTTTTATACGGTGAAAATCCTTTCTGTGATGCCCCCAGGTGGGCATCAACGTTTCAGGAAATAGCATTTCAGTTAAGGATCCCAGCAGGCATTCCCCTCTGGCAGAGAGAGATGAAAACTTCGTTGTAGTCACCACTTAAAAAAAAGCTGCGAGTCTTTCTCTTTATAAATGCAGCAAATTATAAGCTCAAGAGATTCTGTAGGTGCTGAAAATCCAGAGCAACACACACAAAATGCTAGAGGAATTCACGTCAGTCAGCATCAATGGAAATGACTAAACAGTTTATGTTTCGGGCCGTAAACCTCCTTCAGGACTGGAAAGGAAAAGAGAAGACGCCAGGATAAAAAGGGGAGGGGGGGGGAGGGAAAGGTGAACCTGTCTATAAGGTGATCGGTGATGCTAGGTGGGTGTAAACGTAAATTGCTGGAGAAGAAAGAATCTGATACAGGAAGAGGGTGGACTATGGGAGAAAGGGAAAAAGGAGGGGTACCAGGAATGGGAGAAAGGGAAAGGGGGGATACCACGGGGTAAGTGAGAAGATGTAGGAGATGAGTAGGGAATAGAAAGGGGAGGGGAAATATTACCAGGAGAAATCGATATTCATACCATCAGATTGAAGCCTGCCTGGATTGAATATGAGGTGTTCCTCCTCCAAATGAGAGTGGCATAATCGTGGCAAAAGAAATGGGGATAGCTATTAAAATGATTGGACAGAAGGAGATTCTGCTTTTGACAGAAGGAGCTGAAGTGCTTGACAAAGTGGTCCTCAATTTAATTGGGTCTCATCAACGTAGTGGAGGCTGCATGGGGACCACTAGATACAATAGACGACCCCAACAGATTAACCTCCCTCCTGGTACATACAGTGACTAGAAAAAGATATTAAAACCCCTTGGAAATTTTCATGTTTTATCGTTTTATAACTTTGAATCATAGTGGTTTTAATTTGGCTTTTTGTAAACACTGATCAAGAGAAGACTCTTTCACATCAAGGTGAAAACAGATCTCTACAAAGTAATTTAAATTAATTACAAATATAAAACACAAAATAATTGATTGCATAAGCATTCACCCCCACCTTTAATGTGACACACCAAATCATCACTGGTGCAGCCACTTGGTTTTAGAACTTACATAATTAGTTAAACAGAGATCTGTTTTGGGAAACCTGTGTGCAGTCAAGGTGTTTCAATTAAAAATACACCTGTATCTGGAAGTTCCAACTGCTGGCGAGTTGGTATCCTGGCAAAGAGTACCCCATGAAGACAAAAGAACACACCAAGCAACTTCACAAAAAGGTTATTGAAAAGCACAAGTCAGAAGATGGATAAAAAAATTCAAATCACCGAATATCCCTTGGAGTACAGTTAAGTCAATCAAGAAATGGAAAGAAAATGGAACAGCTGTCAATCTGCCAGGAGCAGACCATCCTCAAAAACAGAGTGACCATGCACTGAAAGATCTAAGACAACTCAGGCAGAATTACAATCTTCAGTGACTGAGTTGGGAGAGACAACAACTGTTGCCCAGGTACTTCATGAGTCACAGGTTTATGGGAGAGTGGCAAAGAGAAACACACTGTTGAAAAATACTCACATGAAATCTCAACTAGAGTTTGCCAGAAGGCATGTGGGAGATTCTAAAGTCAGCTGGGAGAAGGTTCTGTGGTCTGATGAAACCAAAATTGAGCCTTTTGGCCATCAGATTAAATGCTATGTTTGGCTTAAGCCAAAGACCACACTATTAAAAACACAGCATCCCCACTGTGAAGCACGATGGTGACTGCATCCTGTTGTAGGGATGATTCAGTGCAGCAGGCCCTGGAAGGCTTATGAAGGTAGAGAGTAAAATGAATGCACCAAAGTACAGGGAAATCCTGGACTTATCAAAGTTCAGTCAGTTTAGTGCACATCGTTGGAGCTCAACCATCGAACCCTCGTCGCTTGCCTCCGACCTTCACGTCTTCACACCCGGGACCACCCCCGGTGGTCAACCAAGCAGTGCAGCGCACGTCCACCTTCCTCAGCGGCTTCCTCCCGACTCCCTCGAAAACCCGCGAAAACCACCCCCCCAAGTTCCCAGCCTCACAAGACAAAATAACATTCCCCATTGGTTAACAAATGAATACAACCCCCATATCAGCAAGTCTAAAGCTAAACAACTGCGAGAGAAACACTTATCAGACAAAGAAGCATTCCTACTCTTAACAAACCAAAGAAGCCATTTTGAGTCACATACACAAGACATTGTACAGTTGTAAAATAAAACATGAAAACTTCCAAGACAGGTGAATACTTTAAAAAATCAGCACTGTATCCCTGCAAGCAACAGAAATGCTTCATCTGCACATTCACCTCCTCTCCTCTCTTAATTCAATTCAGTTACCCAAATAGTCCTTGCAGTTGAGGCAAAACTTCACTGGTGAATCTGAGGGCGTCTATTGTATCCACTGTGGCCTCCTCTATACTTCTGAGACCCAATGTAAACTGAGGGTCTATTTTGTTGAGTGCCTCCACTCACTCCCATCTGTCAACAGCAGAATCTCCCAGTAGCCAACCATTTTCATCCCTATCCCCATTCCAAAATATCAGTTCATGGCCTCCTCTTTTGTCACAATGAGGTCACTCAGGGTTGGAGGAGCAACATCCAACATTCTGTCTAGGTAGCTTCCAACATGATGGCATGAACATTGATTTCTCCTTCAAGTAATATTTTCTCTCCTCCTTTCCTCTTCTTCTATCCCCTAATCTGATCTCTTAACTCTTCTCCTCACCTATCACCTGTCCCTGGTGCCCCTTCTTTTTCCCCTACCTCTTATAGTCCATTCTCCTCTCAGATTACTTCTTTTCCAGCCCTTTACCTTTTCCGATCATCTAACTTCACCTATCACCCTCTAACTCATCCCCCTCCCCCTTTTTTTATTCTGGCACCTTCCCCCTTCTTTTCCAGTACTGAAGAAGGGTCTCAGCTCAAAACCTCAAATGTTTATTAATTTCCATAGATCCTGACCTGCTGAGTTCCTCCAGCATTTTGTGTGTTACTCCAAATGCAGCATACAGTAATTGTATTCTGTGATTCCAAATTCCCTTCTAACTTTCAGATTTTTGCTTTTCATCTGACATGACATTTCCAATTCATTGATCTTGGGCACAAGAAAGATCCAAATGATTTACTGTGGAATGCAATCAGTATTTAATATTTATTGAGATACAGCAAAGAATTGGTCCTCCCAGCCCTTCGAGCCACACCGCCCAAAAAACCCCCAAATTTAATCCGAGCCTAATCACAGGACAATTTACAATGACCTATCAACCTACCAATCGGTACGTCTTTGGACTGCGGGAGGAAACCGGAGCACCCAGAGGAAACCCACATGGTCACAGGGAGAACGTATAAACTCCTTACCAGCAGCAGCAGGAACTGTGAAGTGTTGTGCTAACCACTACGCTACCATACATTAGCATCAAATAATTTATTAAACTCCTTCCAGTGTAGTATCTCATTATCAGTAAGTATCCCTCCATTGTTAGCTTTCAAGAAAGCAAGAAATTTCCCATAGGTGGTCCAGTGCTGGAGAATCCAAGCATGTTGTGGTTATGGACAGTTTGCTGCATCCTCTGCATTTTTCCAACTGGCAATCTGCTTAGTCAGTTTTTTGGTTTGCTATAAGCCTCCAGTTTCTTTCCCTTCAGCCACATAGTTAACAATAAAATTCTGAATTTGCTGCTTAAAGTTAAAGATCAGCTTTATTTGATACACATTCTTCAAAACATAGTGAAATGCTCCATTTGTGTCAATTCAAATCAGCAAAGATGGAGCTGGGCAGCCCGCAAGTGTTGCCATACTTCTGGCACCAACATAGCATGCCCACAATTCACTAACCTGAACGGTACATGACAAATCAACTGCTCAGGCTTCCAGCCAGTTAGAGGTATCAATTTTAACCAACATTTTGATGACAAACTCTGCCATCATCTTCAGGGATGATGCCTGGGCACGTCTAGTTTGGTGGTACTTATATCCCTGTCGTCTGTCCCTCCTCATTGGTTAGTCCTCAATCAGGTCTCCACTGTCCCACCTTGTTTACAATCAAATTCCAGTTCTTTCTTAAAGTGAGACCTTCGTTTTTGTTAAAATACTTTCCCTCTAGTTTTATTTCTTTCTTCACCAGGTGGTTCCAAAAGCCATTGGCACGGCACCGTAGTTGCCGAAGTCAAACCTATGGCCACTGCGAATACTACATTCTGTTACCACTTATTTCCCCGGAAAACACAAACAGATACATCTCTTGTGCTCCTTGATGTGTCAAAGATGACCTGGGACTCAGGTCAGCTGGCGTTTACAGGATTCCCTGTGAATGCACAGCAGCATACATCCACCAGATGGGACACAATGCGATTGCTGGTGCTGTAATAGCATTACGCCTTAAACCTTTGGCTGTCTGAGGAAATGAGCTTTCATCACCCAGATCTCAAACCAATGTGAACATCGCAGATATAATGCCCATTCTCCTGTGCACTTGAGACACGGTTAATCCCAAATCAGGCAACACTTTAATGAAAGACTCCAAATCCACTAGCAGGATAAAAAAACCAGAATAAATGTTCCTAGCACAATACTCTATTCAGCTGGTTAGTTTGTTTGCATACCCAATTTATGACTCCTATGATAGGCAATCAACTCTAATTACCAGATTAAGTATAATTCTAGGATGTTCCTTTGAAAAAAATTCAACAATCCAACTGATGCATGGGAATCCCCTATTCACAACTGTTCATCAGTGCCAGAGTCCCACTTTATGTACATACAATGTGGGACAATATATGAGCTAAACTTATGCATCTTTGGCCACATCAGTTACTTGTACGCTGTATTTATAAGATTTAAAAATTTTTTTATTTATTGTGCTTTTATACTGCATCGGATTAGGAGTAACAATCATTTTGCTTTTCTTTGCACTTGTGTACTCACAATATGAATCATGAGTCTTGATTCACGAATTTTAGGAACTTAGTTCCTAAACTTAGTTAAAACAGAAAGAATACACCTCCAGTACAACTTACCCATCTGAAGTATCACATCTGACAATATGCCAATTTCACATTGGCCTCTTCAGTTACCAGGTGACTCTGAGAATTGGAATTTAATACCCCAGGGACTGCCCGAAGAGGAGGAGAACAAGCAATGGTTGCTGTGCTAATACTTTAGGTCTCAAGATAACCAATCCAAAAATATACTAACTGGAAAAAAAAATGGGCTTGCACTTTATGTCTGTACTCTGTTGTGCTTCTCACACAATTTAAATGAACGAGGAATACTGGGGAACAAATCATTCAAATTCTTTAGTCATACAGCATGGAACCAGGCTCTTGGGTCCATTAAATCTGCACTAATCAAGCACCAATTTATATTAATTCAACGACCACCTAAACACTGGGAACTTACATCAATTAGCCAAACAAAGGAATGGGAAAGAACCAGTGTACCAAAGAAATTGGAGAACATGCAAACTCTGCACAGACAACACCAGGTGTCAAGATTGAGCTCAAGTCACCACAGGCAAGGAAGCAGCTACATTAACTGCAACATCCTGTTACCATTCCCAATAAGAAACAGGCCTAATTAAAAACTTGCAAAGACATGGGAATTTTTTCTTGAAACAAGCATGGAACCTGTCATTTTGAATTTTCCTGAACAGTATATTTATTTTTTTGAGTACCAAGCCCAAGAATCAGAAAGGATAATAAGCAATAGGCCTTCAGTATTATCACAAGCAAGGCTTGACACCATATGCACAACCCATTGTTCAGCAAATGAACCCCAGCTCTGACTTTACAATGCTCTCAGCCAGCTTTGTTTGATTTACCACAGAAGCCAATTTATCTGCCATTTTTGATCCCACTCTGTTCTCCATTGGCCTCCAGTATCATTTTAGTTTGTTGGAACTTTCAGTGCAGATAGGGACTGTCAACAATATTGACAACAACTTCCATTACCTTCAACCTTCAGATTTCAGATGCTTTACTAAGACTCAGCCACTATAAAAAAAAATCCTTGTACAAGTTTCTGTCACTTCAAATTTAACTCCCCTCATCTCCACCCACCCCTCCCAATTTCACTTCCATTATTCAAACCAAAGCAATTCAAATCCTGTCATTTCTGACTGTGGGGCTAAGCACAGCTCCAATGCCATATTTAAGTTTGCTGACACCACTGTCGTAGGGTGAATCAAACGTGGCTCAAGGAATCAGCATATAGGAGGGAGATTGAAAATCTGGCAGGGAGTGGTGCCATAACAACCTCTTACTCAATGTCAGCAAGACCAAAGAGCCGATTTAAAACTTTAGAAGGAAACCAGAGGCCCATGAGCTCTTCTTCAGAGGTGGGAGACTGTCAGCAGCCTGTTTTTGAAAAATGGCTGTTGAACAAAATTACCATTACTGAATAATACATTCACAGTACTAAACACTAGCTAAAAATATATCCACCTTGAGTTGAAATTGAAAGACAACTGACTTACAGGAAATGTGTGGAATTCCACTACCATATGCTAACTATGTGAAATGCTTTAAGTAACATGCTGCTAAGTCAAGCACTAACGTTAAATCTGAGAAGTACCAGATTTGATGAAACAAGTTGCCAAGTAATCATCTTACTTAATGTGGCTTTAAATGAAAATTTAACAACTTGCACATTTCATGTCAAACATTAACATTCAAAACACTATCAACCTACCAATTTGCAACAAAGCCTCCGATTACTATGTTTTCAATATCCAGTCAGTTGTTAAAAAATGGAACTGTGTCATTGCAAAACTATGGAACATAAGAACAAAATCTATGAACCCAAACAAAAATAAATTTGAAACTCCCAACATTTTATTAAGTTATAGCAGTCTTTAGTTGGAGAGAAACAGATGTGGCAAATCTACACAAACAAGTCAACGAGAATGGAAGGCTTGTCTCAAGGTTCATTGACAAGGCGGTTGAAACCAGAGGGAATTTGAAATCTTTCACATGTCGAACTCATTGAATTTATCGTGCAGACACCTGTAAGAAAAAAAAAGTAGCCCTATTTAGTTAACTACATTTGTTAAATACATTTGAGTTTTTCTTGTTTTGTGTTTTTTCTGTCTTCAAACTGAATGGAAATCTAAGATAAGCATAATCATGTAACATCAACAAAACGTCCAACACAAATAATTTTTCTGCTCACACTGTGTTTACAAAAATTAACTCTTCGGAACACTGTAAAACATAAAAAAATCCTCCCCCATTTCTCTAATTAAAATTACAAAAGAAAATTACCACATCATCAATCTTTAGGATACTGCGAACAGTTTCTGTTGCCAAGGTCAGGGCACTGAGGGAGACCAGCAGAGGCTGAACAACCAGCTCCTCCAGAATGTTAGAAATACCACCCTGAAGAAACAAATTGGTGAATGAGAAGCAATTCTGATATATTAATGCAAAACATTTTTCTTCATTACATTACAAGGGCTTATGAAGTAATGAAAATTTCACCTTTCGCACATTAATTCCTGCAGTCTTTTCCCCTTGTGCATGTCTATTTCTCAGCTCCGTCACAGTAGAAATAGGATTAAGACCTGCATTTTCAGCCAAAGTTGAAGGGATAATTTCCAGGGCATCGGCAAAAGCCCGTACACAATATGCCTCCATACCACTAAGCGTTCGAGAGTACTCCGTCAAACGCAGTGCTAACTCAATCTCAGGAGCTCCACCTCCAGCAATTAAAGCCCTGTTTAGAAGAAAAGTTACATTTTCTGAACTTTGTGATCATTTCCCTTTTATACTCTGTTTATCCAAACAAAGAATTTACCCAGACTAGTGTTTGATTCTGCCTACAGTACCACAGTTTCTTCCTTTACATTATATCAGACAGAATTCTAAGTGGTCTTACTTTTAATATCAAGTTTATTAAGCAAACGGTTTCACTGAGCAGGCCAACTTGTTTCTCAAGCCAGTGTCTTTCAACATCACCTAGCATCAACTGAGAATTCTGAGCAGTTCATTTCACAACTCCCACAACCAAGGACTTTTAAAAACATCAAAGCAAATGCATTCTATAATTGTTTAACATCAGTTCACTTTGAAAGGTGCTTAGACGAGAGGAAAAAGTAGCCAGAGATCAAATTTTGAAGTAATATCAATTTCTGAACCAGCATTGTGAAGTGGCACTCAGAAAGCAGCTCATTTCTGAAATCCGACCCTGAATTTTAAGTAGCTCCCATTATGAATATTCAATTGAAGTCCTCCTTTATTTGAATGACTCCCAGTTAATGCTCATCATAATAATAGGTGGAGGGAAAATTACCTTTTCTTTACCAAGCAGCGAATAACACATAAAGCATCATGAATGGAACGCTCAGCCTCTTCCATGACCAATTTATTGGACCCTCGAACCACAATGGATACTGTTTTTCCTGGATTGGCACAACCAGTAATCTAAAAGACAAAGAATTAAATTTTAGGATTAGACCATAAAACATATAAGCAGAATTCGGCCACTTGGCACATCGAGCCACTTGGCCACTTGGCTGATTTACTATCCCTCTCAACACTATTCTCCACGTAACCTTTGACCCCCCCAACTAACCAAGAATCTATCAACCTCCGCTTTAAATGTACTCAATGACTTGGCCTCTACAGATGTATTTGATAATGAATTCCACAGATTCACCACCCCAAGCTGAAGAAAGTCCTTCATATTTGTTTTAAATGGATGTCCCTCTGTTCTGAGGCCATGTCCTCTGGTCCTAGACTCACCCACATCCACTCTATCTAGGTCTTTAAATATTCAAGATTTCAATGAAGTCCCCCCTCGCCGTGCTTCTAAATGACACTGAGTATATGCCCAGAACCATCAAAAACTCTTCACACATTAACTCTTTCATTCCCAGAATAATTCTTGTGAACCTCCACAATGCCAGCATATCTGTTCTTAGAAAATGGCCCAAACTGCTCACAATACTCCAAGTGCAGTCTGAGCAATGCCTTATAAAGCCTCATATCACATGCTTGTTTTTATACTCCAGTCCTCTTGCTTACATTGCATTTGCCTTCCTTATCACTGACTCAACCTGCAACTTAACTTTTAGAGAATCCTGCACAAGGACTCACAAGTCCCTTTGTACCTCTGATTTTCAAATTTTCTCTGTTTAGAAAATAGTCTATACTTATATTCCTTCTGCCAAAGTGAATGACTACACACTTCTCTACACTACATTCCATCCGCCACTACTTTGCTCATTCTCCCAATCTGTGCAAGTCATTCTACAGCAGGGATTCCAACCGTTTTTATGCCATGGACTCCTACTATTAACTGTGGGTTCCATGAACCCCACATTGGGAACCCCTGTTGACCCGACTCTGCTTTCTCATCACCTACTTCATATCATCTGCAAACATGGCAACAAAGCCATCAATTCTGTCACCGAAATCATCAACATATAACGCCAAAAGATGTGGCCCCACTACCAACCACTGAGGAGCACCACTTGTCACCAGCAGCCAACCAGAATTATCATTACGTGCTCTGTTGTATGACAAAGGCAATCATGGTCTCATGACGACGATTGTTCTCGGCAAATTTTACAGAAGTGGTTTGCCAAAGCTGCCTTCTGGGCAATGTCTTTACAAGACAGGTGACCCCAGCCATTATCGGCACTCTTCAGAGGTTGTCTCCCTGACGTCAGTGGTCGCATATGCCAAACAGAATAAGCCCTTTATTCTGACTCTTTGCCTCCTGCCAATCAGCCAATATTCTATCCATGCTAATATCTTTCTTGTAATATCCTGGACCCTTTTCTTGTTAAGCAGTTGCATGTGCGACACTTCCTCAAAGACCTTTTGAAAACCCAAATAAACAGCATACACCATCTCTCCTGCCTGTTATTTCCTTAAAGAATTCAAACAGATTTGTCAGGCAAGATTTCCCCTTAAAAACCATCATGCTGACTTTGGTCTACTTCGTCATGAGCCTCCAAATATCCTGAAACCTCATCCTGAATAATTGATTCCAACACCTTCCCAATCACTATAGTCAGGCTAACTGGCCTATAATTTCTTTTCCTCTGTCTCCCTCTCTTCTTAAACAGTGGAGTACATTTGCAATTTTGCAGTCCCAAGGAACCATTCCAAAACCTAATGATTCATGCCTCCACAATTTCTTCGGCTACCTGCTTCAGAATCCTGTGGTGTAGTCCACCTGGTCCAGGTGACTTATCCATGTTCAGACCTTTCAGCTTCTCAAGCACCTTCTCCTTAATAATAACAAATACACTCACTTCTGCCCTCTGGACCCCTCAAATTTCTGGAATACTGCCAGTGTCTTCCACAGTAAACACTGACGCAAAACACTTAAGTTTGTTTGCTTTTATGCTGTCTTTGACTTCCCTTGTCAGCCATGATTGCCTCATCCTTTTCATCTTTGGCATGCATCAATCCTATGCTTTCCAAATAACTTAAGCCATTGCTGTTCTGCCATCACACCTGCTAGTGTTCCCCTCCAATCAACTTTGGCCAGTTCCTCTCTCATGCCTCTATACGTACCTTTATTCCACTATAATACTGATACACCTGACTTCATCTTCTTCCTCTCAAAATGCAGTTGAATTCTTTATCATGATCTGTCTCCCAGGGATTCCTTTACATTAAACTCCCTAATCAAACCTGGCTCTTTACACAACACCCAATCCAGATTGCCTTTCCCCTAGTGGGCTGAACCATAAGCTGCTCTAAAAAAACCCATTGCTTAGGCATTCTGCAAATTCCCTGTCTTGGGATCCAGCACCAATCTGATTTTACCAATGTACCTGCATACTGAAATGCCCCATGACTATCCTAACATACACTAACTACATACCTTTTATTTTTCCCGTTGAAATTGATATTCTGCATCCTGGCTATTGTTTGGGGACCTGCATCTAATTCCCATCAGGGTCTTTTTACCCTTGCAGTTTTTAAATTCTATCTACAAGGATTCTACATCTTCCAAACTTATGTTTCCTCTTTATAAGGATTTCAATTCATACTTTTTTTTAAACCAACAGAGCCACCCTCTGCCAACCTGCCTGTCCTTTCAATACAAGGTGTATTCTTGGATGTTCTGACTATGATCTTCTTTCAGCCACGTCTCAGTGATGTCCACATCATACCTGCCAGTCTCTAACTGTGCCACAACTCATCTGCCTTATTTTGTATAATACGTGCATTCAAATTCAACACCTCAAGTCTTGTTATTCAATGCCAGTTACTATTAACTCAAGCAACCTTCCACTCCGCAGACAGGCCCCACTAGCTTTTTAAAAATGGCACACAAAGTCCAAACTGAACCATCTCCAACTCACTCTACAATCTCCTGTTCTGCAGACTGGTGGTCGCCAACCCGTTGATTGCGATCGACTAGTCGATCTTTGAGACTTTCTCAGTTGATCCCGAAAAAAAAGTACAAATACTGTTGAGAGATTGTTTCCGGGTTGCGGGGTTTTAGTTCCGTACTTTCTGTCCAGTACTTTCTGGCCTATAGCTCTCCCGCACTACACAGTGTAACTCACTGGTCCCCAACCACCAGGCCACAAGGAAACACAATGAGTCAGCTGCACTTTTCCTCATTCCCTGTCAGCCCACTGTTGAACTTAAACCCACGCGAAGTCATCAGGTGACTAATCGCAGTGATACCCTTGCGCCAGGGATCATTGGTTGCCCTCAGACGGCCGTCGGGAAGTGCCGTCGCTACTAGTCTGGAGCGCTTCCTCTGAACCTGTTTAGCACACTGAATGTTCGTGGGGAACCCGGTGTTAAAATATTCGCAGCCCACCTAATTCTGACTCAGCGTTTCATAAGTATCAGAGCAGCTACCGCGCTGCGATCTACTGAAACAAACATTTGTCAGCTGATAGATCCTACAAGGAGGGGTGGGTGGGCGCTCTGTCGCACTCCCCGCTCAGTCGGCCGCGCTCTCCGGACTGTGACTGCCGCGGCCCCGGTACAGGGACCCCCGGCCCTGACCTTGTCCTCTCACCCCACCCACAACCAGCCACATCTGTCCAAGGCGTCTGGCGATGGGCAGGCAGGAGGCTGAGTTCGGGCCCGGAGGCTTTCTAATGAGGCAATGTCTCAAAACTGCTTCAGTACCGAGTCCAAGCACCCAGCACTTAAAGACGAACCCGCTAAGTTTTCTCAGTGGGAAAAAATGTGAGCAAGCGGGACAGAAGCCAAGAGCCACAAAAACTAGAATAGACTGGACATAAGGAACCTGCTTCGGCTATCGCTGTATTCCGGTTGTGTTTAACACCGCCACCCCCCCGTTGGCCGGCCCGCAAGAATATTATCAATATTAAACCGGTCCGTGGTGCGAAAAAAAGGGGTGGGTACCCCTGGTGTTTATATATTATTTCTAACTCCGGGTTGCAGGGTTTTATTTCCGGTCTTTTCTGCCCTGGTGCGCATGCATGTTAATTGATGTGGAGTCGATCTTGCCTTTTACTAAGGCCGAGGTAGGGGATCTTGGGCTTAAAAAGGTTGGTGACCACTTCTGCAGACTATTACAACAAATATAATAACATCTGACATTAAAGCTTTAGCACAGCTTATTTGAAAATTAGATAAATCTGCTGTTATCTTTTGTTCATTATTACCTTGACTAATTTGCCAGATCCATTCAAAGTGACCTCTTCTGCCAACTCTGCAGAGCCCAACATGTCTGGTGTGAACTGCTCAAAATGAGCAACTGGCTTTAAGCCTAAAGTCTGCAAAAAAAATATACTTAAATGTTTTTTTCTGAAATCAAACGAAACAAACAAAATTTAAAACTGACAAGATATTAATTTGGGAATTAAATCTAAGCAGCTGTACTTTCAAAGATTTAATTATTCTCTTGTACCTTACAGATGAACTCAATGTCTTCTCGCTCAATGTCCTTAATCACCATAATCTTCATCTTGTTGAGGAAATGGAGGGCCAGGTCACTTAATGCATCCCTGTTTTAAAAAAAAGCATTAATATTAATCCCGTCAACCATAAACTGGACCAAAAGGAACAAAAGATTCAGAAGCACAGGTTACTTGATAAAAAGTTTTCCGTCAACAGAACAGAAACACTGCGGATTCAGCAGCAGTGGCAGGTGGTGGGTCCTTAGCTCGCCCGGGTCCTAAAGTCCACCCGCACTGAGATAGGTTAAATAAGACAAGTGGGGGCACTACTGACTGGAAAAAGGGGGTCAGGGTGAATCTTGCTAAGAAAAATTTAAGCCAAATACAAAGTTACACAGTGCTAACAGCAACGTGATCCGACTTAAAATGGTGGACGGTGACGAATTTTTAATATAATAGGCTTTATGGCAGGCCGTTCATAAGTCCGAGTTGTTCTTAAGTCAGACGTTAGTAACTTGGGGACTGCCTGTATATAAAAGGCATTTAGACAAATGGAACGAAAAGGTAGGGATAGCCAAACAAGCAAATTAGGCAAGCTTGGAAACAAATCTTGGTCAGCAAGAACAAGTTAGGCCAAAGGGCCTGTTTTTGTATTGTATAACTGTCACATCCAGGGTTTAATTAATTTTTAGTTTGATAAAGCAACTTCCCTGTTTCCATTAATTACCTCCAAACAGGTGCCTACGAAAATATTTTACTATTAATCCAAAGTAAAATTTCTACAAGTTGAATAAACGTGTTTACTAAAATTCAGCTCTTTTTTATTAATTAATTAATATTTTTTACATTTATGATGATATCACTAATGTGAAATATCTACTCATAAAACAGGGAGCTTGTGTATTAACATACCCTCAACAACTTCAAATGACTTAGTACATTATAAACAAACTTAATTGTGACAAGAAATTTATCTACTGTAGTAGATAACATAAGTACACAGTAAGTCCAAAATCTAGTATTTTGTTCCACCAGCAAATCCTCCAAGAATCTCTTCTATAATTATCTATTGGTTAAAAACATTACCTCAAAATTGATTTTTGTATCAGCAGGACATTGCATCCAGCTTTTTTAATCTGCTTCACCAAGTTCAAAATGTAGGTTCTTTCTTCACGTAAAACACGGTCCATCTGAGTATAGTCAGACACTACGATCTGATTTTCCATCTAAAAAATAAAATAAAGAATTCAGAAATGCTGTGACAAGAGAGTTTTGTAAACAGTAACAGAGGACACTGAAAATTATGGATTGATGCATTTTGCAATACCAACCCAATAAGAAGTGCCATAGCTAGAATGTCAATCTCTGATCTTTTTTGATATGGCCAAACAAAGATAGGGCAATATAACAGAAACAAAGAAATTATCTAATGACTTTTGACAAGTGCATTAGCTGGTTGTTAGTTAAACACATGTATTGGGTATAGTGAAAAATTTGTTTTGCATGGTGTTCAAACAACTCACATCATATAATGTATACTGAGGAAATACAAGATAAAAACACTAACAGAATGCTGAATAAATGTGTTATAGTTACAGAGAAAGTGTAATGCAAATGGACAAACAGATACAAGGTCATATTAAGTTAGATTGTGAAGTCAATAATTCATCTTATTGTACTAGGGAATGACTCGATAATCTTATAACAGCGGGATAGAAGTTTTCCTTGAGCTAGGGCATACATGCTTTTAGACTTTTATATCCTCTCTTTGGTGGGAAAAGGGGTAAGAGAGAATGCCTGGGGTGGGTCAGGTCATTGGTTGTGCTGGCTGATTTACTAAGGCAGCTGAGAAGTATAGGCAGTCCATGGAGAGCAGGCTAGTTTCCATGATGTGCTGTTCCACAACTCTCTGCTGTTTCTTGCGGTCACCCACCAGCATGCAACTCATTGTGTTGGAGGATAATCAGTACAAGACAAAATCACTGACTGCTAAAAGCAGAGAGTAAGATATGGATCTATGAAACTTCTGGAAATATAATACATCCAATGGGAAATCTGAAACATTTATGCCCCATATGTCTGAACACATTGATTTGGACAAGGTATAGGCACTTGGGTCAATTCCTTCATTTATAGAAATCATAACTGATCCATTGTGACCACAACATTGTATTTCCATCTGCATATAGTTCACATAGATGCACCACAAGGATGTGAGCTTAGCCCCTAGCTCTATTTGTTTTACACTCATGAACGAGTCCCATGAATGAGCGGCTAAGCACAGCACCAATGCCATTTTCAAGCTTGCTGACTACTCTACTGCAATACACCGAATCAAAGGTGATGACGAATGAGCATATTGGGGGGGGAAGGAAGATTGAAAATCTGGCTCAGTGGTGCCACAACAACAACCTCTTACTCAATATCAGCAAGACCAAGGAGCTGATTATTGACCAGGTGGAGGAAACAAGAGGTCCATGAGGCTGTCCTCATCAGGAGATCAAAGTTTGAGAAGGTCAGCAACAAGATTCCTTAGTGTTATCATTTCAGAGGACCCATCCTGGGCTCAGCAAAAAGAAAGCACAGCAGCACCTCTACTTATTCAGCATGACATCTAAAACTTTGACAAACTTCTATAGATGTGTGGTGGACAGTATATTGATTGGTTGCATCACAGCTTGGTATGGAAACACCAATACCATTGAAACGAAAATCTCACAAAAAATCATGGATATGGCCCAATCAATCACAGGTAAAGCCCTCCTCACCATCAAGCACATTCTACGACATAGCATTGTCACAAAAAAGCAGCATCCATCATCAGGATCCCCACCCCCCCAGGTCATGTTCCCTTCTCACTACTGCCATCAGGAAGGAGGTACAAGAACCTTGGGACTCACACCACCAGGTTCAGGAACAATTATTACCCCTCAAACATATGGCTCTTGAACCAAAGGGACCATCACTGCCCCATATTCCCACAACCTATGGACTCATTCTCTCGGACTCTTCATCTCATGCTTTCAATATTTATTGCTTGCTTATTTTATTTCTTTCTTTTTGTATTTGCACAATTTGTTGTCTTTTGCACACTGGTTCAACACCCAGTTGGCGTGGTCTTTCATAGCTGAAAACAGCTACTTTCAAAGATCAGCATTAGTTGTAGCTGACAACACAATGCATGTGAATCTTCAAAAGCCAAGTTGTACTAAAGCAAGAGACTTTCAACTATTTATAGCATAAGTACTGAATGCTACTTGGCTGAAGTAAAATAATAACAAAAGCTCTTGGAAAAATAGTTATATTATGCTTGTACTAGAGCAACACTTTGCATTTTACAAGGTCGACATGTGAGATGATGCATGGAATTCAAACTGAAGTCCATTCAGGGATGTAGTACAGTTTGCTTTAACTGCCAACATTTTTTTTGTGAAAAGATTCATGTAACACATTTGTTACATACATACATCTTTAACAACTCTTTTACTGCCTCTCCCAATTTTATAAAGAAAATAGCCAAACATCGTTAACACATTTGATTTCATTTGACCTGGGTACTTTGAGAATGAAGTTGCCCATGGTTTTGAATGGCTTACTCATTCAATAAGCAGCTTGCTAACATTAATTTAGAGATACAGCAAGGTAACAGGCCCTTCCGGCCCAATAAGCCCATGCCACACAATTACACCCACTAATCCACACGTCTTAGAATGTGAGTGTAGGGGTCGTGGAGAACCAGAGCAGCTGCGGAAACCTACGAGGCCACAGGGAGAACAGACAAACTTCTTCCAGACACCAGAGGGGACTGAACCTGGGCACTAGCGCTCTCAGTGTTACATTAACTACTATGCTACGTCGCCGCAATGTTACGTCTGTAGTCCCCTCCTTTGTGAGAATCGCAAGATCACTGTTGGGTTGGGTCAAGGGGCCCAGGAAATGAGAGGGA
The DNA here is from genome assembly GCF_030144855.1 of Hypanus sabinus. NCBI lineage: Eukaryota > Metazoa > Chordata > Chondrichthyes > Myliobatiformes > Dasyatidae > Hypanus > Hypanus sabinus. Next base: position 64,886,471 of record NC_082717.1, read on the forward strand.
CGTGCAGAATGTCTCGTTTCCCCGGCGATGTAAAGCTACGGGACATGGCCATTGTCTCTTGGAGACAAATTTGTGGATTGAGATACTATGCTGCGTGAACACCCTCAGGCAAAGTGGGCTGCTTGAGGGAGAGATTGCATCACCCCCAACCTGATTGACATCTACGACCCTGCGAGTCAGGATAAAAGAGGGTCTGTAGGAACAGCCCCTCAGACACACCAGAAGAAACGTTAAGCGACCACGTAACAGCAGGGAGTCATCTGAAGGAGGCCACGTGCGTTCAGTTCCGTTGCTGGAACCACAGAAAACGGCTTTTAGCTAACAACGGGGAAACCCACTCCCCTGACTCAACGGATTGGCATCATAAAAGACCTGGGCAAGTTTTAAACCGCATCGCTCTTAAACCCAAAACGCTGCAGCTTGAACGAACTAACAGTGACTGTTATATTTCCATCGGACAATACATTATCCCCTAGACAATGATAAGAGCTATTACTTATTGGTTATTATTATACCCGCGCTTTAGATTTAGTACTGACGATCTATATTATCTGTATGTTTGCATTAATCTTATTTTTGTGCCCCTTTATCAATAAATACTTTTAAAAATAGTACCATCAGACTTCAACGGACCTCTCTATCTTTGCTGGTAAGTGACCCAGTTACGGGGTTTCGCAACAGCAAGAAGAAATATCCAGTAAATTACCCATTTGAAAAGCAATGTTTGAGGTTTGGCTTCTGTTTGGAATTCTTAATGAAAACCAAGTATGATATTACCTTGGTGCTATTATGATCTTATTAATATCAGATATATAATATACAATGTCATTAATATTACTTATCAGTAAAACCATTATATGTAGCCCTCAGACCTCTTAAGCACACAGTCACATTTTTAACTCCAAAGAAGAAAAAATGTGACCGTCTTTCAGATTAAACTGAAGAAAAAAATGAATCTTGTATTGCCCTTTCCATTGAGATTAGAATGGAATAGAGTGATTACTGCATGCATATATGAACTTTGATTAAAAAACACCACAGTATTCACCAGATATACTATCCTCAAGGTTGCAGTGCCTCACAAAAGCTTTCTTCCCTCAATTATATTCAGATGTTTTAACACAAATGAAAAACGTCTTAAGTTTGGCAATGTGAAAGCTTTAAGCTATTCTAAAGTAGTTCAAGATAAAGAGAATGGAAACCATGACACACAACAGAGCGCATCAAATTTCAAGTCCAATACCAGAAACTGCATTAATTTTTTTTTGCATACATGGTACTGGATTTAAAATCCATTCTGCTATAATTTCTTCTAAGTTCATTTCCTATATTTTAAAGTTTACATATAAGGTTAGATCAACAGTTACCAATAGATATTTCAAATTCCAAAAAAAAAAACAATGAAATTTTCTGAGCAACTGAAGGAATTAATGGCTGCCCATGGTTTATTATTTCAAGCAATCTAAAAATATAAAAGGACTTACATCTGTTTTTGGAGCAGACAAGCAGAACTGGATGAGTCCAATTTTAGCCTTTTCTACACGACTTATGCCCGTATTGACAACTCTCTGAGTCAGAACCAGTCCATTCACCAATTCACAGTCATCAATCGTTCCTCTGCAAAACAAATTTTAATTACCCTTTAACATGCATTTCATCTTAAAGGGACAGCCAAGGCTTCTAAATAAAGCAGTAATATATTTTGTATACTATGGTATAAAGATCATCAGCAAATCAAATCACACAGAAGCAATGGAATTGAAATTAGTAAAATAATTTGGAGTAAAAAAATGGCCATCATCCAACAATTTCTTAAAATCCCTTTAATTCATTGATGCCTTTTGGGGAAGAAACTGACCATCTTAAACTGGCTTAAATGCAACTCACAAAGCACAGGAAGGCCATTTGCTACTACTATCTCCTGAAATGACCAAACAAACCACTCAGTTGTATCATAACCATCTAATTTTAAGAATAAAATAATAAAGTAAGAGCACTTAGCACTGACCAGGGCACTAAATGTAGCTTTCAACATTGTTGATTCGAATTCCCTATCCACAGAATCTTGGCTTCCCTGCAGAAAAGCAGCAATTTAAGGTGGCAGTTCACTAACACCTTCTTAATGCTTTGACAACCGCATCTCAAACGTTATGAAGAAAAATTAAAGACTTGGAAAATTAGTTTGGCCTTTGCTCTGTCAAGTGCCCCAAATATTAGTGATCAATATTTCCTGAAGCTTTTTACTTTCACTCATACAAAATCATTTCAGGAATTTGAATTTCAAAACATCAACCATAAATTGACTAATATTTCTTCTTACCCCAATTTCCTGACAATTTTGATATCTCTGAGATCCACACTAGTTGCAGTTGCTGGATCAATTACGCTCATTACCGCACCAACACTCATTGGAGCAAGAAGGCTGGCATATTGAGAAACCACCTGTAAAACCAACAGAGTTATTACTTTGAGTGTGTCCATGCTTGCTCTGTTTACGAGTAAACCACATCATCTGACTTTTCCCCACCTGCCCTGCAGTCCTACAATTTATTTCCTTTCAAGAATTAGCTTGACATCGGTGGTTGGGAAGTTGTTGGGAGTCGATTGTTAATTGTTGGAGGCATATGACAAGATAGGCAGAACTCAGCAGGGTTTCCTTAAAGGAAAATCCTGCCTGACAAGCCTATTGCAATTTTTTGAGGAAAATACAAGTAGGTTAGACAAGGGAGATGTTGTGTTGTGTATTTGGATTTTCAGAAGGCCTTTGACAAGGTGCCGCACATAATGCTGCTAAACAAGAGCCCATGGAATTATGGGACAGTTATATATGTGGATAGAGCGTTGGCTGATTGGCAGGAAACAGAGAGTGGGAATAAAGGGATCCCATTCTGGTTGGCTGCCGGTTACCAGTGGTGTTCCACAGGGGTCCGTGTTGGGGTCACTTTTTTTTACATTGTATATCAATGATTTGGATTATGGAATACATGGCTTTGTGGCTAAGTTTGCTGATAATACAAAGATAAGTGGAGGAGCTAGTAGTGCTGAGGAAAGAGTCAGCAGGGAGACTTGGATAATTTGGGAGAATGGGCAAAGAAGTAGCAAATGAAATAGAACGTTGGGAAGTGTATGGTCATGCACTTTGGTAGAAGAAATAAACAGGCAGACTATTATTTAAATAGGGAGAGAATTTAAAGTTCTGAGATGCAATGGAACTTGGGAGTCCTCGTGCAGGATACCCTTAAGGTTAACCTCCAGGTTCAGTTGGTGGTGAGGGAGGCGAATGCAATGTTGGCATTCATTTCTAGAGGAATAGAGTGTAGGAGCAGGGATGTGATGTTGAGGCTCTATAAGGCACTGGCAAGACCTTACTTGGAGTACTGTGTGCAGTTTTGGGCTCCTTATTTAAGAAAGGATGTGCTGACGTTGGAGAGGGTTCAGCAAAGATTCACAAGAATGATTCTGGGAATGAGAGGGTTAACATACGAGGAACGTTTAACCACTCTAGGACTGTACTCCTTGGAGTTTAGAAGAATGAGGGGGGACCCGATAGAAACATTTCAAATGTTGAAAGGCATGGACAGAGTAGATGTGGCAAAGCTGTTTCCCATGGTGGGGGAGTCTAGTTCGAGAGGGCATGACTTAAGGATTGAAGGGCGCCCATTCAGAACAGAGATGCGAAGAAATTTTTTTAGCCACGGTGGTGAATCTGTGGAATTTGTTGCCACGGGCGGTAGTAGAGGTCAAGTCATTGGGTGTATTTGAGGCAGAGATTGATAGGTATCTGAGTAGCCAGGTCATCAAAGGTTATGGTGAGAAGGCGGGGGAGTGGGACTAAATGGGAAAATGGATCAGCTCATGATAAAATGGCAGAGCAGACTCAATGGGCGAATGACTGACTTCTGCTCCTTTGTCTTATGGTCTAATTATCCACTTCTACTTTGAACACCATGATTCTACCTCCACTATTTATCTAGCACTAATTGGTAGATCTTAATCAATCAGTGGATTTAATAAAAATCCTCATGGTGTTCACTCCTGGTTCTTTTCCAACTTCCAGTTACACCGAAATACAGTGAGAAATCATGATGAGAATTTGAATCACCAATCAACCTCAAAATCTTAATATCCAGACACTGGGACACAAATGTTTAAAACATTCTTTTCTTAGACTGATCAAATAACAACTGACACTTAAAAATGTCACTCCCAGTTTCCCATCATCAACCTTAGGAGAAATCTAGACCAAAGGTAGGGCAGCCATAGGTCAGGTTGGAGCTGAAGGCACTTGACATTTATTTCAGAATCCTTCAAATTATCCAACTTGAGATCATGCCATAAGGAAAACCATCACCACCAACTGCAGATAAATCAATAACTATCCACACTGAAAATCAACTGGAAAAAGTTTGTTGGAAATAGAATATACCCTACAGAAAGATAATGTTTTATTAGGAATGATGGTTCAGGAGTACATCATTTGTGATTGTACTTGATTACACATCTTGGTTTCTTCATAACCTGAGACCACTAACTTACTTTACCTTTCACTAATCTATCAAACAGTTCTCATTAAAGATAAAAATTCTAATTCCTTCTTCCTGGGCATAGCAAATCAATGGTGCAATATGTGGATAACAATAAAGCAACCAAAAGTACAAACAGCAAAATGGCACAGTAAGACAAACACTGAAACATTATTTGTTGATCACTGTCATTCCATGGGCAATGCCAGCCACACCTGAATTGATATAATAATACAATGAAACTGGAGTACAGTGTGCTTAAAAACCAATACCATGAAGGATTCAATGGATCAGGCCAAAACTGTCAGCTTAAAATAAAATTGGGTGAGGTAATTAGTACACAACTGGCAACAGAAAATTTGACACACTGAGCCATATGCGAACCCACAATTAGTTGAAACACCTTAAGCACCTTCAGCCAAAATTGGCAGATGAACAATGCTACTCCTACCTCCAAGGTTTCCACATTCTTAATCCGAGTAATCAGCCAATTTAGTCCACAGGCATCTGAGCGTTACACATACAGAAAAGCAATTACCCCATGTTTCCTTTTCCAAATGAAAGGCTTGACAATCTTCAACTAAATTAGTGACAATGATAGAATTGCTAAATTTATACAGTATCCAACAATGAATATACAAATAGGCTGCTCAACAGATCTCACATGTCTAAATTGGACTTAACAACCAGGACTAACTTCTTAGACTAAGTTTGAAATATTATCAAATGATAGGAATCTTTACTTTGGAGTTCAAAGCAGTAGTTGCACTGTTCAGGAGGGATTCTCTGTCACTTAGTTCTACGGGCTGTGCAATGCCATTCAAAACTTCAACTCCCTTTTCCACAGCCTTTTGGAAAGATTCAGATATGATTGTAGGATGAATTCCTAAAATAAAAAAAGTTCATTTGTTAGTTTTGTACAACAGAAGTCAAAAAACATTTACATTACATTGTAACAAATTAAAATTAAGTTACCCAAGAAAAATTAGGACTGAAAATAGAAAACATGGAAAAAAAGAGGCAACATTGAAGAAGAAATGGATAAGTCTTTGATTATGATGAAATGAAAAACATCCAAAAATTTGTAAAGAGGATTGATACAGTGTATGGTCTAGGGAAGGATGGTGGCAGATCTCCACCATTAACTGTTTGCTAAGCAGTGAAGTGCATTTTAGCTAGATATAGTCCATCTGCTGGAAGTGCTGAAGTCAACAAGTTTGATAATCTTGCCACCGCAGAAACAGCAAAGAGGGTATGGAGGTTAAATGATCTTGAGGAACTGAGATAATTAAGCCTATTGATGACAATGTGTGATGTAAGAAAACATTAAGAGGAAGCAAGGTAACAGAAGGTCAGCTTTACATCTTATAGTTGGGTGGGTAACCTGTTACCAAAAAAGCTTTGTGGCCATCAATAAAGAGATCATTTCAAATTTGGACCAAAAAATCACAGTGGATTGAATTTGGCTTCTTTTTTGACACCGATCAACAGAAAAAGACTCTTTCGTGTCAACGTGAAAACAGATCTCTACAAAGTGATATTAGTTAAAAATATAAAATACAAAATAATTGATTGCATAAGTATTCACCCCTTCAATATGACACACCAAACCATCACTGATGCAGCAAATTAGTTTTAGAAGTCACATAATTAGTTAAATGGAGATCACCTATGTGTAGTCATGATGTTTCAATTGATTGTAGTGAAAATACACCTGTATCTGGAAGGTCCAACTGCTGGTGAGTCAGTATTCTGGCAAAATTACACCATAAAGACAAAAGAACACTCCAAGCAACTCCACGAAAAGGTTCTTGAAAAGCACTTCAGGAGATAGGCACAAGAAATTTTCCAAGTCACTGAATATCCCTTGAAGTACAATTAAGTCAATCATCAAGATATGGAAAGAGTATGTTACAGCTGTAAATCTGCCGAGAGCAGGCCATCCTCAAAAACTAAGTGACCATACAAGAAGGGTCATCAGACGAAAGCTATGTTTGGTGTACACCAAACGCTGCGCATCATCAAAAACACACCATCCCTATTTTGAAGCATGGTGTTGGCTGCACCATGCTGTGGGGATGCTTCACTGCTGCAGGGCCTGGAAGGCTTATGAAGATAGAGGGTAAAATGAATGTAGCAAAACACAGGGATATCCTAGAGGAAAATCTGATGCAATCTTCAAGACTTGGGAGATTTGTTTTCCAGCAAGACAAAGACCCCAAGCATAAAATCAAAGCTACACAGTAACTGCTTAAAAACAACAAAGTTAATGTCCTGGAGTGGCCAAGTCAGAGTCCACACCTCAGTCCAACTGAGAATTTGTGGCTGGACTTGAAATGGGCTGTTCACTCACGACCTCCATGCAATCTGACAGAGCTTGAGCAGTTTTGTAAAGAAGAATGGGGAAAATTGCAGTGTCCAGATGTGCAAAGCTGATAGAGACCTGTCCACACAGAATCAAGGCTGTAATTGCTGCCAAAGGTACATCTACTAAATACTGAAGGGGGTGAGTAATTATGCAATTACTGTGTGTTTAATAATTGTAATAAATTTAGCCAAATCTGTAGAAAGTTGTTTTCACTTTGACACAAAAGTCTTTTTCTGTTAATCAGTGTCAGAAGAGCCAAACTAAATCCACACTCGGGGGGAGGGGAGGGTTTGATTACATTTTGTAGGCACTGTATCCTTCACTGAATTCAGACCATTCTGGGTCAGGCAATTAAAAGAAGGAATGCTAAAATCAATTGGAAAGTAACGTTTCATCCAAACCAAGACAGTTAAAACATTTATGTATTACCTTCAAGCATCCAAGTAACCATCTTTCCTCAATAAAAAATACATTAAATCTAAAAATTATTCCAGCATTCGCAAAATTTAATGATTGTATATAAGTCATGCCCGAACAGTAAATGCAACATACCTTTTTGAAGTAGTTTAGCACAATAATCGAGCAAGGCTCCTGCGATTACTACAACAGAAGTGGTCCCGTCACCAGCTTCAATATCCTGGGCTTTTGACAATTCTACCAGCTGAGTTATATATTCAAAAAAATTCTCTTGTTAATTTACAAGCATTCAAGTATTGTTTGCATGCATTAACAGCTATTCATTAGGAAAATTAATTTGTAGTGTTTGATGAATTATTCTCATTTAAGATCAAATCATAGACAGCAAAAACGTGTTACATAAAGACTGCTTAAAACTTATCTCTTAATCTTCACTACACTGGAGAACTGGATGCTTATTTAATCTAAAATGTTTTGCACAGATTTTCTTTCAACCCTTACCATTTTTGCTGCTGGATGCAACACCTGCATTAGCTTTAATATAGTTGCTCCATCATTGGTAATGGTTACATCACCTTTTCCATCTTGAATCTATGGCATGGGTAGAGCAATTAAGAGATGAATCAAAATGTGAACTAAAAAGGCATAGTGCAAGAAAACAAACCCTAAAGGCGGCAAATGGAAGTACAATCCTAAAAATGAAATGTTTCCCACTTCTTGGCTGAGTTGAGCCAGAGTTAATTCACATTTTTCAATCTGTAAAAACTCCATTGCCTTATCCTATACCAATCACATCTCAGACAGCCAAGTACAATGGACCGTGAATGCAACAAGTGATTAAGGATTGCACAAAACTTGTGGTTAAACCTTTAGAACATTGGTTATCAATTTACTTAAGTACATCAGCAGACCATCCTTAAGTTATCCAAAATACAAGACAAGGTGGAAACAAATAATTGTTTGGATCTAATGACAGCTCTCGAGCTGTCAATTAATGAATAATTCTATTTCAATAACTTCCTCAGTTACAAAGAAATTGATAACAGAAACAGGTTATCAGGATTAGGTTAAATATCACTAGCATACACCATAAAATTTATTGATTTCGCAGCAGTAGTACAATACATAATAATACAGAAAAAACTGAATTACAGTATCTACATAAAGTGTTAATATACACACATATAAAATAGTTAAATAAGCAGTACAAAAATAAAAAAAATATGGAGGTTATGTTCCTGGGTTCAATGTCCATTCAGAAATCAGATGGCAGAGGGGAAGAAGCTATATCTGAATTGCTGAGTGTGTGCCTTCAGGCTTCTGTACCTCCTTCCTAATAGCAGCAATTAGAACAGGGCATGACTTGGGTGATGGGGGTTCTTAATGATGGACACTGCCTTTTTGAGGTATCGCTCCTTGAAGATGTCCTGGATATCATGGATGCGAGTGCTCATGATGGAGCTAACTAAATTTATAACTGTCTGCAGCTTACATTGATTTGTGCATAGCACCATACCTTCCCCCATACCAGATATACTTCATTGATCCCAAAGGAAATTAGTGTCATAGTAACATTACAAGTGCACAGATATAAGTAGTAGAATTAGAAAGAAAAAAACATAAGTTACCACAAACAGCCTAACAGGAGTTCCATCACTTCCCCAGTTATAAGTTATGCAATCAGTTAGAATGCATTCAACAACACATCTATAAAAATTTGCAACATATCGAATCTCCTCAAACTCCTAATGAAGTATAGCCATTGTCGTACCTTATTTGTAGCTGCATCGATATGTTGGGTCCAGCTTAGATCCTCAAAGATACTGACACCCAGCAACTTGAAATTGCTCACTCTGATCCCTCTATGAGGACTGGTATGTGTTCCCTCATCTTACCCTTTTTGAAGGCCACAATCAGTTCTTTGGTCTCACTGACATTGAATGTAAGGTTGTTGCTGTGACTCCACTCAGCTAGCTGATATATCTATCACACTTCTATATGCACTCTTGTTACATCTGAAATTATGCCAACAATTCTGACAAGGCACACAGTGATGAGTGTAGGGAAATTAGAGCAGTGGGCTAAGCACACATTCCTTAGGTGTACCAGTGTTGATTGTCAGCAAGGTGGAGATGTTATTTCTGATCTGCACCTATTGTGGTCCCCCAGTTAGGAAGTGAGGATCCAGTTGCAGAGGAAGGTACGGAGGCCCAGGTTCTAGAGCTTTTCAATCAGAAGTGCACGAATGATTGTGTTAAATGCTGTGAGCAGTAGTCAATAAACAATATCCTGATTATGGTATTTGTATTGTCCAGGGGATCCAAGGCCACATAAAGAACCAGTAAGATCACGTCCACAACAGACTTGTTGTGGTGATAGGCAAAATGCAGTGGGTCCAGGACCTTGGGGAGACAGGAGTTAATTCTAGCCATAACCAAAGCAGTTCATCACCGTAGGTGCGGGTGCTACTGGATGATAGTCGATAAGGGAGCTCACCCTGCACTTCTTGGGCACTGGTATAAATATTGACCCCTTTTTAATAAACAAAATTAAAGAAAAAATGTTTAATTCTAAATGTAGTAATCCCATACCATTTTATCCATGCCCTTTGGACCAAGACTTGTTCTTATAGCATCTGCAACAGCTAGAAGAAAGAAAAAGACATTTTATAACTGAATCTCGCTTCATTAAAATCCTACTTTGGTTAGATATAAAGTATACCATCTATTCAGTTTCACATCCATTGCTCAAGTTGTCACTCAGACAATGAAATGGATGATTTACAGAAGACTGACAGTTAATAAGAAGAAAGCCTCAAGTCGTCGTTCCAGACAAGGAATCCCAAAATAATTCCTCTTCAACCACCAAGAGCAGTATGCCAGCTCCAAGACCAAGGTCCAGTCTTCCACGATCTCTGATACTCCCAATTGTTACCCAATAATCCTCCAATTAATTTGCACCTCTTTGTATCACCCTCAACCACTTGTTCCCACCAACTCCTTGATCCTTCCCTCCATTACCCTGCTTATGCCCTGAAAATCATCTCCCCTCCTTCTCCTCTTATCCTTCCCAGTATCTTCAAGGATGAACCCTTCCATTCTCATCCTGCCATTTAAATCCCAAGGCTCTGCTGCCTTTCTCTACTGCACAAACCTCACCATCTTGTCCCCACTGCATCATGAATCTCAGCCCATCACCTGGTTTCCTCCCTCAGTCCCCCAATATCTACCCCTCACATCCACCCATTCCTTCCCACTACCTCATTTGCCCCTCAGACCTTCACCCTCTCCAACTCCCTCCCACTCACCCCTCCCCATTCTACTCATACCCCTCCCATTCACCCCCTTCACTCTTTTCCATCCTTTTGTTCCTCCACATCCCCCATCCTCTCGCTCTGCCCCTCCCCTCACCCTCCATCCCCCACCTTTCACCCATCCTCCCGCTCCCCCGGCCCGCGTGTCCTCCCCCCTCAATCTCCCCAGTCCTCCCGTCCTTCCGCCCTCAGCCCTCCCCACCTTTGGCGGCCGAGATGTTACTGTAACGGATCTGAGCAGGTTTGTCGCGGTCCTGATAAACGCTCTTCGACGCGTTAGAGGCGGATTTGCCGGCATTTTTCTCAGGCATTTCGTCGAGCACAAGGAAGATGGCTGTAGATTGAGAGCGTGGATCGCCGGCAGCAGGCTGCGGTGGAGAAGCTTCCAGAAACCGTCAGGACCTCAGCCTGGCGCAGGCAGTGACATCAGCGGGCGTTCAACCTGATGCCGGACGGAAATTCCTCAACAATACGTACCGTACTGTAAAACCGAAATGTTCCAGTACAACGCAAAAAAGTGATCGTGCTGAAGCGATTAAATAACAATTCTATTGCACGTGTTTTCGTCGCAAAACTAAAAGCCACGACTCAATAATATGAACAAAGCCTGGTAAACATCACCAAGCTTGGAAGATACAGGAGTGGAGGTTATTTTCCTTGAATGGTTCAATTTATTATTGATAAGATTATTAAATAAAGAATAAAAGGTCAAATGACAGACAAGAATTATCTATCTAATTTTTTTCCGAATGAAAGTTCGTTGTCTATCTACTGATGCTGCCTGACCTGCAAAGTATTTTCATATTTCCAGTATCTGAAAGCTATAAATAGGTTGTTTTAAGGTTATTATGAATTTGTTCACTGGCAAACACTTTGGGAATAGATCATTTTGTCCACCAATGATAACAGTTCTTGGGAGTTGAGAATTTAAGCTGAACGATTGCAGAAACATATCAAAGTTCAAAGTAAATTTTCATATCAAAGTACATATATATCACCATATATAAACCTGAGATTTGTTTCCTTGCGAGCATTCACAGAATCAGAATGAGGTTTAATATCATTGGCATATGTTGTGAGATTTACTGACTTTGGGGCAACAGTACAATGCGACACATAATAATGGAGAAAAAGTGTGAAAATATTGTACCAAAAATATACCAAATATATACACAATGTTAAAATCAATAAATAATGCACAAAATAGAAATAAAAGAAATAGTGAGGTAGTGTTCATGGGTTGAATGTCCATTCAGAAATTGATGGCAGAGAGAAGGAAGCTGTTCCTGAATCATTGAGTGTGTGCCTTCAGGGTTCTGTACCTCATTCCTGATGAGAGCAATGAGAACAAGGCATGACATCAGAACATAAGAAATAGGAGCAGGAATAGGCCATCCGGCCCATCGAGCCTGCCCCACCTTTCGATAAGATCATGGCTGATCCGTCTGTAAACTCAGCTTCATCTACCTGCCTTTTCCCCATAACCATTACTGTAATTCCCTTACTATGTAAAAACCTATCTAACTTGTTGTGTATGTGGCATGGTTACACAACTACATTATTAATAAAAACACTGGAGACGGGAATGAAGTTTCATGGTTCTTTACTAGTAGAGTCTTAACTTGACACACCCATGCAGATCAATGCGTGCCTAATAGTTCATTCAACGATGTGTTATTAAAACATAAAGTAGTCCCTTATTATAATGATGGCTAATGGTGCATAACTGTTTCTTAGATATATTTAGTGTAACCTTCCTCTTAACTAAGGTTTTTTTTTTCAGTCCCTTGCTTTCAGCTCCTTTTTTTTGGTAGTAGGCATTAATATCTCTGTTGCTAAGTGTATTTACAGTTTTGGGGGTTTGAATGTCCTGATTTATATTCTCTATATTGTGTTGTGGTTGGTCTTTTTTGTTGCGGGGCTTGGGGAGGATACTAATTTTACATGTCTTCAATTTGGGTGCTTTCTCAATTATCTTTTTTTGTATTTTATTATTGTATGTTTATTTTTGCAATGTATCAATGTTCATTTTGATCTGGGTTTTTTTTATCTGTAGCGATGTAGAAAATGTATAAAAAAACTAATAAAAAAAAAGATATATTTAGTGAAGAAGCCTCAACTGCTTCCCTGGGCAGAGAATTCCACAGATTCACCACTCTCTGGGAAAAATAGTTTCTCCTCATCTCTGTCCTAAATCTTCTCCCCTGAATCTTGAGGCAATGTCCCCTAGTTCTAGTCTCACCTACCAATGGAAACAACTTTCCTACTTCTATCTTATCTATTCCTTTCAAATTTTTGTACATTTCTATAAGATCTCCTCTCATTCTTCTGAACTCGAGAGAGTATAGTCCCAGGCGACCCAATCGCTCCTCATAGGTTAACCCCTTCATCCCTGGAATCAACCTGGTGAACCTCCTCTGCACTGCCTCCAAAGCCAGTATATCCTTCCTCAAGTATGGAGACCAGAACTGCACACAGTACTCCAGGTGCGGCCTTTCTAAATGTTTCACTATTTCTTCCTTAATGACAGCTTCAAGCATTTTCCTGACTACAGATGTTAAACTAACTGGCCTATAGTTGCCCATTTTTTGTCTATATCCTTTTTTAAGATGTGGCATGACATTTGCTGCCTTCCAATCTGCTGGGACCTGCTTAGAGTCTAGAGAGTTTTGATAAATGATTACCAACACATCTACTATAACCACTGCCAATTCCTTCAGCACCCTGGAATACATCCCATCAGGACCAGGGGACTTGACTACCTTCAGGTCCTCTAGTTTGCTCATCACTATCTCTTTAGTAACAATGATTTTATCGAGGTCCTCACCTCCCATTTTGTCCATAACATCCTTCTTTAGCATTTTAGATGTGTCCTTCACCATCTGACCTGGGTGATGGGGACCGTAAAGATGGACATCGCCTTTCTGAGGCACCGGTCCTTGAAAATGTCCTGGATACTATGGAGGCCAGTGCCCATGATGGAGCTGACTAAGTTTACAACTCTCTGCGTCTTACTTTGATCCTGTGCAGTAGTCCCCCACCCAACACACTGAATGATGATACAGCCAGTTAGAATGCTCACCATGGTTCATCTGTAGAATTCCAATAGAATCAATGAAAGTCTGCATTCAAAAGATGGACACACTACCAATATGCGAAAAAACAAACTGTGCAGATACAAAAGAAAGTAATAAAAAATAAACAATTAAATAGAGAGGACAAGAGATGAAGAGACTTTGGAATGTACAGGTTGTGGGAACAGTTCAGAGATGGGGTGAGGAATGTTATCCCCTCTGGTCCAAGAACTGGATGGTTGAGCGGTAATAATTGCTCCTGATCCTGGTGGAATCCTGTCCCTTTTTTCCTAATGGCAGCAGTGAAAAGAGAGCATGGCCTTTGTGGTGGGGTCTCGATGATGGATGCTGCTTGTCCGTGAGAGTGCTCTGTGTAGATGTGCTTCGTGGCGGGGAGGGCCTTACCCATAATGGACCGGGCTGCATCCATTACAACTTTGTTTTATCTGCCAAAAGCGGAACTTCTCAGTGGCCAAACATTTTAATTCCAATTCACATTTCCACTCTGACATTTTGGATCATAGCCTCCTCTTGTGCCAAGATGCAGGGGCAACACCTTATATTCTGTCTCCAACCTGATGGAATGAATATCGATTTCTCCTTCTGATAAAATAAAATTTCCCCTACCCTCCCTCTATTCCCTACTCTGGCCCTCTACCTCTTCTCACCTGCGTATTATCTACCCCAGATCCCCTTGTACTTCCTTTTCTCCTATGATCCACTCTCTTCTCCTATCAGATTCCTTCCTCTCCAGCCCTTTACCTTTTCCCCTCACTTGGCTTCAGCAGTCAGCTTCCAGCTAGTCTTCCCCCTTCCTTTTCAGAACTTAAGGATGCTCTCAGCCTGAAACGTAGATGCTGCCTGACATGAATTCCTCTAGCATTTTATGTGTGTTGCTTTGGACTTTCAGCATTTGCAGACTTTCTTGATCCCGTACATTTTGTAATTTTTTTATAGTTGGATACAAAAACCTGAAAGTATGTGTGATCAGGATCAAGGACTGCTCCCACCCTGCTGTTGTAAGATTATTGGATGCCTCAATGGGTTGATAAGATGGACTCCTGACCTTACAATCTCTGTCATTATGATGTTGCACCTTACCGTTTACCTGAAATGCACTTTCTCCGTAGCTTTTACACTTTATTGAGACAGACTGACAGACATACTTTATTGATCCTGAAGGAAATTGATCGATTGATTCTGCATTCTGTTATTGTTTTACCTTGATTACTTCAATGCATGATGTAATGGATTGATCAGTATGAACGGTTTGCAAACGTGTGACAACAAAAAAATCAATACCCATGTTCTTGCTTTTCAATGGCAGTTGGCAGACCAACAATAAGTGAACGACCACTGCCTAGTGAGTGTGGAGGAAAAAGACAGGAGGTCTACCTTCTAAATTCCTCCCCTCCCAAAAAAAAAATCAAAAAACCTAATGCTTTTCAGAAGGTTGAATACATATTCAAGTATATTACGATGGCAGTGATATCCTAATAAACTTTTCATGTTAAATCCTGTCTGCCCCAAGCTCTTAATTTAACAACTGGACTCTTCAAATTTGCTGGTGCAGTACCATTGACTGGCACTTGGCAGAGCCGCTGAGCCAATGATCGCGGCGTGTTTGAGGAGGCGGGGCGCAACAGGCGGGGTGAAAGGTCAGCGCAGGTCAACATGACGTCAGTAGATCATGGCTGATGTGGGCAGTAAGTCTTTGTGCGGCCTGCTGTTTGGCCTGTCTCAGATCACCTTTTACCGTAACCCTGCTGTTACCGAGCAGATGCTCAAGGATGAACTCTACCCCGAGCTATCAGAGCAAGATTTCCAAGTTCTGGTGGAGAAAATGAACGGTATCCTACGGGTAGGTGAAGAAGGGACAACCGCCAACTGCTCTCCAGCGAACAGCAGTCTCCTTTACATCAGCTTTCTCTAATCCGAGAAATGTGATTGCTGACATGTCGTTTGATGTAGTAATGCATTGTGTAATGCATTTGCTGTACAGCTTTACTGATGTAGTTTGATTGGTGTACGTTAATTGAATCCTCCAAGACCAGTCGTTACCACCGAGACAGTAACGTCTTTCAGGAGATGTGTTCCAACACCAGTGTCCCAATCTTTCAGCGCCCTCTGCAATCAGTTCATTCAAGAATACCTCTATGTATCTACTAATAATTAAAGCAAGAGACTTCATATGCCGGAAATCTAAAAGAAGGAAACTACTGGAAGCGGCCGGCAGGTTAGATCGTGTGTGACAAGAAAGAAATAGATCTAGTATTGCAGGTCAATGACCTTTGACTAGAGTGGGAAAATAGTAAAACACATGCATTTATGTTTTGGAGAGGTGTTGCAGTGGACAGAATGAACAAAATGACTTTGGTGTGGTGTGGAGGGGTGGAATTAAGGTGTTCTATGCTGTCTATTTAATAAATGTGTGCAGTTAGGTATTGAAATACAGCAAAATATACTTAATGGAAGTGTTGAAAGTGTTATACATTCAGTAGTTTAATATTTTGTTCTGATCAGGCAGTTTCTGTTGGGTTGGGTGGCTGGGGGGGGGGGGGAGTAATCAATACCTCATGTTGATGACTGGAACAATGCTACTTAAAATTGCTACTGAGCTGCTGCATGCCCAGTAGGAAGTTGAGTGCCTTGTTTTGAATATATATTGGACTTTGTTTTGACAATATGGGGGCAGAGATAGAGGTTAGAGTTGGATGCAGAATTATATCGATGGGAGAGTGGATTTGCAGAGTCACCTTTGCAGACTGAACAGAGGTGTTTCGCAAGGTGGTCATCCAACCTGCGTTGGTTTTCTCGGTGTAGCGGAGAGCACATTCTGAATACAGGATGTGATGCACTAGATCTGTGGAGTGCAGGTGGAAGAACTATCTCAGGAGGCTGGGAAGAGTACTAGAAAAGGTTGTGCTTGCTGCTTTGTCATTGTGTTAGCAACTACCTCCAGGAAGGGATGGTTGGTAGAGGTGGAAGTGTAAGCCAGGAAATTGCTAAAATAGTCCACTCTCTTCAGAGTGTTAAATGTAAAAGGTGATGATTCTGGCTGTGGAATCCCATTGAAGATTACAGCAATAACTGAGAATGATCCTTGGAATGTGAAAGCTAGCAGGATGGAAGATGAGAGCAACAGGAACCCTATTCTGGTTCTCGCTGGGCAGAAAGGACGTGGAGGTAGATGGCTTGTATACTCTAGTAGATGGGGAAGCCACAGTTGAGATATTTTGGAGAGACTGTTGTGGTAATCAGAACAAATAACAGATGGAGAAGCTATTCTCAAGATTTTCTCATCGACATCATTGTCTGAGGTCTTCTCAATGTCTGACTTCTCATTGATCAGAAGGCGCCTGTTTCCCACATTCCCTCCCTTACCACCTCTAATCCAAATCAGAACAACTGTTTATTTCTTCTCCTCACCTTCCATCCCATCAGTGTTCATTCAATGCATTATTCGACATAATTATTGCACCCACAACATGATATAACCGCAAGATACATCTTCTCCCTTCTCTTTCAAATCTCCGAGAAACTATTACGCACAGTTTCTTTCTTCGTTTGCACTGCTAAATGCATCAATCACTCCTTTCTTGTCCATTGCTATGCAGCTGCAAGTGATGTTATCAATTGCCCATTTATTTATGTCCTGGGGGCAAAACAGTGTTTCTGTGGTGAAGCAGTTTCACTGCAGTGCAATCACATCTG
Source organism: Hypanus sabinus (assembly GCF_030144855.1). Classification (NCBI taxonomy): domain Eukaryota; kingdom Metazoa; phylum Chordata; class Chondrichthyes; order Myliobatiformes; family Dasyatidae; genus Hypanus; species Hypanus sabinus. Next base: position 64,903,880 of record NC_082717.1, read on the forward strand.
AATGTTAGAGTAGTGAAAAATAATTGATACTGCAGCTCTGATCCAATTAATACAGTTGCAAGAAAAAGTTTGCAAGCCCTTTGCAATTACTTGGTTTTCTTCCTTAATTACTCATAAAATGTGATCCGATCTTCATCTAAGCCACAATAATAGACAAACACTATGCTTAAACTAATAACACTCTGACAATTGCACTTTTCCTTTCTTTATTGAACACATTATTTATTCATTCACAGTCCAAGCTGGAAAAATATGTCAACCCTTGTATTTAATAACTGCTAGAACCTCCTTTAGCAGCAGTAACCTCCACCAAACATCTCCTGTAGCTGCTGATGAGACTTGCACAATGGTGAGGAGGAATTTTAGACCATTCCTCCATACAAAACTGTTTCAGTTCATCAATATTATTGAGGGACCTTGCATGGACAGCCCTCTTCAGGTAATGCCACAGCATCTCAATCGGGTTAAGGTTTGGACTCTAACTTGGCCATTCCAAAACACAAATTTTTGTAATTTTAAACTATTATGTTGTTGATTTACCCTTGTGTTTCAGATCATTGTCTTCTTGTTTCACCCAACTTCTATTAAGCTTCAGGTGACGGACCGCTACCCTGACATTCCCCTGTAAAATGTCTTGATACAATTGGAATTCATTGTTTCCCTCCACGGTTACAAGCTGTCCAGGCCCTGAGGCAGCAAAGCAACCCCAAGCCATGATGCTCCTTCCCCCATGCTTCACAGTTGGGATGGGGTTTTGGTGTTGGTGTGCAGTTCCTTTTTCCTTCCAAATATAGCAGTGTGCATTTCTGCCAATAAGTTCAACTTTTGTCTCCTCTGTCCTCAGAACATTTTCCCAGAGGTGTTGTGAAACATCCAGGTGGTCTTTTACAAACTTGAAAGGTGCAGATTTTTTTTGGTTGTCAGTTGTTTCCTCAGTGGAGTCCTTCCATGAACTCCGTTCCTATTCAGTGATTTTTTTTGTAGTGAACACATGAACAGAGACTTTAGCAAGTTTGAGAGATTTCTGCAGTTCTTTTGCTGTTACCCTTGGGTTCTTTTTCATCTCTTTTCAGCATTGCACATTTTGCTCTTTGTGTGATCTTCGCAGGATGCCCACTTTTCAGGAGAGTAGCAATTATTGTATTTCCTCCATTTGTAGATAGTTTCTCATGAACTGATGATCACTCAGATCTTTAGAAATGCTTTTGTAGCCTTTCCCAGCTTCATGCATCTTTACAATTCTTCTAAGGTCACCTGAAGGTTGTTTTGATCACATTGTGCACATAAACAGATCTTTCTTGAGAAGAGCAGACTGTCAGTTACCTGACTTTGTGTGTCTTTTTATAGGGTAGGGCACATCTACAACCCACTCCTCCAATCTCATCTCATTGATTAGAATACCTGACTCCAGATAGCTTTTGTAGAAGGCATTACCCCATAGGTTCACATACTTTTTTGAACCTAGACTGTGAATGTTTAAATAGTATACTCAGTATTGATGAGAAGAAGTACAATTGTTTGTCTGTTATTAGTTTTGTCAGATTGTGCTTGTCTATTATTGTGACTTAGATGAAAATCAGACTACATTTTATGAGTAATTAATGCAGAAAGCCAGGTAATTTAAAAGGGTTCACAAACTTTTTCTTGCAACTATATTTGATTTAATTGGTATAACTCCATAACATACAGGTGGAAGAAAAAGTTTGTGTACCCTTTGCAGAATTTTCTACTCCCTACAGAATTTTCTATTTCCTTCTTTGACTGTACACCAAGGTTCCTGTGTTCCTCAATATTTCTTTGGTCCTGAACATTCATTTTGTATTAGTTCTTCTAAAGTGCAATATTCAGGGAGTTTTGTATTTGGATAAACATCAAAAAAGAACTATTGAGGATAATTTGCATGTCAGGATGGTGAATTGTCTGCAGGGGAGTACTCCCATTGCCAGCTACTCTTATCATTGATTCTAGAGGTTGCAGTTTCAGAATGAATGAATGAATGCACTGTTTGTATAGACAAGGTACACCTGCAGAGATAAATCTGTATGTGTAAATGATTAGATTGGATACATGACAACAAGACAACTTTATCTTGTAGGGGTTGAGCCCCTTAAGAACCTATGGGGCTGCACCCAATCAGGTAAGTGGGCAGTATATTGACAGGAAAATCAGCTCATCCTTTGTTTGAAAGATTGGATTTGTGGAAACGAGCCCCAGATTTTTCATTGCAAATTTCCAGCCTCTGGCTTGACCTCGTCTTGCTATAGTATTCATGTGCCTGTACCGATTGAGTAGGTCAGTGATGTTCCAAGTATGCTCATGGTGGGGCTGTGGGCGGCAGTTCAGATGATAATAGTGATGAATGTCAAATTTGAATGGCTAGATTATACCTTTAGGCACTGTTTTTTTGCAAATGTTATTTGCTAGTTATCACCTTGTGCCTGTTACATGCAATAATACTGTGTGTGTTTTGGCGGAGAGGTTTGAACTTAGTGTGGTCATCAGCTGGCAATTGACTTATGACACAATGGAAGGGGGCTCACTGAAGAAACTGACGTGAATGGGCCTTGGGTACAGGTGAACGAATTGTTCAGCACATTGTCTTGGGGCTGAGGTGGCTGATTTCCAAAGAGCACAACCATTTTATTTTGTGTAGGGCAGAGGTTCCCCACCTGGGGTCAACCAATCCCTTGACTTTTAGTATTGGTCCATGGCAAAATAAAAGTTTGGGAACCCCTGGTGTAGATTTGCCAGACTTGTTAATGCCAAGAGGAAAAATTCATACCTCCTTTGGAATTGAGCTATTTTATTCATATTTTAACCAAGATTGGAATGTGTGGCTGCCAGAACCACAAATGCCTTTTCATAAATATCACTTATGACATTATTGCTAATACTTTTATGACATTGAGCTAAAGACTCCAACTTGTGGTCCCCACTTGGTTCACTGCCTGGTCAAATGCTTATTTGATATAGGGCAGACATTCCCTCCTTTCCTATGGATTTCAGCTCTTCTCCTTCTCCAGTTTGAGCAAGTCTGTAATGAGATGTGAGTGTGAGTCATTGAGTAATACAGCAGCAAGACAGGCCCTTTGGCCTAATCGGTCCATGCCAATTCTGCTTGTCCCAGTTGCCTACGTTTATCCCAAAACCTCTCAGCCCCTCCCTTCAGGTATTTATTCAAATGCCTTTTAGATGTTGCAGTTGTCCATCTTAACCATTTTCTTGGGCAGTTCATTCCAAGAACTCGCTGTTGCCTGTGCAGACAATTTACTTGTCAGGTAACACCCACACATTGCAGGAGGAACTCGGCAGGTCAGGCAGTATTCATGGAAAAGAGTAAACAGTTGACATTTTAGAAGACTGTCAGGGGTTTATTCAAAGTAATTCTTATATATGGCAAATACTTTAACATGATCATTGCAATTTACTTAAAAATAATATTCATGAACACATTTTCAAGCATTCAAATTCTGTACGTCTGTGCATTTTCCATCTTGAATGTGGAAATGTTGACGACACCACTGTCATCGGACTCGTCCAGAACAATGATGAGTCTGCATATCGACAGCAGGTGGACCAACTGGCGCTCTGGTGCAGTCGGAACAATCTGGAGCTGAACACGCTCAAGACAAAGGAGATGATAGTGGATTTCAGGAGAAATTCCCCTGTTATGTCCCACCTCACAGTCCTTGGCAGCCCTGTGTCCACCGTGGAGAACTTCAGGTTCCTGGGAACCACCATCTCTCAGGATCTGAAGTGGGAGCAGAACAAGAAGAAGGCCCAGCAGCGGATGTACTTCCTGCGGCTCTTGAGGAAATATGGTCTGCCTCAGGAATTGCTGCTGCAGTTCTATACTGCAGTCATTGAGTCTGTCCTGTGCACCTCCATCACTGTGTGGTTTGGAGCCGCCACCAAGCAGGATAGAACCAGACTACAGCGCACAGTGAGGACTGCCGAGCGCATCATTGGAGCCTCCCTGCCTTCTATTGTGGACCTGTACTCTTCCAGGTTGAAGAAGAGGGCGGGGAACATCATAAAAGACTCCTTCCATCCTGCGCACGGACTGTTTGAACTGCTTCCGTCTGGTAGGCGCTTCAGATCCCTCCAGACTAAGACTAATAGGCATTGGAGAAGTTTTTTCCCTACTGCGGTCACTTTGCTGAACAGTTAACTGCCGGTTAACTGTTGGCTAACTATTACTTGGATTGCACTACTTGTATGTATAATCTATATTTTCATTTATATTTATCATTATTATTGTTCTGAGCAGAGAGACAACATCTGCCGGAAGTAAATTCCTTGTATGTGTACAGATACTTGGCGATTAAAGTCTGATTCTGATTCTGATATTAAATATTACCCTCCTTCCCTTTCTTCTATGAAGAAGCTGAGAGGGTTCATTGACTTGTCATTTCTGTCTGTAGATCGCGAATGATTCAGACTTGATTTTGGCACATAGCCTCACTTTGCCAGTGTTATAAGGACATTGTAATGATGACCTCTAGTTAGCTATTTAATTGTCCAACACAACTGTCATTGTTAGATCTCAATGCACAGAGTATAAAAAATAAGGTGGACAATCTTGTTGCACTATTACAGATTGTCAGGTATGGTGTTGTGGCCATTGCTGAATCATGGCTGAAGGATAGTAGTAGTTGGGAGCTGAATATCCAAGGTTACACTTTGTAACAGGAATAGGAAGGTAGGTAGAGGGGGTGGTGTGGCTTTGCTGGTAAAGAATGGCATCAAATTAGCAGAAAGATGTGATGCAGGATTAGAAGATGTTGAATCCTTGTGGGTTGAGTTAAGGAACTGTGAGGGCAAAGTAGCCTTTTTGGCAGTTACATACAGGCCTCCCAAAAGTAGCTGGAATGTGAACCACAGATTACAATGGGAAGTAGAAAAGGAATTCAAAAGGGAATGTTATGATAGTCATGGGAGATTTCAAAATGCAGGTCGGTGGGGGAAAATCGGGTTGGCAGTGGATCTCGAAAGTGAGTTGTTGAATACCTACAACATGGCTTTTTAGAGTAGTTTGTTGTGAGCTTCTAGGGGATCAGCTACATTGGATTGGGTGTTGTGAAATGAACTGGCGGTGATTAGGGAGCTTAAGGCAAAAGAACATTTAGGAGACAGTGATTACAATATGATTGAATTCAACTTGAAATTTGATACAGAGAAAGTAAAGTCTGACATAGCGGTATTTCAGTGGAGAGAAGAGAAAGTTGTGGTATGAAAGAGGAGTTGGCCAAAGTAATTGAAAAGAGATGCTGCCAAGGATGAGGGCAGAGCAGCAATAGTGTGAGTTTTGAGGAAAAATGAGGAAGGTACAGGATAAGTTTATTCCAAAATGAAGAAATACTCAAATGGCAAAATATTACAACCATGGGAAGTCAAAGCTAATGTAAAAGCCAAAGAGAGGGCGTACAAAAACGCAAAAATTAGCAGGAAGATAGAGGATTGGGAAGCTTTTAAACACCTACAGAGAGCAACTAGAAGAATCATTGGGAGGGAAAAGATGAAATATGAAAGCAAGCTGACAAGTAATATCAAAGTGGATAGTGAAAGCTTTTTTAAGTATGTTTAAAAAAAATAAGAGAGAGATGAGAGTGGATATAGGACCACTAGAAAACGAGGCCAGAGAAATAATAACGGGGAGCAAGGAGACATCAGATGAGTATTTTGGATCAGTCTTCTCTGTGGGAAAACGCTAGAAGTGTGCCAGATGTTGAAGGGTGTGAGGGAAGAGAAGTGAGTGCAGTTACTATTACAAGAGAGAAGGTGCTCAAAAAGCTGAAAGACCTCAGGGTACATAAGTCACCTGGACCTGATGAGCTGCAACTTAGGCTTTTGAAAGAAGTAGCAGTTGAGATTGTGGAGGCATGAGTAATGATCTTTCAAAAATCATTGGACTCTGGCATAGTGCCAGAGGACTGGAATATTTCAAATGTCATTCCACACTTTAAGAAAGGAGGGAGGCAGCAGAAAGGAAATTATAGACCAGTTAGTCTGACCTCCGTGGTTGGGAAAATGATGGAGTTAATTGTTATGGATGAGGTGATGGAGTACTTGTTGACACAGGACAAGATAGGATAAAGTCAGCATGGTTTCCTTAAAGGAAAAATCTTGCCTGATGAACCTGTTGGAATTCTTCGAGGAGATTACAAGTAGGATAGATAAAGGGGATGCAGTGGATGTTGTATATTTGGACTTTCAGAAGGTGTCTGAAAAGGTACATGAGGCTGCATACCAAATTAAGAGGCAATGGTATTACAGGAAAGTTATTGACATGTTTAGAGCATTGGCTGATTGGTAGGAGGCAGCGAGTGGGAATAAAAGGATTGTTTTCTGATTGGCTGCCAGTGACTAGTGGTGTTCAGTAGGAGTTGGTATTGGGACTACTTATTTTTATGCTGTATATCAGTGATTTAGATGATGGAAATAGATGGCTTTGTTGCCAATTGTGCAGCTAATACAAAGATTGGGTGGAGGGGCAGGTAATGCTGAGTAAGCAGGCTACAGAAGGACTTGGACAATTTAGGAGAATGGGCAAGAAAGTGGCAATTGAAATACAATGTTGGAAAATACATGGTCATGCACTTTGGTAGTAGAAATAAATGTGCAGACTATTTTCTAAGTGGAGAAAATCCAAAAATCTGAGATGCAAACAGAGCACCCTAAAAGTTAACTTGTAGGTAGAGTCAGTGGTGAGGAAGGCAAATGCAATGTTAACATGCATTTCAAGAGGTCTAGAATACAGGAGCAAGGATGTGATGCTGAGGCTTAATAAAGCACTGGTGAGGCCTCACCTTGAGTATGGTGAACATTTTTGGGCTCATCATCTGAGAAAAGATGTGCTAACACTGGAGAAGTTTCAGAGAAGGTTCACAAGGATGATTCCAAGAATGAAAGGGTTATCATACGGGTTGTTAGCTCTGGGTTTGTACTTGTTAAAATTTAGAATGATGAGTGGGGATGTCAATGAAAGCTATCAAATGACTTAGAGTAGATGTGGAAAAGATGTTTCCCATGGTGGGAGAGTCTAGGGCAAAAGGGCACAATGTTAGGATAGAGGGGTGTCCATTTAAAACATATGCAGATAAATTTCTTTAGCCTGGAGGTGGTGAATTTGTGGAATTATGGTTATGGAGAGAAGGCCGGGGAGTGAGGCTGAGGAGGGGAAAAGGGATCAGCCTTGACTGAATGGTGGAGCAGACTTGATGGGCCAAATGGCCTAATTCTGCTTCTATGTTTTACGGTCTTATGATCTTGATAGTTGGGCAGGACAGGTGTTTTGCAGAGTATCTAATCTTACTTTCAGGAAAATTAATTGCTACAAAACTTAATTGTAGGAATTCTTTTGTTTATATTTCAGATTTTTATTTTGCATATTCTTCTAAATAGGAACTACTATCAGGAGAAATAAAACAAGCATCTGATTGTTATGACTTACCATAATGATCAGCACCTTGTGGTTAGCTGACTTTCACTGATTCCTTGTTCTGGTCAAGAAATCAGTTCTGGGGTAAAGTATTGAATTGGTCATACTGGGAAGTGTCAGTTTGGGTTGAGTTTTGAGACTGGTGTAGTTTTACAAAATTAAGGGTTATTTCAATCTCCAGCTTGTTCTATTGTCTGGCTTCAGGTCTCATCAGTAGGTATAGGCGAGTGAACACACCAAATTGGCAATGAGATGCTGTATTATATCAACATGGCAATTCCAGCAAAAGACTTGTGCACAATCCTGCAAGCTCACCTGAGGCTGCTAAGCTGAGGTTAATCAAAATGTTAACCAGCGGGTTGTCAGTGAGTTCAACTACATCAATGTCAATCACTGAACAGGACTCACGAGTCAATTGTGTACATTTCCAATTTACAGTTCAATGCTGTTTTGGAAGTTGTGTTTGAGTTATAGTTTTAGCACTACGAAGATGTATTCTGGGTCATGTTTGCCAGTAAAGTGGACTCCTGGAAAACATGCCCTTTGCTCTGAACATGAATACCATTTCAACTTCATTCTGTTTAAGAACCTGTGCGACTTATCATTTGATGAAACTGACCAACAGTTAACAAACATTTTTGGAGAGCAGTCATCTCTCTTCAGTATAGGCTACCATTATTTAAAACTTGTTAAACAAGATGCCATTGACTTTATCACATGCACCAGTATCGTCAATCATGAATGTGAAAAGTTCAAGCTGGGTAACATGACTGAATTACTGTTCAAGTGTCTGATTTAAAAAAAAAATTATTTGTGCACTTCAAACACCTGCTGAGGCAGATATACATAAACTGCTCCTGGCCACACTAGAGCACAGCACTGATAATATTCTATGAGCTGTTACTCAAGAATGTCAGCATTTGATCAACCTGAAACTCTATTCCAACCCAGTTGAACAGACCAAGGTCAATGCAGTGTCTAGTTGCCCAGACATCATCACTCACCAGATCTGCAAGTGGCCAAACACAGCCGTTAGAACTGTGGTGCTTGGTATTTTGCAAGAAAGTGCAAATACAAGAAACACATTTGCAGTAAATGCCATTGCCATGGTCACAAAAAAGGCTTTTGCCATCCTTTATTGTGTTCAAGGCCAGTACAGCAGAGAAGTCTATGGATAAATCGAGATGGAAACCTTGGAAGTCATCTTTGATGTGAAGAAGTTCCACAAGATGATTAATGACAGACACTTCACCCTCACTGATGTTCATCAAACATCAAACCTCTGATGTTCATCTTCAGGTCTAAGAAAGCCACACCAGTGAATACACCCAACTGTCTGCAAAGGTGAGCAATGATATTATTTGCCTATGATTTTTAAATCAAATACACAACAACCCAGAAACTTGGTCAGGCAGATGACCTCTCCAGACTTGGGAACCAGCAGGTTAGTGAAATTGAAGATGTAGTTGTTGCTGTGATTTCATTTGATTGTGAGGTCCTCCAGGTTGTATCAAATGCTGCTGAAGGTCTTCCAGTCCCAGGCAGCAAAATCAGAGCAGATACAACTGCACATCCTCTTCTTCAAAGTATCTCTGGATGCCTCACTAATGGATGGGCAGGCAAGGTTGAGGAAGATGTTGTACCCTTCTATCGCCATCATGCATTGCTCTCTACTGTGGACTCTTGCTTAATATTCCACCATGGTCAGCCAGGCATCAAGAAGCTTTGTGTACAGGCCGGGTATATACGAAGATATCACACCCATATGCAAACAGTGTACTCAGTGCTCTGTGGCAGCAAAGAATCCAAGTACTGTAGATCCAATCCACAACCATGGCCTAAGGGTACCAGACCTTGGAGATGAGTACATAATGACTTTGCTGGCCCAATCAACAGGTGTACCTACCCTGTCCTGTTTGAAACCTATTCCAAATAGCCAGAAGTACTATCTATCAAGTCAACAAGTGACGGGCTACCATTCAACACCTGCTGCAGATCTTCAGCCACTTTGGGATGCTAGAAACACTTGTTTCTAGCACTGGCACTCAATTTAGTTCACAGCAGTTTGCTGCAATCTACCAGAACATTGAAATTATCCACATCCCCCGCCCCATATCATTCACAGTCTAACAGAGAGGTTTTGTGGTTACCTTCAATCTATTGCTTTTAAGTTGAAGGGAAGGAGCATCGTCAGAGGCTCTCAACACATTCCTACTGACAAATCGAACGACACCGCATCTAGGCCTTGAGGGGAAGTCTCCAGCTGAAGTGCTTTTGGGAAGAAGACTGTACAGTGTTGATGTGATACTGTTCTTTGAAGTTATCATAGACGAATGTCACTGGTGACACCACATCAACCTGTTGTGGCCATGTGCACCCAAAAGCACAACAAGTTTGTTGGGCAGATCTTCAAACACAGAGCTGGACCTTCAACTCCTCCTGGAGGGCGTCAAATAACCTATCACCAGCAGCAAGCAGTATCACAAGAAAGTGAGAACCTGTAACTGCTAAGAAGGACTAATTTTCAGCATAAACCGGTCATTCCATTCCAAGTCAACCCTTGGCTCAAATCCTACAACTAATCATCTTCAAGAGGGAGGTGTTATGATGAGCCAAAACAATCATACCTAGCAGTCAGTGGAAACCAATTCCAGGCTGACTTTCATTGATGGTCGTTCCAATCAAGGACTCAGTTGTTCTTGGATAAACCATCTAAGTAGTCATTCTGCTGAATGTGATATTGGGTTGAGTTTTGAGACTAGTGTAGTTTTACCGAGCAAAGGGTAATTACAAATTCTATCCATTTCTATTGTCTGTCTTTGGGTCTCATGAGTTGTTTAAGGCAAACAAACATATCAACGATGTAACAGTTTGGTGTTTTAATAGATGTATCATGTCCTGTTGAATTGGTTCTGCTCAAATATGGCATTTTATTTCATTGTGTCTAGTTTACAACATGCACTTGACTGTTTCAGTTGCACTTGAAGGGATATGAAATCAGAGCTAGTTCTTGTGTTAATGACACAACTATTTGCAGAAACAATACCAGTTCTTTCAGTAATTTCAGTACTTATTTGCTGTAACACTAAATTGCCACCAGAGGTTCCCCATGTGCTTTGTAACAATGGCTGGAGTATTAAGGCATTATCTCTCATTGTAATTTACAACCACCCAAATACAGGCATTTTAGCATTAGAACACTTCTTATAACCATATAACAATTACAGCACAGAAACAGGCCATCTTGGCCTTTCTAGTCCGTGCTGAATGCTTACTCTCACCTAGTCCCACCGACCTGCACTCAGCCCATAACCCTCCATTCCTTTCCTGTCCATAAACCTATCCAATTTTTTTTTTAAATGACAAATCGAACCTGCCTCTACCACTTCTACTGGAAGTTTGTTCCACACAACTACCACTCTCTGAGTAATGAAATTCCCCCTCGTGTTACCCTTACACTTTTGCCCCTTAACTCTCAACTCATGTCCTCTTGTTTGAATCTCCCCTATTCTCAATGGAAAAAGCCTATCCACGTCAACTCTATCTATCCCCCTCATAATTTTAGGTACTTCTATCAAGTCCCCCCTCAACCTTCTACGATTCAAAGAATAAAGACCTTATTTCTGATTCATATCCTTTCATGTGTAACTGAATCAGTCAAGTGCATGTTGTAAACTAGACACAATGAAATAAAATGCCATATTTGAGCAGAACCAATTCAACAGGACATGATACATTCATTAAAACACCTAACTGTTACATCGTTGATATGTTTGTTTGCCTTAAACAACTCATGAGACCCAAAGACGGACAATAGAAATGGATAGAATTCATGTGAATTCGTGTGTGAAAAATTCTTGTGATTACTTTCCACTTAATTTCAATTTGTACTACTTTGTATCAGTGACAACTTGTAAACCAAAATTTTTGAAACATCTGTTTCTCTGCGTCATGGTAGTTTAAAAACTTTTAAAATGGTGCACAGGATTGGGTTAGGTGTGTGCTCATCCTCAAGTCAAGTCCCTTTTTATTGTCATTTCAACCATAAACTGCTGGTACAGTACACAGTAAAAATGAAACAAGGACCGACCATGGTGCTACATGAAACAACACAAAACTACACTAGACTACAGACCTACACAGGACTACATAAAGTGCACAAAACAGTGCAAGGCAGCACAATAATTAATTAATTAATAATAAACAAGACGATAGGCACAGTAAAGGACAAATTTCAATATACAGGTAGTCCCCGAGTTACGAACGTCTGACTTATGGACAACTCGTACTTATGAACCGAGGAAGGAGAACTCCGTCCGCTATTTTAAGTCATTGCCGTTGACACTGTGTTAAGTGTTTAACTGTGTATTTGGCTTAAATTTTTCTTAGTAAGATTCACCCTGCCCCCTGCCCCCCCCCCCCCCCCCCCCCGTGGTGCAGTGAAATGGAGGTTCCTGAGTTCGATCCAGTGACAGACCACTCCTGTGCTGGGTTGATATCGATCCAGTGACTCCTGTACCGTCTGTGCCGGGTTGATGTTGATCCAGTGACTCCTGTACCGTCTGTTCCAGGTTGATCGATTCAGTGACTCCTGTACCGTCTGTGCCGGGTTGATATCGATTCAGTGACTCCTGTACCGTCTGTGCCAGGTTGATGTCGAGCTCCCAATTCGACCTCTTTAAAAAGAACACTACCACCTGCAGTTTAAATTCCCACGTGGAATATTGTGGAGAATCAAATACACAACCCAGCACGGCCCCCACATGTCCCATCTAACCTGTCTTAGTGTAGTGGAGTTTAAGACCTGGGGAATTCAGTGCAGTGGTCCTTAGGACCCAGCGGACCTTGGGAGGTGGCGGAGCTCGGGACCCACCGCCTGCAGTGTTTCAGTTCTGTTGACGAGAAGCGATCGCGATTGAAAATAAAGTGGAAATAATAAAGCATTTGGAAAGAGGTGAAACGCCATCGGTCATTACTTTAAATTTACTTTACATTGGAAAAGCATTAGGCTACAGTCAGTCAACGATCGAAACAATTTTAAAGGATAACTGATAAAGTGAGAATAATGGAGCATGTGAAAGGCCCTGCTCCGATGAAAGCTACAATTATTACTAAGCAACACAGTGGTTTAATTATTGGAATGCATACGTTTCTTAAGTGTTTTATATGCATAGAAAGGTAAAATATATACTATATACTAAGACAAACGTTTGACTAACTGACGCTAAATAATACCGAATGTACTTGTTCCGACTTACGTACAAATCCGACTTAAATATGGACTCAGGAACGGAACTTGTACGTAACCCGGGAACTGCCTGTAATAATAAATGATGTAGATGTGAGACTAGACTCTGGGTGTTGAGGAGTCTGATGGCTTGGGGGAAGAAACTGTTCCACAGTCTGGTCGTTAGAGCCTGAATGCTTTGGTGCCTTTTGCCAGATGGCAGGAGGGAGAAGAGTTTGTATGAGGGGTGTGTGGGGTCCTTCACAATGCTGTTAATTTTGCGGGTGCAGCGTGTGGTGTAAATGTCTGTAATGGCAGGAAGAGAGACCCTGATGATCTCCTCAGCTGACCTCACAATCCGCTGCAGGGTCTTGTGATCCGAGATGGTGCAATTCCCGAACCAGGCAGTGATGCAGCTGCTCAGGATGCTCTCAATACATCCTTTGTAGAATGTGGTGAGGATGGGGGTGGGAGATGGACTTTCCTCAGCCTTCGCAGAAAGTAGAGACGCTGCTGGGCTTTCTTTGCTATGGAGCTGGTGTTGAGGGAACACTAAGAAACATGAAAACAGTTGTTGGGTAGTGCACAATTTGTTTTGGGCCTTTTTTAAAAATTGTGATTTGTACTTTTTGAGTTTGATATCACAAGCTCAAGTGAGTTTGCTCTTTAAGCCACATTTATTTGCTTATTGATGTTCCTTCTGATATCCCTTTGACCTTCAGTTTTCAAATTTGTATGTTTCATAACCTAGCATTTACTTTGGTGAAGCATAGAAGAGTTTATTAATTACAGAATTGAGAGAACTCAGAGTGGTTTCCTGAGGGAAATATTTTCCCTCAGCCCTTAACACGTAAACAAAAGAAAATGCTCAAAGCTCAGAGGGTCAGGCAGCACAAGTGTGGGAGCAGAGATAGTCTTTCCGGCCAATAATCCTTTATCAGAACAAAAGAAATGAACATTTCTGTATTGGAGAAACCTTTTGTGTAATATTTGAATGTTATGCTGGAAACCTCTGTTTGGTCTGCAACGGTAGGTTCAATTTGCAGTTGCCAGTCTCAGCCCCACTCTCACTCTGACCTCTGTTTTTACCCTCTCATGATGCCCAGTGTAAGCTTCCAGAACAGCATCTCATCATCTATAGATATTTTAAACCTTCAAGACTTCATAGTGCATTTATCAATTTCTGACGTGTGCAATAGGATGCATTTGAGTTTTTAATGGGAGTGACTTCTCACTCGTCTCATGTTTTAGTTGTGGAATTGGCAATTAATTGCTCATTTCGGTGACAAAATGTTATTTTTTTGAAATCTAATAACATTCTATTTGAAATCCTTTGTACTTGACTTTCAGATTTAAATTATAAGGTGATTTATTTCAAAAGTGCTTGCAAAGTTAAATTATACTTGATGGAAGCAATAGCATTACAATTGGAATCAAATGATAGTACATTCCTATTAATTTTGCTGAATTAAAAATAGAAAATGCAATATCTATTCAGTAGGTCACTTAGCATTTAGTAAAATAACCAGGCACATCACCGATACAATTTGAAGCGGGAGTAGAACAAAAAGAGGCAACACAAGATTAAAGTTTAAGATCAAGATTCAAAACTTATTTATCACATGTACATCAAAATATACAGTGAAAATATAATGCATGGTTTGCATTAACAGCAAGAAAATATTATCAATTTGAGGTAGAATAAATGTTAGAGAAATGTTTTGGATTGATGATAAAATGACACAAAATTCTCACTTAGCCCTGCTTCTCTGTCCAATGTGCTGAGTATGTCAAGAAATTTCTACATTGATTAATTTCAAATTGAAAACATTATCAATATTTAACTTGCGATTTATTCATGTAGCAAAAAATAGCCATAGTATTTTCTGTTGTCATTATTATGAAATGTCTTTAAGGATAAAAGCAGTTAATTTCATGATGGTACAAATCCTTAAAATGGCTGTGTTGTATTTGAGCCAACAAAATGGCTCATAATCTGCCTTTCTTGTATTTACTAACTGATAAAATAAAATGCTGACTAACTCCTTTCTTTCCTGGCCTTAAATATGCTGAAAACTAATGAGTTAATTATGTATAACATGAATATGATCTGAATAATTGTCATACCCAAGTTGTTCAGTCATCTTGGGGCAGGAAAAATTAAGGGCCAGTGACATTTTTTTTCAAGTGCTGGTCATGTTCCACTGCACTAGCTACCCTTTTCCTCCTCAGTCACTGTTAACAACTGGCATTAGGCATGGAATATTAATGAACATTAATTTTTATGTCAACATTTATCATTAAGACTGCCAAGTTAAATATGGGACAAATGTGTTTATAGACAATGCACCTTGTAATCTGCAACAAATGATATGAATTGAAATCCTATTTGTGTGCTGTAAACTTGTTAACCTCCTCACTGTCTTCATGTCCTCAACCCATGATACAGTATTTAATATTTGGGCCTGGAGGGGGGGTGGTTCAAGACCATGATATTGGGCTCTCTTATGCTCTCCAAATATATTCATCTGTTGTTTTATGGATTAATTCCTGCATTTCTGGTCCTCAGTTAATTTATTATTAGTTTTCTGAATTGTTTAGTTTTCTGTTGCTCTCCTCTGTTTAATACATACTTAGTTATGAAAGATACTCTGTGTATGTTTCATTAATTCACTGCTGACTAAACTGGATTATTCTGTTGATCTCTATTGTTTTGCACTTTGAATTATGCAGACTTGATTGTCTGTGGCTTCTTACCTTAAAAAAAGTTCTGTTTCAATGTTTAATTTCTATCTTGATACTATTGCAAATGATTGTACTGTTATTACTTCATTCATAGGGAATTTTGCTTTTGGTTTATCAGTTCTGAACTCTGCAATGCCATGGGATGATGATGAGTACTCTTAAAAGGTACAAGCAACAGAAAAGTTTCTTACAGGAATGGCATTTGGAGTCATGCAGCATGGAAATAGACCTTTGACCCAACTACTGCATAACAATCAAGGTTCCCATCAAAACTAGTCATATTTGCATGTGCTTGGCCCACGTACCCCATCCAAGTATCTTTTTAAATGTTATTAATGCACCTGCTTCAACAGTTTCCTTTGGCAGCTCATATTCGATGCATGGACTTCCTTCGGGGTGAAGAAGTTGCCTCTTGAGTTCTGTAAAATGTTTTTCCCTGATATTAAATCTGTGCTCACTACCTCTTGGTTCTTCAACCCGGGGGGAAAAAAGTGTGCATATCTATGTCCTTCATGATTTTATCCACCTTGATAAGACTCCTACACTGCAATGAAGTCCCATCCTGTTTCCATAATCTAGTCCCTTGAATCCTCTGAACTCACTAAGGCAAAATAGATTCTCTGCATTCTTTTCAGCTTAATAGATACTCTACCAGGCTGACTAAAACTGAACACTATATTCCAGATGTGGCCTCACCAATATCTTATGCAAATGCAGTATAACATCATGTGTACTCTGAGCCCAGACTGATAAAAGACCAACACGTCAAAGG
The DNA here is from genome assembly GCF_030144855.1 of Hypanus sabinus. Lineage (NCBI taxonomy): Eukaryota > Metazoa > Chordata > Chondrichthyes > Myliobatiformes > Dasyatidae > Hypanus > Hypanus sabinus. Next base: position 64,920,065 of record NC_082717.1, read on the forward strand.
CCTCCATGTTTATCTGATACTCCACTTTCAGGTAACCACGGACTTGTATTCTTAGGTTGCTCTGTTCAACAACACTCCCTGGAGCCTGACTATTTGTTGTGAAAGTGTACCCTCATTTTGTCTTTCCAAAACGCAGAATCTCACACTATCTAAATTGAACTGGTTTTGTTATTCCTCAGCCTGTTTATCCAGCTGATAACGATCTTCTCTGTCAGTGACACCACCCATTTTAATATCATCTGCAGCTTACTAACCAACATTAGTGAGTATGTTTTTGATCTCACTTAATAGTTACATTGTTCAAACTAAATATATAATTTTGTGTATTTTTTTTTCACTTGCTTGCTTGGCTCCTGCCCCAAAACATCCAAAAACTAATTTATTACAAAGGATGGGAAACTAAAATTTTGGTACAATTTCACTTTTTTGAGCTAAGTATGTGGAAATAACACTTTAAAACAGTGCTTTAAGTCAAAGCTGTGTTAAAATACCTATTTTGATTTAGTATGTTAATGACTTTTCTGTTTGTCTTCATGATCACTTCCATTTCACATTGGGCGGGTTTGCTTTTCACTGGGCTGTCAGTTTTAAAGATTGCTGCTTCTGTTGATAATAAAAATGAGTGATCAAGTACATAGAAACAGAAAACCTACAGCACAATACAGGCCCTACGGCCCATAAAGTTGTGCTGAACATGTCCCTACCTTAGAAATTACTAGGCTTACCCATAGCCCTCTATTTTTTTAAGCTCCATGTACCTATCCACGAGTCTCTTAAAACCCTATCATATCCACCTCCATCACCATTGCTGGCAGCCCATTCCATGCATTCACCACTCTCTGAGTAAAAAAAACTTGTCTCTGACATCTCCTCTGTACCTAGTCCCCAGCACCTTAAACCTGTGTCCTCTTGTGGCAACCAAATGCCTCTCATCATCTTATACACCTCTATCAGGTCACCTCTCATCCTCCGTCACTCCAAGGAGAAAAGGACGAGTTCACTCAACGTGTTTTCATAAGGCATGCTGCCCAATTCAGGCAACATCCTTGTAAGTCTCCTCTGCACCCTTTCTATGGCTTCCACAACCTTCCTGTAGTGAGGCGACCAGAATTGAGCACAGTACTCCAAGTGGGGTCTGACTAGGATCCTATATAGTTGCAACTTTACCTCTCGGCTCCTAAATACAATTCCACAATTGATGAAAGCCAATACACCATACGCTGCCTTAACCACAGAGTCAACCTGCACAACTGCTTTGAGTGTCCTTTGGACTCGGACCCCAAGATCCCTCTGATCCTCCACACTGCCAAGAGTCTTATCACTAATACTATATTCTGCCATCATATTTGACCTACCAAAATGAACCACTTCACACTTACCTGGGTTGAACTCCATCTGCCACTCTCATCCCAGTTTTGCATCCTATCAATGTCCCGCTGTAACCACTGACAGCCCTCCACACTATCCACAACACCTCCAACCTTAGTGTCATCAGCAAACTTACTAACCCAACCCTCCACTTCCTCATCCAGGTCATTTATAAAAATCACGAAGAGTAAGGATCCCAGAACAGATCTCTGAGGCACACCACTGGTCACTGACCTCCATGCAGAATATGGCCTGTCTACAATCACTCTTTGCCTTCTTTAACCAAGCCAGTTCTAGATCCACAAAGCAATGTCCCCTTGGATCCCGTGCTTCCTTACTTTCTCAATAAGCCTTGCATGGGGTACCTTATCAAATGCCTTGCTGAAATACATATACACAACATCTACTGCTCTTCCTTCATCAATGTGTTTAGTCACAGAAAGTCACATAAGCAACATATTTGCTTATGAATTAATGACATCGAGTTTTGCTGAGTTGCATTACCTTTTAATTTTCCCATTTGTGATTAGCCATTTGTTGAACCACTTCAGCATGTGTGGTCAAGGTTGTAGCATTTTGGTATAATTTGATTGTTAATCAAATCAAGTTTGCATTTAGTTGTCATTAAACCATACATATATACCCATGAATACAGTCAAATGAACCAACAGCCATATAGCACATATTTTGAGGCTCTCTGTTGGATGAGGTTGACTACGGATGTTGTAAGCCAGCTGTCTACTGATACACATGCTAGGGCAGAACGATACAGAGAGCAAGCTGTTGTGCATGTAGCAGGCTTCCCCTTTCCACCTAGCTGATGATCCAAAGGAACGGCCAAGACCAATACAGTTTGACACTGGCATTGCAGGAATTGCCAATTGGTGTTGAACTCAATGAAGGACTGCCTAAGGAATTCCAGCTCTGGATTTTTCCTTGGGGTTTACTCCTAAAACCCTTCCCTTGAGTGTTGTAGATGCAAGGCAGTGGAGGTTTGAGATCAGAGATTTCCTTCTGGATAAGCTCCATCCGCCCAAAGAAGCTGGTTTTTCAGGTGCTTGTCCCCCACCTTTGCCTGTTCTCCAGTCTGTAGAAACAGTCCTGCTGGGCTTAGTAGCCAAACCACATGTGAAGACCAGGAGCCGAACATGGTTGTCAGAGGTTATTTGAGATGCATGCCATTGGGAGCTTTTAATTGATAGTAGGAGCTTATCCTGACTACCACCCCTGGCTATAACAACTTTAAGGAACCATAGTACATATAAGGTATCAATAAACGTATACACTCAGACCCCGCTTAACACTGGGAATGCACTCCTTGAAGGTGGAGCGTATGTAAATCAGTGTTATGCATCATTATAACATTTATGTGAATAGACATGTGCCTGATTTTTAAAACCAAATCAAACCTGAGATAGTTTTTACACACACACCCCCAACCTGTACATTGGTGGAGCAGCAACAGATCACAGCAGCAGCGGAGGGAAGTGGGTAGTGGTTACATCCTAGAGGAGGGAGCAGGCTGTGGGTCCTCTAAATTTGACTGCTTCTTCGAGTAGGCTTCGATATTTGATTGCCTTTTCTTAAATTTCCTCTCATGAAGCAGTTCTTGGCAGCAGGAAATCATGTCAAGAACACCTCTCTTTGCCTTATTGCTTTGCTCCCAGTAAGGGTCATTCTGATCGTCGATGTAGCAAATTTCAAAGAGGTGCTAACATCAACCTGATGCTCACCAGCTTCCAAATGCTGTATCACTTGCAGTTTCACATCCCTTCTAATGCTTTTTCTACACATCTCAGATATACTACACTCACTGGAAGTTGCAAGCAATTTTCTAGACTTCATGGGTGGAAAAAAATGGAATAAATTGGCAAGAGAGCAAGAACATTTACACAAGTGGGGAGGCAGTGTGTGAATTAATATGTGAATGGCTGTGAGTAGCTCAGAGCATGTGTAAAACATTCTCATTGGCTGATTGAATGTTAACTGTAGTGGCGACTGCTTTTGAGAAGTTTTTAAGTGCAATGAATTTCTGTCATTTTTAAAAATGTCAGTAAAGAATTGAATAGACGCGTCGTAACGAATCAGCACAATGCGGGGTAGCATTATGCAGGGTCTGTGTGTAGTCAGACAAAATATATAATTTAACCCAAGTCTCTGAGTGTCATGTCCTGTAGATTGATGGTGCTTTAATATTGTCGGTAAGAACAAACCCACAGCACTCCGCAGAGTGCAATGCAGTTTTTCTTCCACTGAGTGAACACTGAGGGCAGCACTGATGGGCAGGGCTAGCGCCTAACCCAACATTGTTGTGGGCAGGCTGTAAGCTAATCTTACAGGGATGGGAACCGGTATGATAGAGCTGAGTCTGAGCCAGCAGGTTTACAAGTAGATGATGGTGTAACATGAATGTCAGGAAGGACAAGCCAATGACTGGGTACAAATGCAGACAAAGCCAACAGTTAAAATCTACCACAGAGGCACAATTCAAAAGTGCAAAGAATGCAGGACTAAGGGTGCTGAATTTAAATGCATGTCATAATCAGAATAAGGTGGATGAACTTGTGGTGCAATTAGAGATTGGTTGGTATGATGCTGTAGGCATCACTGAGTTATGGCTGAAAGAAAGTCACAGTTGGGAGCTCAATATCAATGGATGTGCTTTGTGTCGAGGAATGGGAGGTGGGGTGGCTGTGTTGGTAAGAGATGGAATTAAATCTTTAGGAAGAGGTGACATGGGGGTCAGAGAATGTCGAGTCTTTGTAGGTGGAGTTAAGAAACTACAAGGGTTAAAAAAACATTATGGAAGTTGTACATACACACCTCCAAGTAGTAGCCAAGATATAGGGTAGAGGTTGCAAAGGGAGCTGGAAAGGGCATGTAATAGGGATTGGGAAAATCAGGTTGGTGTCAGATCACAAGAGAGGGAATTTGTTGAATGCCTATGAGATGGCTTTTTAGAGCAGCTTGTGCTTGAGCCTACTCAGGGAAAAGCTATCTTAGATTGGGTGTTCTGTAATAACCCAGATCTTATTAGGGAGCTTAATGTAAAGGAACCCTTAGGAGGCAGTGATCATAATATGATTGAATTCATATTGCTATTTGAGAGAGTGAGAGAAAGAAAGTACAGGTCACATGTATCAGTATCACAATGGAATAAGGAAATACAGAGGCAGGAGAGAGGAGCTTGCCCAGGTGGACTGGAGGAGGATACTGGTGGGGATGACGACAGAGCAGAGGTGGCTGAAGTTTCTGGGAATAGTTCACAAGGTACAGGATAGTTCTCAAATGGCAGGGGTAGGCAACCATGGCTGACAAAAGGAAATTAAGGACTGCATAAAAGCCAAAGAAAGGGCATATAACGTAACAAAAGCGAGTGGGAATTTGGATAATTAGGAAGGTTTTAAAATCCAACAAAAGGCAACTAAAAAAGCCATAAGAAGGGAAAAGATGAAATATAAGAGCAAACTAGCCAATAATATGAAGTGAGATACTAAAGTTTTTTCAGTTATATAAAGAGAAAAAGGGAGGTGAGAGTAGATATTGGACCACTGGGAAATGTTGCTGCTGAGGTAATAATGGGTGACAAAGAAATGGCAGATGAATTAAATGGATACTTCACATCAGTCTTCACAGTGGAAAACACCAGCAGTGCCAGAGATCCATGAGTGTCTGGGAGCAGGAGTGGGTGCCATTGCTGATACAAAACAGAAAAAATGCTAAGTCTTAAGGTGAGTAAATCACCTCGACCAGATGGACTACATCCCAAAGTTCTGAAAGGTTGCCAAAGAGACAGCAGATGCAATAGTTATGATTTTTCAAAACTCACTTGATTTTGGCATGGTACCCGAGGACCTGAAAATTACAAATGTCACTCCACTCTTTTTAAAATGGGAGGAAGGCAAAAGTAAAGGAAAATCTTGGCCAGTTAGCCAAACCTTAGTGGTTGGAAAAGTGGAGTCTATTATTAAGGACAAGATTTTGGAGTACTTGCAGACTAATGATAACATAAGTCAAAGTCAGCATGGTTTCTTTAAAGGGATTCTGTTGGAATTCTGCAAGGAAGTAACAGGCAGAATGGACAAAGGAGAGACAGTAGATGTCAGCTTTTCAGAAGGCATTTGATAAGGTGCCACACATGAGGCTGCTTAAAAGGATAAAAATCCCATGGCATAATAGAAAAGATACTGGAATGGATAGAGGAATAGTTGACAGGCAGGAGGTGGTGAGGGGGGACAAAAAGAGCCTTTTCTGGCTACTGGTTTCTTTTCATCTACTGGCTGCTGGTGACTAGCGGTGTTCCTCTGGTCAGTATTGGGATTGTTACTTTTCACATTGTTTGTCAATGATTTAGTTAACAGAATTGATGGCTTTGTGGTAAAGTTTTGTAGATGGTGCAAAAATAGGTGGAGGGGTAGGTAGTGCTGAGGAAGCAATGCAATTGCAGCAGGATTTAGAATGAGCAAAAAAGTGGTAGATGGAATACAGTCACAAACGACAGAAAATCCGCAAATGCCGGAAATCTGAGCAATAGAGTTTTGGCCTGAAATGTTGACTGTACTTTTTCCATAGATGCTGCCTGGCCTGCTGAGTTCCTCCAGTATTTTGTGTGTGTTGTTAGATGAAATACAGTGTTGGGAAGTGTATGATAATGCATTTTGGTAAAAGGAACAATAGTGCAGACTGTTATCTAAATGGGGAGAAAATTCAAACATCAGAGGTGCAGAGGGACTTGGGAGTCCTCATGCAAGTCTCCCAGAAGGTTAATATACAGGTTGAGTGTCCAGTAAAGAAGGCAACTGCAATGTTGGCACTCATTTCAAGGGGAATTGAATATAAAAACGAGGATAAAATGCTGAGGCTTTGTAAGACGTGAGTCAGGCCGCACGTGGAGTATTGTCACCAGTTTTGTCACCATATCTCAGAAAGAATGCGTTGTTATTGGAGAGAGTGTAGAGGTGGTTCACGAGGATGGTTCTGGGAATGAAGGGGTTATCACATGAGGAGCATTTGGCAGCTTTAGGCCTGTACTCACTCGAATATAGAAGAATACAGGGGGGGATCTCATTGAAACCTACCAAATGTTGAAAGGACTAGATGGGAGAGGATCTCTCCTAAGGTGGGGTATTCAGAACTAGAGGGCACAGCCTCAAAATTGAGGGGTGATTCTTTAGAACAGAGGTAAGGAGTAATTTTATTAGCCAGAGAGTTGTGAATCTGTGGAATGCTCTCCCACAGACAGCTGAAGGGGCCATGACTGTGGGTATATTTAAAGTGAAAATTGATAGTTTCCTGATCGATTAGGGCATCAAAGATTATTCCAAGAAGCCAGGTGTATGGGGTTAAGTGGGATCTGAGATCAGCCATGATGGTATGGCGGAGCACACTTGATGGGCTGAATGGCCTAATTCTGCTCCTATGTCTGAAGGTCAACTTCTTGATAATTGACCTAACTGCACTCCAAGGAATATTCAGTGACTTGTATCAATTTCCTGACTCATGCTTTTCATGGAGTTGCTTGGAATGGTCTTCTGTCTTCATGATGTAGTTTTTGCCAGGATACCGACTCTCCAGCAGGTGGACCTTCCTGATACAGGTGTATTTTTACTACAATCGAAATCAAAATACCTTGACTGCGCACAGGTGATCTCTATTTTTTTTTACTAATTATGTGACTTCTGAAATCAATTGGCTGCACCAGTAATGATTTGGTATGTCATATTAAAGGGCAGGGGCAATACTTATGGAATTAATTATTTTGTTCTTTTTATATGTAATTAATATGGGTCACTTTGTAGAGATCGGTTTTGACTTTGACACAAAAGAATCATTTTCTGTTGATTGGTGTCAAAAAAAGTGCCAAACAATAGAACATGAAAACCTCCAAGGGGAGTAAATAGTTTTTATAGGCACTGTATATCACCATGCTAATGCAAATTAAAAAAAAAATACACTTTAGTTAACAAACTGAATTTACCATCTTCAGCTAGGTTTGCTGTTTGCCTTTGAATCTTAAATCCACTTCTCTGGATTATGTGTCTGATAACCTTGACAATTTCCCATCAAAGTGTATGACATAACAAATACAAGGCATATTTTGAAGTATTGAAAATGCAGGTTGAGTTTCAGATCAACATTGAGTTATTTTTCCAAAATAACCAGTCTTTCCTAAATATGAGAACTTAATTTTTGCAAAATTGGTTACAGTCTAGAATGTATGGCCTGACAAAGCCTCAATATATGAAGGAAAGTGTACCAAATACCTTGGTTAGGATCCGATGCAGCTGCATTGTTACATTCAGGAAGCTATGGATATGCACTTCTGTGTGTGTCTCTATCAATACAGAGAGGTAATTATTTTATATGTCCAACCAGAATTCGATCTCCAAAAGTGACTTACCTGTAAGTAGTCTGGATTAAACTCAATCTGTCACTGTTGTACCCAACTTTTCAGCTGATTTTATTACCTACTGCCTGTTACACCAATGCCGTTTAGGGCAGCAGTGGTTCTCCATCTCTGTTTATGCTTGGCTATCTTCTCTATTGTACTCCGGGTGTGGTTCAGGGTAATCATTTTTGCCTCTAAGGTGTGGCACCAAGTTGACTTTATTCTTGGTCTTTGCAATGTTCAAGGCTTCTTTCCTTATTATCTTCTGTTTTTAAGTGTATTTACAGTTTGGGGGTTTGAATGTCCTGATTTATATTCTCTATATTGTGTTGTGGTTGGTCTGGAGTTTTTTTTTGTTGCGGGGCTTGGGGAGGATACTAATTTTACATGTCTTCAATTTGGGTGCTTTCTCAATTATCTTTTTTGTATTGTAGTATTATTGTATGTTTATTTTTGCACTGTATTAATTTTCTTCATTTTGATTTGGGTTTTTTTTTCTGTCTATAGTGATGTAGAAAATGCATAAAAAAACAAATTAAAAAAAAAGGCTTCTTTCCTCGTGCCAGTCATGGTAGGAGGCTGTTATTTGCATTCCTTGAATGAGGGTGGAATTGGTTGCCAAATCCCCATTTTATTCTCTGTGCATGAGTACCCGTACTGTTGAGTCAGATTCTGCAGAATTAGCTTGCTTCCCAGTTTGCAGCACTGGTCTCTTTCTCCTTGGTTTGGAGGCCTTCCAGCTTATGCAGTCATTCTTAAAGATGACTGCATTGCTCTGGGCTGCCACATGCCCGGGTTTTTCTAGTTACAGCATACCTTGGTTATCCTTCCTATACCATGGACCCACTATTTCCTTCAAATGCCAACACCAGGGGAGTCTGGATGCTGGCTCCCCTTTTGTCAACCCTCAAAATGGCTTATTCAGATCTCAAAGGAATCTTTCTGGTTAATTTAGTTCCCTCCTCCCTTGACCAATCAGAACAGGATAGTTAGCACATGTACAGCAGGAGCCTGCAAGTTGACCGTAGGATGTTCCTTCTGCGTAGCCGTATGAAGGGTGTTGACAGCTGAATTCCATTCCCCTAGAAGTCTTACAGCTTCTGTCATCCTACAGCATCATTGAAGATAACATTAAAATATCTGTTACTGAGGAAATCCTGGCAATAGTAGATGTTTTTGGTCTCAAGTTTGTAGCATTCTATTTACACATTTCTTGCAAAGAACTTCCCATCACTGAGGCCCTTATTGGGTTATAGCAGGCTGTTGTTGGGAAAGAGGTGTTAGATTGGTCTTCAATTAGCATATATATATATCCATTTGTGTCAGCAGGTTAAGCTCATATTCCACAGTCACTCACTGGAAAGAAGGTCTCAAAAAATCTTTGTCTTCCTTGCCTTCATTGTTTTCCTTCGGCCTGTACTGGGAGTACACACACGCATCAGGTTCCATCTCTTCTCACTCTTGGTCCATGGCCTTGTAAATTATTGCACAAGGAGCACTTGTTGGAATATGTTTTAAATGTGATTGAGTGTTTTTGTTTTCAAAAAACGATTAGCTTTATTTGTCACTTGTACTTGGAAAGATACAGTGAAATGCGTTGTTTGCATTAAATCAAGAGTATTTTATTAAGCAGCCTGCAAGTGTCACCAGGCTTCTGGCACCAACATATCATGCCCACACCTTATTAACCCTAACTCGTGATGTGGGAGGAAACCAATGTGGTCATGGGGAGAAAATACCAACTCCTTACAGACAGCAGCAGGAATCGAACTTCCATCTGTAAAGTGATTGCACCAATCGCTACACCACCCTGTTGCCCAAAATTCTCATGCACTCAATATTGAAAACGTTGAGAAATCTTTCCCTACTCATACCATATACATTTAAATCTATGCCCACTTATCACTGATCTCTATCCAGAGTCTTCTCTTCAGCTTTCTTGTTCCAAAGAAAACACTCTCAGCCTAGCCAATCATATCTTGTAACATAAATTCTCTGTTGGCATTTGTCTAGATCAACATTCTAGACAAACTTGTACCTTCACATTCTTTTTATGCATTAGAAATCTGAACTGTATGAGGTATTCTAGCTGCTGAACTTTATTTTGATCTTGCTGTTTTTATATACTGTGGCTTGATCTTTTGATAAATGATTTATTTTATTTTAATGCCTTTGAACCCGTATTATCTCCCTATCCAATGACATTTACAGATGTGGATGTATACTTAAAGGTATTTGTTTGCTCTCCCAAAATGCACTTGAATTAAGTTCCATTTGTCACTTTACTAACTCAATCCATTAATGTATACTTTTTCTACTAAATATTTTTGAAGAGTTAACTGATTGTTTTAATGTACAATTTGCAAATGCCTTTTAGATCGGACATCAGTAGTTGTAATTTATCAGTCACTAATGTATTTTAAAATTTAATTAGTGTTAGGAATATAGTGACTTTATGTTGCTACTTATCATTTATATCTGCAAAAGATTCTAGTTCTTTTTGCTTGGAGTTTTATATGACCTGAAACAGGCCTACCAAATTATAACTCCACAGTGATTGTTCATTCTTTCAACTTAGGTCTGGATCTTGAATATTATTTCAGTTCTAATTTCTGTTTTGTTTATATTCCTCCTTTAAAAATAGGACAGGACTTCATTTTAAATGATGCAATTATTTTTGCCTTGTATCAATGCAGATTAGTTTTCTAATTAATTCTGCTTGTATTCCTACTAAAGACTCAGCAATGAGTGGAAATAACATTTATTCTGAAGTGGCCCTTGGGACTGATGATTGCACACTGAGCCAAATGATATCTGACTGAATGGGTGGGTAGTTAGATAATTTGTGAGACTGTGCACCCGATGCATTGACTCTGGATTCTCACAATGAGTCCATGCATTGGGTACACATAATACCAAAAATTAAATGGGTCATGGTTGGTGGGAATGTTGCTTTTTTTGGAAGAGATCTTTGAATTATTACCTCTCTTAATCTGGTAACTCCTACTCCTGAAATGTTCAGGATTGAGTCTGTTTCAAGAAACTGGTGTCAGATATGTAAATAATGTGGCCTGGCAAACAGTCAATTGCCTGACCTGGGGGAGGGCACTGATCTTGCATTATTCTTCAAGTGCATATTTTGATTTTAGGAGATAATCTTTGTGGGATCTCTGCTCTTGAGTTATATAATTCAGCCTTCAAAAGTATTGCGGTAGACTGGAATCAGTGCTGTTAAGTTCGACATGCTGATTTTCAAACACTATCTCCTTTAGTCAGCTTAAGGCCTTGCTGGCACATTGAAGGTTATGACAAATTTCATTCCACTGTTTCCAGCAAGTGATCTGATCTTTTGTGATCTAAAGTTTGGAAAAGTGTAAACTACACCCATGGGTCACTGAGCAAAACATTATGATATTTGGGTTAAAAAAATTATATCAATAAGCAATATTGAAGACAGTTGAATCAAAAGAGACTATGACTGCAATGAATGGTGGAGAAGACTCACAAAGCTAAATTGCCAACTATTTTTCTTTGTTTCTGTCGATTAGTTTATCTGACTACTTGACCATCGTCCAGTTCTTGCATTTAGAAGAGATTGTGTGTAATCAGCTAAACCGTATGATAGTGAAATTCATTTTTCAGTTAAACTGAAGACAATGTTTTACAACTGTTGTAGTAACTAAAACAGTAATACTTCTGGAAACTGGCACATGAAGAACATTTCAAATGACTTTGAGTACTGAGTACATTCTCAGGAACACTCAGAAGTGGAGCAGAATTGGTAGAAGTAGTGTTCCATTTCCCAAACTACCTAACTGCTTGCTTGTCAGAGACTTTCTGCACCTATGGCAACCTGTATAGATTCTAAAATCATCTTGGGACCCACAAAACTCGAGAAGAAGCAAACCAACTGTGATGCTAAGTAGAGGTGTAAAACAATTGAGAAAGATAGCATGTGTAATTTTGTTGTCTTAGTGTTCTGCATGCAAATTGGTATTGGGTCATTAATCTGTAATCCAACGATGTAATAAATATCCTTTTTTTAAATGAAGAAAAAGACCAATGGAGACAAGGTACCAATCCATATGTTCAAACCTTTTCATTCAAAGATCATTCAAGGAATCAAGATAGCAATGAATCTAATAGACATTTTCCCCACTCTGCAATGAAAGATGCTCAAGTGTTTGTAGTTCTGCAGTCAAGATCAAGCATTTCATTCAGTGGGAAGAATAAAATTGGAGTTCTTTATTGTGCCCTATTGTTCCTTCCAGAAACCATTGTGAAACAATTTAGATTAGTAAAAGTTGATCACTTGTCCAGCTGTTATGCCATTAAGTGTAAAGTCCCATTAATTACAATGAGGGGTGACCTAAATGAAACTGATCGAATTTTCAAAGGCCTCAAGAGAGTGGATGTGGAGAAGGTGTTTCCTATGGTGCAGGAGTCTAAGACCAGGGGACTTGACTTCAGAATAGAGGGGCAACACACAAAATGCTGGAGGAACTCAGCAAGCCAAGCAGCATCTATGGAAAAGAGTACAGTTGATATTTTGTGCTGAGATCCTTCAGCAGGTCTGGAGAATAAAAGATGAGGGGTAGAGTTAAAAGATGGAGGTAGGGGAGGGAGAAACACAAGGTGATGGGTGAAACTGGGATGGGTGAAGTAAAGAGCTGGGAAGTTGATTGGTGAAAGAGATACAGGGCTGGAGGAGGGGAGTCTGATAAGAGAGGACAAAAGGCCATGGAAGAAAGAAAATGGGAAGGGAGCACCAAAGTGAAGCGATGGGCAGGCAAGGAGATAAGGATAGAGAGGGGAAAGGAGATGGGGAATGGTGAAAGAGGGAGCTGCCATTAATAGAAGTTCAAGAAATCGATGTTCATGCCATCAGGTTGGAGGCTATCGAGACAGAATATAAGGTGCTGTTCCTCCATCCTGAGTGTGTACTTATCACGACAGCGGAGGAGGTCATGGATAGATACATGGGAATGGGAAATGGAATTAAAATGGGTGGCCACTGGGAAATCCCACTTATTTGGCAGACAGAACATAAGTGCTTGGCAAAACAGTCTCCCAATCTACGAAACTCACTGATATACAGAAGGCCATACTGAGAGCACCAGGCACAGGATATGACCCCACCAACTCACAGGTGAAGTGTTGCCTCACCTGGGAGGACTGTTTGGGGCACTGAATGGTAGTGAGGAAGGAGATGCATGGGCACGTGTAGCACTTGTTCTGCTTGCAAGGATAAGTAAGAGCAGTGGGGAGGGACGAATGGACAAGGGAGTTGTGTAGGGAGCAATCCCTGCGGAAAGCAGAAAGTGGGGGGAGGGAAAGATATGTTTATTGGTGGGATTCCATTGGAGATGGCGGAAGTTGCGGAGAATATGTGCTGGACATGGAGGCAGTGGGGGACACACAGAAGTGGAGCAAAAGTGAACCACAGACTTCGGTTCTTTGCAGGAATGGGACCAGTTCTCGGGCTTTCAGACCGGCTGTTGCTGTTTGTCACACCAAGGGTTCAGCGTGAGAATCTGACTCAAATCCAAAATCTAAGACCTTGGGGCTCTGGAGACGGGCAGATCGAGGGTCGGCGTGATGGTGAGAGATTTTTGTGTCATCGGAGAGGCTGGAAAATCTTCTGCTGTGGGCCTGAAAACACAAGATCTTTGCAATCTTCAGGCACAGAGCTAGAAAAAAGTGATAAAACGGACTTTTTAACATTGTAAACCAGCGGGTTGTTTTCATGTCTCCTGCTCACTGTGAAAATGGGGGACACCTATCTCTCCCTTATTATGTAGAGAGAGAACCTGTGGTTTGTCGAATGCCGGATGAAATGTAATAGTCTTTGGGATAACTGCAAGGTCTGTGTCTTTGGTATTGCCTAGCTCACGCTTGTGCCCGGCAACGGGTGCGTTTTTTTTTTGCTGGGGGGAGGGGGGAATCGCTGCTTGCTGCCACTTATGCGCGGGAGTGGGGAGCTTGGGGGACTTTGGGGCTCTCATTCTATCTGGGCAGCTTCCAACCTGATGGCATAAACATCGATTTCTTGAACTTCTCATAATGGAGGCCCCCTCCCTTGACCAAAATCCATCCTTTTTTCCCACTCTCACCCTATCTCCTTGCCTCACCAGCACCTCCCTCTGGTGCTCCTCTCCCCTTTTCTTCCTTCCATTGACTTCTGTCCTCTCCAATTAGATTCCCTCTTCTCCAGCCCTATATCTCTCTCACCAATCAATTTTCCAGCTCTTTACTTCACCCATATCCCCTCCAGGTTTCACCTATCACAAACAAGAGAAATTCTGTAGGTGCTGCAAAATGCTGGAGTAACTCAGCAGGCCAGGCAGCATCTATGGAAAAAAAAGTACAGTCGATGTTTTGGGCCGAAACCCTTTGGCAGGACTGAAGGAAAAAAGTTAAGGAATAGATTGAAAGGTGGGGGGAGGAGAGAGAGAAACACCAGGTGCCTCCTCTCCCTTCACCATTTCCCATCCCCTTGTCCTTCGCTCATGTTATCTCCAGCCCATTCCCTTCCACCCCGCCCCGCTTTATTCTTTCTTCCTTCTTCCATGGCCTTCTGTCTTTTTCACCAATCAACTTCCTAGCTCTTTGCTTCATCCCTGCCCTTTCAAGTTTCACCTATCATCTTGTGTTTCTCCCTCCCCTCCCCCCATCTTTTAAATCTACTCATTATCTTTTTTTTCAGTCCTGCTGAACAGTCTTGGCTCGAAGCATTGACTGTACTCTTTTTTTCCATAGATGCTGCCTGGCCTGCTGAGATCCCCCAGCATTTTGTGTGTGTTGCTTGGATTTCCAGCATCTGCAGATTTTCTCTTGTTCATGCTCAAAATAGAAGGACACTCTTTTAGAATGGTGATGAGTAGGAATTGCTTTACCCAGAGAGTGGTGAATCTGTGAAATTTGTTGTCACTGGTGGATTTGGAGGCCAAATCATTGAGTATATTTAAGACAGAGGTTTATAAATTCTTGATTATTCAGGGTGTGAAGGGATACAGGGAGAAGGCAATTGATTGGAGCCAAGAGGGAAAATGGGTCGGCCATGATAAGATGACAGAGCAGACTCGATGGGCCATATGGACGAATTCTGCTCCTGTATCTTATGGTCTTATTACATTTGTGTGAAAATTGAAACATTAAAAACTTATGTAAATATACTGGAAATGTTCCAACGTATATAGTTGTGTTTACATTGGTGGTTTGCTGAAAATTTTCAAGTAACACTTGCAGTCATTTTATTTTTCTACTTTCACAGCTATTTAAAATTTGCTTTTCCTTTGTAGGAACTCCCCTCACAGCTCTGCTAGCTCATTGAGCCAAATTTTGAGCTGGAGGCTAATTAAATGTCTGAATTCCAAGTTAGTGCAACATTTACATGTAAGCCTGCCATAATCAAGCCTTGGACATAAGAAAATTGTCACCATTTTAACTATTGATTCTAATTCTAACCAGCTAATGCTTTTTGCCACCATTTAAACCCTCTCCCAACAATACTGGGTGGTTTGTAGCATAGCCAGGTTCAATAACTGCTGTTGTCTGTAAGGATTTTGTACATTCTCTTCATGGAACCCATGAAGAGAATGTGGGTTCCCTCTGGATGCTCAAGTTTCGTCCCGTGTTCCAGAGATGTACAGTTAGTTTGTTCATTGGTCACTTGGCTGTCATTGGGTGGCATGGGCTTGTTACAATCCTGTATCTATGAATAAATGCTCATTCATTACATGTTCAGTCATTACTAAATCATAACTACTTGGAAAAGTACATTAACTCTTTTATATAAAGTATATGAATTGAAGGAATTGTTAAATGCTACATCAAAGGTAATTTTTACTGAGAATCTCAATATTAATTTTAATATTGATTTGTAGAAGCTTTGGCAGTTTGCAGAATTACATGCTCTTTTTATGGGAAGAAAATGCTGATGAAACACTGTTAAAGATGACTTGTTGATGCCCAATTTATTTGTTTGCTACCTCATCAATTGATTTCCTGCTATTCAATAGTCTAACGTGCTTCTTAGTAAATGCTTTAGTATGCCTCCCAGAAACCACATCTGAGAACCATCTTAAAATGGAAACAAAGTGTTTTTATACCTTGAAATGCTGTGGTACAGGCTGCAATTAAGATTATGATCTTCTGTTGAATGGTAGGCTTGGCTTTTTTGTTTAATCAAATTTGCATTTCTTCCTGTATTTGTCCTGGTTCAACCCTATTGATGTACAGAAAATAGATGTGGAAAGTTATCTGCTGAGTTATACCCCACAGAATGTATTTTTGTATATTTATTAGCTGCAATGGTGAAATAGTTTATGCTCTGAGAGCAGTACAAAAACAAGACCTTAATTTTGTTTATTCTGGCTTCAATGCAAAGTTGGAAAGGGAAGGGTGAGAGAAGGTTATTTCAGTACACTTCTGATGATGCTTGGAGCATGGTCTTGCCATAATCAATATCCTTTTGCATCAGACAATTACAATGATTCATGAGAACACAATGGATCCAAGTATTGCCATATATTAGGCCATGCCGTTATCTAAGTGAGAGTGCAAGGGTGTCAAATGATGGTGGCTGATAACTGTGGTATTGGCTGGTACATAATCTATTCAGTTATCTCTCAACAACAAAGTGGCAGAAAAAAATAATATAAAGAGACTCTGAGCACTTCTTTGGAAACTCTACTCAGGAATCTAAAATCCAGTGATTCTAGTTAATTGAACAATTGGTTAATCGGGCCAGTCACCTACTCATCGAGAAAATAACTGAGATTCCCTTAATTTATTTGGGATACTATGCCATTTAAATGGGCAGGAGACTGTTGGCAAACATTTTCTCACAGGTGTCAC
Source organism: Hypanus sabinus (assembly GCF_030144855.1). Classification (NCBI taxonomy): domain Eukaryota; kingdom Metazoa; phylum Chordata; class Chondrichthyes; order Myliobatiformes; family Dasyatidae; genus Hypanus; species Hypanus sabinus. Next base: position 64,936,680 of record NC_082717.1, read on the forward strand.
TTGTGTGGTTGTTAGACTCAACACTGCTTAGAGCGAACAGTTTTAAATGGTGTTTGTTTAAAAAGCAGTGTTTTTTGTCGCTGATAGTTGGCTAGAAATAAGCAGAAAGAAAATTTAGAACTGTTTTGCTCATTGCATTCAGGCTTAGAGATGCCAGAAACGGCCTAGAGTTGAAAATAAAATGATTTCACTACTTCAAGTTAGGAACTATTGAATTGACTTTATTTCTTACCTCTTTCACATACATGAGGAGTAAAAATCTTTACATTATGTCTCTGAATGTACAAATTATAGTAATTTGTAATAAATAGTATGTTTAGTAAGATATACAACAGAATAGAAATATGATTATCAGCGTGAATTAATCAGTCTGATGGCCTGGTGGAAGAAGCCGTCCCAAAGCCTGTTGATCCTGGTTTCTCTGTAGGCTGCCTCATTATTATTTGTGATAAGGCCAATCAATGGAGTATCATCTGCAAATTTAATTAGGAGATTGGAGCTGTGGGTGGTGACACAGTCGTGGGTGTACAGTGAGTAAAGGAGAGGGCTGAGGACACAGCCCTGGTGGGCTCCTGTGTTGAGGGTCGGAGGGGAAGTGGTGAGGGGGCCCACTCTTATCACTTGCCAGTGATCTGACAGGAAATCCAAGATCCAGTCGTACAAGGCAGAGTGAAGGCCAAGGTCTCTGAGCTTCCTGTTTAGCCTGGATGGAATTATGGTGTTGAATGCTGAACTGTAGTCCAAGAACAGCATTCTCACATAAGCATCCTTCTCCAGATGTGTAAGGACAGTGTGTAGAGCAGTGGCTATTGCATCATCTGCAGATCGGTTCTATCGGTAGGTGAATTGTAGGGGGTCCAGTTTGGGTGGTAGCAAGCTGCAGATGTAATCCTTGACCAGACTCTCAAAGCATTTGCTTATTGTTGAGGTGAGTGCGACAGGATGCCAGTCATTCAGGCATGTTCGCTTGGTTCTTTTTAGGTACGGAGACAATGGTGGATGTTTTGAAGCAGGAGGACACTCTGCACTGGGAAAGGGAGAGATTAAAAATGTCTGCAAACACACCAGTTAGTTGTGCCGGGTCCATCCTGAGTACCTGCCCTGGGATGCCGCTCGGTCCCGCAGCCTTGCAACTGTCCACTCGTTGAAAACACCTGAGTACTTCAGCTCAGAGATGACCAAGGTGCAGGTCACATCAGTGGCCCTCCTTGGGTGATCAGTGTTGGCAACATCAAACACAGTGTAAAAAAGATTTGTCACATCTGGGAGCGAGGCAGCGACGTTGGCAGCACCAAGTCTGCGAAGTCAGTGATGGTGTGCGGACCTTGCCATAAGCTGCATGTGCTGTTGGTGGAGAGATGTGTCCGGATCTTGTCCCTGTATTGTCATTTCTCTGCCTTGATGACTTTGCATAGATCATAGCTGCATTTCTTGAGTTCCTGGTGGTTACCAGTGGTGAGAGCTGTGTCTAGTGCGGTGAATGCAGTGTGTATGGAACTGTTGACCCAGGGTTTCTGGTTTTCGATAGACCCTGACTGATTTTTGGGGGACAACGTCCTCCGGATAAAGCTTGTGGCCTCCTTCAGCAAACTTGGAGACATCCTCATCACGAAAGACGTTCCGGTTGACGTCATCAAAGCAGTCCTGAAGCATGTTGGTTGGTTGGGCCAACAGTGGATGGTTTTAACTCTGGCTGCCTTTTGTTTCAGCTTTTGCCTGTACATGGACAGAAGCAGGATGGAGGAGCGATCAGATTTCCCAAGTGGCAGGTGGAGGAGTGCTTTGTAAGCATTGTGGAAGGGAGAGTAGCAGTGGTCAAGTATGCTGTCTCCCTATGTGCTCAGCTGGATGTGTTTGACAAAACTTCAGAGAAACTTCAGTCAGTGATGCTCAATTAAAGTCTCCAGAGACAATGAAAACAGCCTCCAGGTGTGCAGTCTCCAGGGTGCTGATGGTCTCGTACGGTTCCTTGAGAGCCAAGTCAGTATCAGCCTACGGCGAAAAAGACACAGCTGTGAACTCTCTAGGCAGCCAGAAAGATCTACACAGCAGCACAAGTTCCTCCAGATCCAGGAAACTAAAGGATTTGAGGACATGCATATTCCGGGGGTCACACCAAGCATTATTGACCATGAAGCATACCTCACCTCCTTTACTCTTCCCAGAGAGGTTTTCAGACCTGTCTGCCCAGAACAGGGAGAACCCAGAGAGCTCGATGCCGAGACCTGCTATCTCCTCCATCAACCAGGTATCCATGAAGCACAAAACGTTACATTGCTTTGTTTCCCACTGATGGGAAATTCTTGCTGTCAGTTTACACAACTTGTCCAGTAACTGAATGTTAGCCAGGAGTATGCTCGGGAGTGGTGGCAAGTTAGCACACTGTCTCAACCTCACTAGGATACTCTTCTCCCTCACCTCTGGCACTGTCTCTGAGGTAGCGGTGATGTAATAAATGAGCCTCCCATGGGCCGTGTAAGCAGTGGTCCCCAGAGTAGAAAAGGCAGCACGTTGTGGGTAAATGCCATCTTCCTGATGTTCAGCAGCGTCAGTCGATCAATGAAGAATGTGAAGGTATTGACAATCATCTTGAATGTTACAATAAAAGTGAAGATCTGGAGGATGCAATAACATTGTATGAAGGCAGAATATTGTCTTCACTAGATGCCTATGCTGATCTTATTCATTTGCAGTTAATCAAAAGAACACAGCAGTGTACATTGAATGAAATACTCTCCTAATAAGTATTAGTAACAAATTTCACTATATATACTAGTGATATTAAACCCAATTCTAATACAGTTTTATAATGCTGTAGTACTATTCTGATTGGTTCTGTATTTAATGTAAATATATAATTTGTTACTCAATTAAAAGGAAGCTTGTCTTTTTTAAAAATCTTTTTTAACTATTGGCTTATTAGGCCAAAATGTACTGGTCCCGATGTTGCCCAAGTAACTGGAATCCACTGTAATCTGAACCCATGGGAAAGGCAGTGTCTGTAGCTTTTGGCTTGCCCTTAAGACCATCTTAATTAGTGCTCTGAAGCACCTCTTTATTCTTTTTATCAGCAGAAAACAGATTGGTTTGAGAGCAGTTCAAAACTCCAGGAGTGAAAAATCATAAATACTTGGTGTACCTGGTCTGGAATCACCAAATGCTTTTTAAAAATTGCAATTCTACAGACATTTGAAGGCTGAAATGCAAAAATGCACTTCAGATGTAAAGAGCAAATCTAGCTTACAGGCATGGCATTAATGGATTAATATAAGACTCAAAGTGCATTAACTGCTGTAATTCTGGCACTAACTCAATTTGCAAAATATTTTAAATAAAAAAACCTTTGGAAAAACAAGATGGTCTCCAGTGCAGAGAAAATTTCTGCAGAAGTACTAAACGTCAAGTTGAATTTGTCTTCTGCATAAGTATGTGGTGTCCCGATCAATAGAAAATGTGTGGAGCAACATCGCAGGCAGGTAGGTACAGACAAAACTATATAAATTAGAATTATATGATGGAAAAGAAAGACTGGCAAAAGTAAGATTTCAGTGCAAAATAGAACAATGACACAATCAAAGGCAAGTCTGTGTTAGTGCAAGAGTATTCCATAGTATTCCATTGCTAAGGTAGGGTTAATGTTGTGTAAGTAAGTTTAATGATCTGATGGTTGTGGGAAAATAGCTTTTTTTCTGAACCTGGCAGTGTGGAACTTCAGGTGACTTTACTTCTTGCCTGATGGTGGCAGCAAGAAGAGGGCATGTCCAAGGTAATATGGATCCCTGATGATAGATGTCATTTTCTTGAGGCAGTGCCTCCTGTTGATGCTGTTAGTGGTAGGATGGGACAAGCTGTGTCCACAATTCTGCAACTGTTGCTTTTCTTTGTGCCAGAATTGCTGCACCAGACCATGATGCAATTGGTCAGAATATGTTCCAATAGTGCATTTGTGGAAGTCTGTTGGGAGTAATTAGTGATATGCCAAATCTCCTTCAACTTTTAAGAAAGTAGAGGCACTGAAGTACTTTCTGAGAGGTTTACAGGCAGTAATTTGAAATCACTTACTGTCTCCATCGCTACCTCACCAATGAGAATTGACATGCGGTTGCCTGAAGTCAGTGATCAGGTTCTTGGTTTTTTTTTATGTTAAGAGTGTTGTTATTGTGACACTGCTAAACTAGAAATTCTCTGTAGACTGTAGACTGACTTGTATCACCTATGATTTGACCAGGAATGGTGGTATCATTGGTGAATTTATAGATGGTATTGGAGTTGAGGTTAGCCATGAAGTTGTGACTGTAAGTATGTAACTTGAGGTGCACTTGTATTCATAAGTGAGGAGGAGGTATTACTATTGACCACTCTGATAATGGCTTTCTGATGAAAAGTCAAAGATCCAAGTGCAAAAGGAGGTATGGAGGCCCAGGTCTTGAAGCTTGATGATAAGCTTTGATGGGATATCTTCGTTGAAATCCGAGCTGCAGTCGATGAACAGCTGCTTGCAGTCTGCATTATCTTTGTCCCAATGATGCAGAACTGAGTGCAGAGCCAGTGAAATAGCATCTGTTGTTGACCTGTTGTAATGCCAGGCAAATAGAGGGGGATCCAGGTCATTTGAGGCAAAGCACTTTATTATGGTGGCTATTAGTGCAACTAAACACAGGTCTCATGCTTTTCGATAGATCCCATTCTGAAGTGGGTAGAAACCTCGCACCACAGAAGCATGTGAGCATGTGGTTGAAAATGTCTTAGAATACGCCAGCCAGTTGGTCTGCGCAGAACATCAGAATTTGGACAGTTAAGTCGTCTGAGCTGGACGCTTTTTGTGGATTCACCCTCTTGAAGGGTGCCCTGATGTCAGCCTTAAAGACGTAGATTGCAGCTTGTCTGGAACTGTGGGGGCTTAAGTTGGAATCTAATTATTCTCCCATTTAAAGTGTGCATCACATGCATTGAGCTCATCCAGAAGTGAGTGCTATGGCCTCTAATGCTGTGCATTTTCGGTTTGGAGGCCTACAAGTGTTGCTGCAACTGTCATGCATCCATTTATGACTCCGGTTTAGTCCAGAATCTCTTTCTGCTCATGATGGCCTTCAGGGATCTTAACTACACTACTTGTGCAACTTGAGATCACTCATCCCAACCATCACAAATCTAACCTTCAGCAGATTACAAATCTCTTGGTTCATCCTTGGCTTTGGGTTGGGGGAAGACACTGAATGTTTTTGTGGGCACTTATTTGCCCACACAGTTCTCTTTGAAGTCAGTGATGAATGTCAGATACTCATACACTGACAAATTGAATCTGCCACAGCTCATCAACTAAAAGTAGCCCTGCCTTTACTTCTCTGCTTCTGTTGGCCAGCTTTTCATAGAGCTCTGTTGTAGTGTTACACTCTTTAATCTCTGCCTGTACACAGAAAGAAGAAATAAAGCTAGATGGTTGGATTTACCATAGGTGTGGGCAAAGGATGGAGTGATAGGTTTTCCTAATGGTGGTATAGCAGCAGTAAAGTGGTTTTCTTAAAATTTAACAATGTGCACCTTGAGTTGGAGAGAGAGGAAAATACAGAAAGAATGATATGCTAAACCCTACTTGATAAGCTGCTTTTGCCTTTGGTCTGGAGTTTCAGAGGAATGCCTCACCAGGCTGCTTTGTTTTCAGTTCTTCTAACATTGTCGTTATAATCAAATTCACATAAATAGAGGATTCACTGAAAGTGTAATGCGGTTCATTAGAGCCAAAAAGTCTAATAACTACAAAAGATATTAGAATCTTCATGGTAATTTAATTGAGACTGATTAACAATGCGAAGAAAATCTCAAGAGCATATGAAGAACTTATGATCTATATCAAGACTAATGACAGATCATTTTATAATTGAAGTCCATCATCAAGAGGGGAACCTTACTACATTGTTATAGCGTGAGAAATTTCAGAGCTAAAGCTGCAAGTAATTGGTATTTATCCTGTGCTAAATGGGCACTTCCTCACTTCTCAAAGAAAACCAGTGCTGTAATCAGATATTTTATCTCCTGGAATTACATTTTTAAAAGATTAAGTTAGAATTTTATTTCCTTCCAAACCATGCTATCTTCAATTCTGCTATTATGCATGTATTTCACTGTGCAATAATGCTGCAATCTGAGATTACTTTTAGAAGCAGGTTGGCTCTGTGCAAAATGAGCCTGGCATATTAAAGGACCTGATGGGAAAAGTACTAAGTATTATATCATTGCTCAATATTAAGTTGATGTAAATATGTCAAAACAAGAATATCCATGATTATCTATTACCCTTTCCCAAATATTCTCAAGTTTCAATTTAAAGGTAGAAGATAAGGATAAGAGGTGGAATTCACTGAATTTCTTCCATGAAGAACACTGAATAACTAAATTCAAATGTTAATACAGGCAGTCCCTGAGTTACAAGTGTCTGACTTACGGACAACTCGTACTTACGAACCGAGGAAGGAGAACGCCGTCTGCCATTTTAAGTCATTGCCGTTGACAGTGTGTTGAGTGTTTAACTTTGTATTTGGCTTAAACTTTTCTTAGTAAGATTCACCCTGACCCCAACGCCCCCCCCCCCCCCGCTGTACTGGTCGGCTGGTGGCACAGTGAGATCAGCGCGGGGCTGGAGAAAGAAGGTTTGCGAGTTCGCTCCTGTGCTGGGTTGATGTCGATCCAGTGACTCCTGTACCATCCATGCCAGGTTGCTTTCAAGCTTGCAACTCGACTTCGTAAAAAAAATTTAAATTCCAACGAGGAATATTGTGGAGGATCAAATACCCAAACCTAGCACAGTCGCCACTTGTCCCATTTAGCCTGTCTCAGTGAGGTGGTCCTTAGGGCCCAGCGGACCTCGGGACCTGCCGCCCGCAGTGTTTCTGTTCCATTGACGGGAAGTGATTGCGATTGGAAAATAAAGTGGAAATAATAAAGCGTTTGGAGAGAGGTGAAATACCATCGGTCATTGGAAAAGTGTTACGCTACAGTCAGTCAACGATTAGAACAATTTTAAAGGATAAAGTGAGAATAGTGGAGCATTTGAAAGGCCCTATCCCGATGAAAGCTATAATTATTGCTAAGCAACATAGTGGTTTAATTATTGGAATACATATGTTTCTTAAGTGTTTTATATGCATAGAAAGGTAAAATATGTATTATATACTAAGACAAACATTTGACTGACGCTAAATACAGTAATACAGGATGTACTTGTTCCCACTTCCGTACAAATCTGACTTAAAGATGGACTCAGGAATGGAACTTGTACGTAACCCAGGGACTGCCTATATGTAACTTTTATTTCTTTACTACTATAGGCATTGTTGTCAACATCAGCATTTCTCTTTTTTTCCCTGCTTTGGAGATGGTGTAGATCAGTGGTTCCTAATTTTTTTTGGGTTACCACTCCCTTAGCACCCAGCCGGAACACTACTGCAGCTCCCCCGACCCCTCCCCACTTTTATTTCCACCCATTGCCTAAAGAAATTTTATTTACGATGCACAATGAAAGAAAATTGGAACTGCATATTTTCAAAGCAGTGATTAATAATTATTAAAATTATTGAAGTCTATTTAAAAAGGCAAATTAAATTTAAGGTAAAACAATTTTCATCAATAGTTTCAGAGATACATTAATAGTCCAACTATTCACTACTTCATTGCTTTTCACCTTTCAATGAGATGGATGAGCTTGGTGCAGTGATGGCAGCTTTTCAACATCAGGCTGAATGTCACTCAGGTATCTTAGATCACATGTTTAGTAATTTATAGTTTGTTTACTTTGAAAGAAGTAGGTGACTGCACTGAAACTTGGCTTCATTAAATAGTATGTTGGAAAGGCAATAAAGAGCATTTTGACCTTTTTCCATAGTGCAGATATTGCTTTCTGCAACCAAAAGCTTTGATGTAATTTTTTTTTAACCTTGGCTTCAGCTCGGTCATTTTATAGCAAGATCAATTCTTCCTCTATCTTTCCTGTTAAGTCCTTATTACAGGTGTACAGGAATGGATTTATTACCCAATATGGAATTTGCATCAAGAAAACGAAGATGGAGTCTCTCTGACATATCTTTATGTAGTTCACCCAGATAGGCACACTATACTTGAAGATCATCATCTGGTATTCCTTCTTTCTCTTCTAAATCAGAGAGGTTTTGAAATTGGAAAAGGTCATGACATCAATGTTGCACTTAAGTAAGATTAACTTGTGGAGATAGCTGATTTGACGGATACGATTCACATAATTTCCTTGCAATTGAAGATGGATTTCATGCAACTGTGAATAATTCTGCCAAATAAGCAATGTCACGCCTAGTATTCATGAATTGATTACTGAATGAAGCATTCAAGCCTTTGAAGAATTGTATCACTTTCAAAAAGGCATAAAAGTGTCTCTGGCAGTTTCCCGTTAAGATCCATGCTTGAATAGTTGAGAATTGAGAGCATGGGACTTAATTTTATTTACTGCTATGGTAATAGTATTTAATGATTTGTGTAGCCCTTCACTTAAGATTTGGTGACAAGATGTAGTCTGTGAATTGCACTGTTAATGGTAAATACGTTAAGTACAGATTTATTTTTCAAGAAAGTAATGACCCCATGATAGATGGTGCGCCATCTATTGCATAAGCAAAAATATTGGTGAGCGGAATGTCCTTCTCTTTGAAAAATTGCTCAACGACTAGAAATGTTAATTTCCCCTTTCGTATCTGTTTCCAGTCCCCTTGCAAACAGCAATTATTGAACCATGCTTTTACCTTTTATGAAGTGAACCAAGAAACAAAGATTCATTGTCGGCAAAGTTAACTCATCCAAATGCAGAGCAAATTCTGTTGTCTTAATTTAAGCATGTTATACCATATATCTTCCACATTGTCAGACTCATCCGTCTTTGAACCAAGCCATCCCTGAGTGGAATCACTTTAATTATTTGGTCTGGTGACTTATCCAAAACCTCCCTTTCTTCTGGCAGAATCAGTTCTTCTCCAATTGTATGGGGCTTCCCAGATTTAGCAATGAAATGTGATATGAAGCAGGCTGTCTTTTTGTGAAATGCTGGCAAGCATGTTTTGAAATGTTTTCCATCTCTGAAACTTTTCATGAAAGGACTAAAAATAAGCCAAGTTCTTGTTTGCTTTATCAAAGTGTTTCTCTTCAAATGTTCAAGGAGCCTAGACAGTTTATTGCCTCATTTGAGGAAAAAAACCTTTTCACACAACAGATACATGGGCTGCTGTTGGTTACTTGGTCCTGGTGTAAATCCATATTTCAGATACTCACTATACTGTCTATACTTATTTTGTTTATCTACTTCTGCCATTTTTTGTGGATTAAATCGCCTGTTGTTGAAGTCCATCCTCGAATGCTGTGAGCAATAAATGGGAAAGTTATGACATTATCATAGCTCAGTTAAAACCTGACTCTGCCTGAAGGTACATAAAGTGGGGCAGCAATATCTCAGTTGGGCTGTAGGCTAGAAAAATGCAGTCAAGACCATTCAAAAGGGTAGACTTTGAAATTTGCCTCATTGAACGCCTTGTGCTCATTGACAGGAATGTATCACTGCAGTATGGGACTCATTCTAGCTAACACTGTACCACAGTAGTGAATGGCAATAATGCACAGACCAGGTCCAGAAATATTGTGATTTTTTGGTTGATATTTCTCATGATATGCCAAATACAGAAGTGCCGCATTGCTTTTCAACAACTCTTAACGCACTTCAAGCAAAGTCTCAGAGAATGGTGGGTTAGGAAAACTTGAGGGGATTACATAATCATTGTAATCAATTGTGAAGCACTGAGGATCAACTGCTTATAATGAGTAATTAATTTCTTAATTTAAGCCTGTAATCCCTCAACTGCTTGTTAATGAGTGATGGCATATCCCCCTTTATCTTTATTGCCCCTTTAGAAACATTTTCCACTTGAACTGAAGGGGCACCAATATCCTTGCAGGAAATTTTGATAGTATTGCTCCGGGGTGTTAGATTAGCTGTAGTAGTTGATGAAGGGTTTCAGCCCGAAACATCAACTGTACTCTTTTCCATAGATGCTGCCTGGCCTGCTGAGTTCCTCCAGCATTTTGTGTGTATTACTCTTGTTCAGATTTGATTAGCTTTATTTGTCATATATACTTCAAAACATATAGTGAAGTGCATCATTTGCATCAAATCGATCAGTGAAGATTGTGCCAGGCAGCCTGCAAGTGCTGCTACACTTCCAACACCAATATAGCATGCTCACAACGCAAGTCTTTTAAATGTGGGCAGAAACTGGAGCAACCAGTCAAAACCCAAGTGGTCATGGAGGAAACACACAAACTCCTTAAAGACAATCAGTGATCATTGTACTGTAAAGCAATGTGCTGGCCGTTATGCCACCATGTTTAAACTGGAGTTGCAGGGGGATGGAACCAGAGCATTTGTGTGAAAAGTAATAGTTAAGGCAATGTACAAAGACAGGAACCAAAAGGTTGAACATGGTGCAACTAATGTTCTAAATTATCCTGTTTCAATGCAAGGAGTTTTGTAGGTAAGGCAGATGAGCTTAAAGCATGGATCAACATGTGGAATTATGATTTTGTAGCCCGCGGTGAGTCTTGGTTGCAGGAGGGCAGGATAAGCAGCTCAGGGTTCGGGGGTTCCATTATTTTAGACAGAATAAATGGGGAAAGATAGCATTACTCTTAAGAGAAAATGTCACGGCAGTGCTCAGGCAAGACATACCAGAGGACCTGTCCACTGAAGCTATATGGGTGGAATGGAGGAATAAGAAAGGGATGGCGACATTAATGAGTTTATAATATAGACCATCCAATAGTCAGTGGGATTTAAAGGAGCAAATTTGTAGAGAAGTAGCAGACAGTTTGAAAAAAAATAAAGTGATAGCAGGTAATTTTAAACTTTCCCCCTATTTACTGGGGCTCCCATAGTGTAAAAGGACTGCATGGGATAGAATTTGTCAAACGTGTTCAGCTAAGTTTCCTTGATCAATACGTAGAGATCCAGAGAGAGTGCATACTGAATCTCCTATTAGGGAACAAGACAGGGCAGGTCCTTGAGTTGGGATTCTGAGTTGAGATTCTAAGTTTGAGAAAGGATAATTTGAGGACATAAATAAGGATCTGGTAGGTGTGGATTAGGGTTGGTTGTTTGCAGGCAATGGGGTGCTTGGTAAGTGGCAGGCCTGCAAAAATAAAATGCTGGGAGTATAGAGTTTGTATGTTCCTGTTGAATAAAAGACAAAGGTAGTATGTTTAGGGAATCCTGATTTTTGAGAGAGATTGAGGTCCTGTTTAAGAAAAAAAGGGGATACATTTAAGGTACAGGCAACAAGGAGCAAATGGGGTGCCTGAGGAGTATACGAAATGCAAACTTTAGAGGGAAGTCGGGAAGGCTAGAAGAAGGCAAGAGGTTGCTCTGGTGGATAAGGTGAAGGAGAATCCCAAGGGCTTCTGCAGAAAGATTAAGAGCAAAAGGATAGCAAGGGGAAAAATTGGTCCACTTGAAGATCAGCATTGTCATTCATACAGACAGCTTAAAGAGATGGAGGAGATTTAAATAAATATTTTGGCATCTGTATTTAGTCTGAAGACAGACAGTCTGTAGAACTGAGGCAAAGCAGTAGTGAGGTAATGGACTGTATTAGGATTACAGAAGAACTACTTGCTGTCCTGGGGCAAATTAAGGTGGATAAGTTCCCAGGGCCTGATAAGGTGTGTCCTCAGACCTTGTGGGAGACAGTTCAGTCACTTAGCATTCAAAATAAAGTAGCAAAAATGCATTCAATGTTAACTTAGTGGGAGAAGCCGGAGAGTCATGGTAGATTGTTGTTTCTGTGACTAGTGCTATGGCGCTGGGGTCTGTTGTTGTTTGTCATCTATATTAATGGTAATGTGGTAAAATGGATCAGCAGATTTGCAAATGACACCAGGATTTGGAAGGAAGGGGAATGGTGAAGTGTGTAGTGGACAATGAGTAAGGCTTATCAAAGCTTGCAATGTGATCTTCACCATCTGGAAAAATGGGCCATAACGTTGGAGGATAAATGAGGGGAGGACGTGCATTGAGCAGTAGACCACTGAGGAGTGTGGTAGAACAAAGGGATCTGGGGACGCAGATCCAATATTCCTTGAAAGTGGCATCACAGGTAGTTAAGGTCATAAAGAGAGTTTTTGGTACATTGACCCTCATAAATCAGAATATCGAGTACACCCTATCTTCGTTATATGCCGGGTATACGTTCCTCATAGTCGGCGCATAAGGTGAAAATGCTTAATGTGAATAATTATTTAAATGGAGAAAATAGAGATGCATTCCAGAGGGCTTCCTAAATATGTTTTATCTGTAATTTATTCACATTTTCAGATCAATACGACACAAAAGAAGTACCACAAGGCAATATTCATATTATATTTAATCAATTTAAGGTAATATTCAATGTAATAAGTCATAGAAAGTTAACATGGTAGGGTGTGCAGTACTCAGTAACAGTAGCAGGTGTGTTCGCTCCAGGAGATGAGTGGGTGTTGTGGTGTTGGGATCATACCAAGCACAGCAAGGGGTGAAGGAAGACTCACAGAACTCTTTGAACTGCCGGCAGCAGGAGTTGACACCGCTTTGAAGAAAGTGGTGAGGGTTGTTTGCTTGGCAGCGTTTTGTTTTTCAGCATAAATTTGCTTGTAGGGAAGAAGGGTTGACTGCAGGGAACGACTGAAATACTGATTCCGTTCTAAACTTGGGTCCACATCCATTGCCATTTGTGCCAAGAGTTTCAACTTCCACCATTCCCTCACTGTTGGTAAACTCCTGGGATTTTCAGAATCGTCTGTTGCTTGCAGTATCTGGGAGATAATTTGCCATAAAAAAAACACACCTTGAATGTGGATCACACCTTGGTCGAGTGGTTGAATCAGCGATGTTGTATTAGGTGGCAGAAAACAGGGATAGGGTGTACAGTTGTATAAAATGTTCATGAGGCCAAATTTGGAGTATTGTGTACAACTCTGGTTGCCTACTGATAGAATAAAAAAAAGATATCAATGCAATTGAATGAGTGCAGAGAAAATTTACAACGATATTGCTGTGACTTAAGAACCTGAGTTGGAGGGAAAGGTTTGCAAAATGGTGTCAGCAAACAATGCGACCAATGGAACATCCTGCTGGCAGTTCATGAAACTAATTTCATTTTAAAAAAATGATTCTACTCATAAACTGCAAACAACTGGAACCAGTGATTTACCTTTCGATGGTGTGTTTTGGGGAATATTGAGTGATCAGGTGCTTTGCTGTCTCTGAGAGAGTTTGATGAGGTTTGGAACAGAATGTGCAGCTTGGTAGCCTGGAGCCTATGATCGACTGCATTGCTTCTCTCTAATTGAGGTGTTGAACAAGGTTGAAGTCAATGTGTATGGGTGGGTGTTTGGTGCTGTCTGTCAGTGTTTGACCAGTCTTCCTCCCTCTCTCACCACCTGCTGTCAAAAGTTCCAGGTTGCCAGGGTTGATGGGCAAGGGTGTTGATTTGTGTCCAGGGACTTTGAGGTTCATGTTGCACATGTTTATGGATTCTGATAGCTCTTTTTTTCTGTTTTTGAGCGGTTTGACTGGGGCAATCGATGTAGACTGGAGTTTGATATTTGCACAATTTGTTCTTTTCCTTGTGCATTGGGTGATTGATGTTTTCTTGAACAGGTGTTCCTTTGCTACGTGGCTGCCTGTGGGAGGACGAATCTCAGAGTTGCATTCTGTATGCATGTGTTGATACTGTACTTTGACTTTTTTTCCCCCTGGAGACTAGGAAACTGAGGGGAGATTGCATAGATGCATACAAAGTTATGAGGGGTATAGATAAGGTAAATGCAAGAAGGCTTTTACCCCTGAGGTTGGGTGAGACTAGAACTAGAGGTGATGCGTTAAGGCTGAAAGGTGAAATGTTTAAGGGAGATCCCCACTCAGATGGTGGTGTAAGTGTAGAACACACTGTTAACTCAATTACTGGATATGGGATCGATTTCTACATTTAAAAGAAATCTGGATAATCTGGTGGGAGGAGTATGAAGGACTGTGGTTCAGTTGTGGGTTGATTAGACTAAGCAGAATAACAGTTTAGCATGGACTAAGTGGGCTGAAGGGCCTTTTTCTGTTGTAGTGCTTGGGCTCCATAAAAATGGAACAAAATTGTTATTTTGCTTCAAGGCAGTTCCAAGTTATGAAAGGGTGGTCAGGAGCTATTTAGATGCCATCAAATATATGCTGTAATATTGAGTGTGGTTTAAATCAGTAAGTTAGAGATACATGCTGCAGGAATAATAATTATCTAATACTTTACTGTAGTAAGGTTGAAGGTGAATTCATTGATTGCATTCAAGATGCTTCTTGATATTGACTAAGCAATTTTGTATCTCACTTTGCATTATGGAAATGGGTTGATTGTTTATTGTGCCATCAAGGAGGTAGAATTTGAGTTTGAAGTGACATATTTCTAAACATGAAACTAGGCGAGGGAAGCTGTGGAGGTACAAGAGGAGAATTGCCATTGGTTAACTGCAAAACATGTTGGAGCCATAGCTTTGCATTTAAAGAAAACATGCAAGTTACTACAAAAGGTTTTTTTATGGCACAAAAACCCAAAGGAGAAAGGAGTCATCCATAGTCGACCAGAGAAATCAAAAATCATATTACATCAAAAAGCTTTCAAGGAATGAGAACAATTTAGAACTCAGCAAGAAGGTGAAAAAATTGGGGAGGGGAAAAATAAACAAGATAGATCAGTGAAAATGAAAAGACTTGCAAGTTTGAATGTGGCTTCTTACTTATACAGAGAACATTTTATAACAGGATACAAAGAAATGGGACACTTAGAAAAGAATAATAGAATTGAGCAGAATCAGCTTGAATATAGAATGGGCAAATAATTTGTCTAACCTACCGGAGTCCTTATGAAGATGTAAGTGGTGCAATGGATATATATTAATTCCAGAAATGCTTTTGGAAATCTCTTAAATGTCAGTGACATTAAACCTGATTCTAATTCTGTTCTGAAGAGGTGAATTAACAAGATTGGAGTACACAGAATTAAAGGTAATGTACTAATGGGTATTTAAAATGGTTCATTGGATAGAATCAGGTTTATTATCAATGACGTCATGAAATTTGTTGATTTGCAGCTGCAGTACAATCAAGACATAAAAACTACTACTAGTTAAAAGGTAACTAGTGCAAAAGATGAATAAAGGTGGTAGTGTTAATGAGTTTAAGAACCACTCTGAAATCTGATGGCAAGAGGGAATAAAACTATTGTTAAAACCAAGTGTGGGTCAACCTCGTCCCTGATGGTAATAACACGAAAAGGGTGTGTCCTGGATGGTCAGAGTCCTGAATAAGGTTGCCTTCTTAAGGTACTGCCTCTTGAAGGTGTTCTTTATGTCATTGTAGAATCCTTGTAGGTAGAGTTGAGAAACTGCAAGGGTTAAAAAGACCCTGATGGGAGTTGCATGCAGGCCTCCGAATAGTAGCTAGGATGTGGGATAAAAATTGCAACAAGAGATAGAAAAAGCATGTAAAAAGGGCAATGTCACAATAGTTATGGGCAATTTCAATATGCAGGTAGATTGGGGAAAATCAGGTTGGTACTGGATCTGAAGAGAGGTAATTTGGAGAATGCATATGAGGTGGCTTTCTAGAGTAGCTTGTGGTTGAGCCCAGTAAGGGAAAGGCAATTCTGGAGTCAGAGTTTGTTTAATGAACCAGATTTAATTAGAAACATAGAAAATAGGTGCAGGAATAGGCCATTCGGCCCTTCGAGCCTGCACCGCCATTCAGTATGATCATGGCTGATCATCCAACTCAGAACCCTGTATCTGCTTTCCCTCCATACCCCCTGATCCCTTTAGCCACAAGGGCCATATCTAACTACCTCTTAAATATAGCCAATGAACCGGCCTCAACTGTTTCCTGTGGCAGAGAATTCTACAGATTCACCACTCTCTGTGTGAAGAAGTTTTTCCTCATCTCGGTCCTAAAAGGCTTCCCCTTTATCCTTAAACTGTGACCCCTTGTTCTGGACTTCCCCAACATCGGAAACAATCTTCATGCATCTGGCCCAGGCATAGGCAAACTACGGCCCGCGGGCCATATGCGGCCCGTTAAGCTTTTTAATCCGGCCCGCAGAACTTGATGAAATTATATTAATAAACCTTGTTAATGTTTTCTCCCCGCAATTCTGGCGTTTTCCCAATAGATGACGCACTTTATATACATTGACCTTTGTTGAGGTGCAGCGTATTACTCCACATTTGCGCTTTACTTTGTGACCTTGTGGCGACCCACTTCCTGGCACATCCGAACTGGCTCACAATTAGCCAGCGTTCCGGCTAAGAGAGATCGCCTGCAGGGATTTGCGAGCACAGAGCTCTGCATACCGGCGCGCTCTCCCTTCTTTGTCATTGTGCGGGTCGTTGTTGAGTTTTGGCACAGGGGACAATTGAATAAGAAGGAGCAGGACAAGTAGACCTGCATCTCCTACCGTTTTTGAAATAAAGACAGTCAGGAGGAGAGTGATGATGATAATATCTTGAAGGATAACAGAATTTTCAGTCCTTTAAAATAATAACTGTTACTATTAAAAAAAGCTGTATTTTATTCATTTAATTTTCAGTGTTTTAAAAGTCATTTCAATAAATAGCTAAATACCATGGGACTTCAAAGACAGATATTTTGTTGTAATGCATTTGTTCATTTTCAATTGAAATTAAAGCACGTGTTTTCTACATATCCCATGATATTTTATTTTCTCTTATGAGGTGTATTACCAAAACACTCCGTCCATCTGCTCCTGGTCCGGCCCCCCCTGTCAAATTTTAGAACCCTTTGTGGCCCTCAAGTCAAAAAGTTTGCCCACCCCTGATCTAGCCTGTCCAATCCCTTTAGAATTTTATACGTTTCAATAAGATCCCCTCTTAATCTTCTAAATTCCACTGAGTATAAGCCTAGTGGATCCAGTCTTTCTTCATATGAAAGTCCTGCCATCCCAGGAATCAATCTGGTGAACCTTCTCTGTATTCCCTCAATGGCAAGAATGTCTTTCCTCAGATTAGGGGACCAAAACTGCACACAATATTCTAGGTGTGGTCTCACCAAGGCCTTGTACAACTGCAGTAGAACCTCCCTGCTGCTGTACTCAAATCCTTTTGCTATGAATGCCAACATACCATTTGCCTTTTTCACCACCTGCTGTACCTGCATGCCCACCTTCAATGACTGGTGTACAATGACACCCAGGTCTTGTTGCATCTCCCCTTTTCCTAATCGGCCACCGTTCAGATAATAATCTGTTTTCCTGTTCTTGCAACCAAAATGGATAACCTCACAGTTATCCACATTAAATTGCATCTGCCATGAATTTGCCCACTCACCTAACCTATCCAAGTCAACCTGCATCCTCTTAGCATCCTCCTCACAGATAACACTGCCGCCCAGCTTCATGTCATCCACAAACTTGGAGATGCTGCATTTAATTCCCTCATCTAAAACATTAATATATATTGTAAACAACTGGGGTCCCAGCACTGAGCCTTGCGGTACCCCACTAGTCACTGCCTGCCATTCTGAAAAGGTCCCATTTACTCCCATTCTTTGCTTCCTGTCTGCCAACCAATTCTCTATCCACATCAATACCATGCCCCCAATACTGTGTGCTTTAAGTTTGCACACTAATCTCCTGTGTGGGACCTTGTCAAAAGCCTTTTGAAAATCTAAATATACCACATCCACTGGCTCTCCCCTATCCACTCTACTAGTTACATCTTCAAAAAATTCTATAAGATTCATCAGACATGATTTTCCTTTCACAAATCCATGTTGACTTTGTCCGATGATTTCACCTCTTTCCAAATGTGCTGTTATCACATCTTTGATAACTGACTAGCATTTTCCCCACCACCGATGTCAGACTAACTGGTCTATAATTCCCCGGTTTCTCTCTCCCTCCTTTTTTAAAAAGTTGGGTTACATTAGCCACCCTCCAATCCTCAGGAACTAATCCAGAATCCAAGGAGTTTTGAAAAATTATCACTAATGCATCCACTATTTCTTGGGCTACTTCCTTAAGCACTCTGGGATGCAGACCATCTGGCCCTGGGGATTTATCTGCCTTTAATCCCTTCAATTTACCTAACACCACTTCCCTACTAACATGTATTTCCCGCAGTTCCTCCATCTGACTAGACCCTCGGTCCCTTACTATTTCCGGAAGATTATTAATGTCCTCCTTAGTGAAGACAGAACCAAAGTAGTTATTCAGTTGGTCTGCCATGTCTTTGTTCCCTATGATCAATTCACCTGTTTCTGACTGTAAAGGACCTACATTTGTCTTGACCAATCTTTTTCTTTTCACGTATCTATAAAAGCTTTTACAGTCATTTTTTTATGTTCCCTGCCAGCTTTCTCTCATAATCTTTTTTCCCTTTCCTAATTAAGCCCTTTGTCCTCCTCTGCTGGTCTCTAAATTTCTCCCAGTCCTCAGGTGTGCCGCTTTTGTTTGCTAATTTATATGTTTCTTCTTTGGACTTGATACTATCCCTAATTTCCCTTGTCAGCCACGGGTGCACTACCTTCCCTGGTTTATTCTTTTGCCAAACTGGGATGAACAATTGTTGTAGTTCATCCATGTGATCTTTAAATACTTGCCATTGCATATCCACCGTCAACCCTTTAAGTATCATTTGCCAGTCTATCTTAGGTAATTCATGTCTCATACCTTCAAAGTTACCCTTCTTTAAGTTCAGAACCTTTGTTTCTGAATTAGCTATGTCATTCTCCATCTTAATGAAGAATTCCACCATATTATGGTCACTCTTACCCCAAGGGGCCTCGCATGACAAGATTGCTAACTAACCCTTCCTTATTGCTCAATACCCAATCTAGAATGACCTGCTCTCTAGTTGGTTCCTCAACATGTTGGTTCAGAAAACCATCCCGCATACATTCCAAGAAATCCTCTTCTTCAGCACCCTTACTAATTTGGTTCACCCAATCTATATGTAGATTGAAGTCACCCATTATAACTACTGTTCATTTATTGCACGCATTTCTAATGCCATCCCCAACCTCACTACTACTGTTAGGTGGCCTGTACACAACTCCCACCAGTGTTTTCTGCCCCTTAGTGTTATGGAGCTCTACCCATATCAATTCCACATCCTCCAGGCTAATGTCCTTCCTTTCTATTGCGTTAATCTCCTCTCTAACCAGCAATGCTACCCCACCTCCTTTTCTTTCCTGTCTATCCCTCCTGAATATTGAATATCCCTGGATGTTGAGCTCCCATCCTTGGTCACCCTGGAGCCATGTCTCTGTGATCCCAACTATATCATATTCATTAATAACTGTCTTCACATTCAATTCATCCACCTTGTTACTAATGCTCCTTGCATTGACACACAAAGCTTAATGTGGAACCCTTAGGATGCAGTGATTCGACCTGCAGTTTTGAGAGGGAGAAGCTAAAGTCCGATGTATCAGTATTGCAGGGGAGTAAAGGGAATTACAGAGGCGTGAGAAAGTTGCTGGCTGGTTGATTGGAAGGGGACATTCACAGGAATGATGGCAGAGTAACAATGCTGATGTTTCTGTGGGAAATTCCGAAGGTGCAGAATAGATGCATCTCAAAGACACACTATTCAAGTATTCTAAAAAAATAGATGAGGTAACTTTGGCTGACAAGAGAAGTCAAAGACAGCATAAAAGGAAAAGAGAGGGCATATAATACAAAAATTAGTGGAAGATTGGGAAACTTTTTTAAACCAGCAGAAGGCTTTTAAAAAAAAAAGCCGTAAGGAGAAGAATCGTGAAAAGCTAGCTAATAATACCAAAGAGGATGCCAAAAGTTTTTTTCCAGATAGATAAAGCGTAAAAGAGAGGTGAGAGTGGATGTCAGACTGTGGGAAAATAATGCTGGAGAGATAGTAATGGGGAACAAAGAAATGGCAAAGGAACTTGATAAGTATTTTGTGTCAGCCTTCACTGTAGATGTAAAAAAAAGTGTCCCAGAAATTCGAGAGTGCCAGGGGGCAGAAGTAGGTTTAGTTGCTATTACTAAAGAGAAGGTGCTTGGGAAGCTGAAAGATCTGAAGTCACCTGGATCAGATGCACCCCAGGGTGCTGAAAAGGGCAGCTGAAGTGATTGCAGAGGCATTAGTAATCTTTTAAGAATCACTAGATTCTGGAATGGTTCTGGAGGACTGGAAAATTACAAATGTCAATCTACTCAAGAAAAGAGGGAGGCAGAAGAAATTATAGAGCAGTTAGTCTGACTTCAGTGGTTGGGAAGGTGTTGGAGTTCATTATTAAGGACAATAGTTCGGGATATTTGGAGGCACATGATGAAATAGGGCAAAGTCAGCATGATTCTCTTGAGGGTAAATCTTGCCTGACAAATCTGTTGAAATAATTTGAGGAAATAATAAGCAGGATAGACAATCACTGTGATTTGCTTGTCAGCAATCTTAAAGTTGTCAGAGTTGAATATCTCAAATAAAAGCTTTTGCTCTAGGAAGATTGAGGCAATTGGTCTAACTTGAGTCTTTATTTCAACAGTCAATAACGTCTGCTGACATGGAATTCAACCAACTGGAAGCCTTCTTAACAGCACAGACCAAGAAACAAAAGGGAATTACACTGGACCAGGCAGCAGTTTTAACCAAATTCTGGAAAAGTCATAAAGCTAAAATTCGTGAATGTCTTATTAATCAGAACAAGTGGGAAAACTCTTTGAGAAATTTCAGTTGGAGAGTTGACTTGAAGACTCAGTCTGAACACTTGGATCAGATTAACACACCAGTTGCTCTTGTGGAGTTGGAACTTGGAAAAGATGATCGGGTAAGGATAGAGTTTCTGTTGTAGATGATGCCACAGAGTAAAAAATATCCACACTGCACTGGGAGTATTTGTGGCAGAAATTGCTATCTGGATCTTTGTACTTGCATTGCTATTTAGAGACTCAAAGAACTCTTGAGAAATATGACCCCACAATCTTTCTGCAGAATATGTTTGATAATGCTTATCGATTCAAAGTATAAAATTAGTGCTTTTTCCCTTTGCTGTTCCCGCATTCACCCTTGCCTAAAGGGAATTATTCCATACTAACTGTAGTTGTAAGGTTATTGCATTTGTATTTACTTTCTGACTTAAGTGACTTTGTATCTCATAAATGTACGATAATGTCTAATTACCAAATTTGAGAGACTTTGGGAAGTAGTGGACACAAGTGGATTTTAGCTAATCTGGTTTTGTCTTAACTGGTCATTTTCATACATGGAGATCTACAGAGTTTGTCACATGCAAACAAGAGCCATGAGTTAATTCTCCATATTCAGAAAATATTGATGACTCGTGTTTCCATAGCTAATGTTTAGGCTGAACTCGTGATTGGGGTTTCTACCAAAATTGTTCATCTCTACAGAGTTGATGGGGCAGATGTTCTGATCAGTGCTTTGCCACTCTACAATCAAGTGGATAATTCCTAACTCTAGTTCAAAATTAACAGGGAATATTTGATACATTAATTTTATATCAAGTGAATAAATACACTTTCAGAATAATTTTTTTACACCTGTTTGAGTGAAAATCCATTTGAGAGAAATCTGAACATGTATGGTAAGTAATTTTCCTCAAACTTGTGTGTTTTCCATGTATTTTTTTAAATCATATTTTTATGTAAGATAGTGACTTAGTTGGGTGTCAGGATGGAGATGTATCTTTACAAAAGGAGGTGTAAGGTGCTCCTTTCCTCCACTAGCCTTCAGATCACCCTTGGGCAAGTTGTAGCACCTACTTAGCATATTCCCCCCCCCCTCCCAAATATGGTGACATGAAGCCGTGGGAGCAGGTCGTATGGGAGTTGGTTGTACGAGCAGCTGATACAGATCACAAGTCAGTGGTTGTATAACCAGAACTTCCGGCAGACAATCTCTAAAGAGCATTAATAATGGTTAGAGTCCCCTGTTGTGTAAAGACATTGTGCACAAGAAAGCAGTCAATGGTAAACCACTTCTGGAGAAAAAGTTGCTAAGAACAATCATGGTCAAGACCATGGTCACCCACCTCATACTACACAGCGCATAATGATCATGATAACTTATCGACTATTTCCCAGTTTCTTTTTTTATTATCAGTTGCCTCACTGTGTATGAACCTTGATGTTGAGTATAGGTATGTTGTTTATATGTGTGTCTTACCATTATCAAAATTTTGGTCAAGAGGGTGCCAAGCTGCAGTCTCCATCAAGATCGTGTCTCAGACTTAGTTCCTTTTTAAGATTCAGAGTGATGGCTTTTGGACGGAGAAAAAGAGAGGAGAGTTACAGTTTAGGGACAAGGATGTCGGGGAGTTAGAGTTTGGTTAGAGTGTAGGCTTCTGCTTCATATTTGCAGCCCAGCGAGGTGAACATATGACGAACAACATCCGTGGATGGAGCTAGACAAGTGAGGATGAAGGCTGCTGTCCCCCTCCCCCTGGATGAGTACCCCCAGGTTGGTGGATTCAGGGATCAGAGGCATGTGTGCCAGTGACCCCCCTCCCCCCCCAGGTATTCTGCCTGGAACTTGGGATCCTGTCATCAGTGAGTCTGGAGCTCAAGGTCTGGAGTACAGGGTCTTGTCATTGGTGAGTCCTAGGGTCGATAACTGCTCAGGAAGTTGGACCGGATGATGAAAGTCCTTGGTCTGCACGACCACAAGTCCATTGGAGGCCAGTGGCCCAGAAGAGGCCTGTCCTTGAGTTGTGTGAGTGGGTGGGTTGGTGGGACAGAGAAAAAGGGCTTCTTTTGCTGATGGTCAGTTGCCGTTGTTACCTGTGTTGTTCTGCTGAGCGTTGTGGGCACGTGATATCGGTGTATGAATGTGTGGCAACTCTTGTGAGCAGCCCCAGCACACCCTTAGATTTTGTTGGTTGTTAATGCATTCACATCTCACTGTATAAATCAACTTTCTCAATTTACCCACTCCCACAGTATCTCTGAGTTGCAGTCTTAAATATTTTCTTCCTTAAGCCTTTCTTACTTTTTTTTTTCTTTTCTTTCTTTTTCAATCTTTTTATTGAATTTCATATATAAAGAAAACATAACATAATAGTGAATAGGTTATAAGTGCAATAGACTTGAAATTACATTAATAATAAGATAACAATATCCTAATAAATATCAACAACAACAAAAAATAATATATTAATCAATCAAGCCTATAATAATTATATATATGAAAAAAATAAAAATAATCATCAAAAGAAGAAATTTTTTTTAAAAATACAAGAAAAAATATATATTGAGAAAAAAAGCACTAAACTAAACTAACATGGGCAACAATAACAGTTTATATGTATATGATAATGTCAAAAACTCCGGAACTCCATACCTGAACAAGAATAAGCAGAGAGAAGGTCTGGAAGAGGTCAAATTAATTCATATGAAAATGTCGAATGAACGGTCCCCAAGTTTCTTCAAATTTAATTGATGAGTCAAAAACAGTGCTTCTAATTTTTTCCAAGCTCAGATAAGAAATAGTTTGAGAGAACCACTGAAACGTGGTAGGAGGATTTACTTCTTTCCAGTTTTGTAATATAGACCTTCTGGCCATTAATGTTACAAAAGCAATCATTCGTCTAATTGAAGGGGAAAACTGATTACCATCCTCATTTGGTATACCAAAAATTGCAGTAATAAAATGAGGTTGTAAATCGATATTCCAAATTGAGGAAATGGTAGCAAATATGTCCTTCCAATAGTTATGTAAAGTGGGACATGACCAAAACATATGGGTCAATGAAGCCACATCTGAATGACATCTGTCACATTGAGGGTTAATATGAGAATAGAATCGAGCAAGCTTATCTTTAGACATATCTCTATGTACAATTTTAAATTGTATTAAAGCATGTTTAGCACATATAGAAGAAGAATTAACCATTTGTAAAATTTTTTCCCATTTTTCTGTTGATATATTACATTGAAGTTCTTTTTCCCATTCTTGTTTAATTCTACCTGATATTTCTGGTTGTATCTTCATAATCATATTATAAATAAAAGCCACTAATCCCTTCTGACAGGGATTTAAGGTAAAAATCAAATCTGAGAAATCCATTGAAGTTGAATTGGGGAAAGATGGTAGAACTTTATGTAAAAAAATTTCTGATTTGTAAATATCTAAAAAAATTAGATTTAGGTAACTTAAATTTGTTGGAAAGTTGGTCGAAAGACATCAAACTACCTTCAAAAAAAAGATCACGAAAAGATTTTATACCTTCCCTTTTCCATATGCTAAAAGTTTGATCTGTCAAAGAAGGTTTGAAAAAAAAATTAAGTAAAATAGGGCTATCAAGAACAAAGTTTTTCAGAGTAAAAAACTTACGAAATTGAAACCAAATTCGTAATGTATGTTTGACAACAGGATTAGATATCTGTTTATTAAATTTAACTAAATCAGCAGGAAGAGAAGAACTAAGAACGGAGAATAGAGAATATCCCTGTACCTCATTGCATTCTAAATTTACCCACTGTGGGCACAGTGGTGAATCCAAATCTAATTTCCAATATATTAGGTTACGAATATTATTCGCCCAATAGTAAAATCTAAAGTTAGGTAAAGCTAAACCACCATCTTTTTTAGATTTTTGTAATTGCCTTTTAAAAACCTGGGGTTTTTATTTTGCCACACAAATGAGGAAATTTTTGAATCAATGTTATCAAAAAAAAGATTTAGGAATAAAAATTGGTAAAGCTTGAAATAAATATAAAAATTTCGGTAAAATCATCATTTTAATAGCATTAATCCGACCAACTAATGATAAGGATAGGGGAGACCATCTTGTAGTAAGTTGTTGAATTTGATGGAGCATAGGTAAAAAATTCAGTCTAAATAAATCTTTATATTTCTTGGTAATTTTTATACCTAAATAGATAAAGTTATCAGTAACAACTTTAAATGGTATCCTATCATTCAATAAAGTTTGCGCGTTTAAAGGGAATAAATCACTCTTATCCAAGTTTAGTTTATAACCAGAAAAACTACCAAATTGAGCCAACAAGGATAAAATAGCGGGAATAGACCTGTCAGGATCAGAAATATATAACAACAAGTCCTCAGCATAAAGTGATAACTTGTGTAACTTCTCATTATGGGTAATACCAAAAATATTAGGAGATTCACGAATAGCAATGGCTAAAGGTTCTAATGCGATATTAAATAATAAAGGACTTAAGGGACAACCTTGTCTCGTACCACGAGATAATGGAAAAAAAGAGGATCTGTAATTATTTGTAAGAACAGAAGCAACAGGTTTATAATATATTAGTTTGATCCATGATATAAAATTAGGACAAAAATTAAAATATTTCAAAGTGTTAAATAAGTATGTCCATTCAACTCTATCAAAAGCTTTTTCAGCATCTAATGAAATGACACATTCTGGGATTATGGGTGATGAAGTATAAATTATATTAATCAATTTTCTAACATTAAAAAAGGAATACCGATTCCTAATAAAACCAGTTTGGTCTTCTGAAATAATCTGTGATAGTACCTTTTCTAACCTAATGGCTAAAATTTTTGTAAGAATCTTAGAGTCTACATTTAATAGTGATATAGGGCGATAAGATGCACATAAAGTAGGATCCTTATCTTTTTTAAGAATTAGAGAGATAGTAGCTTCATAAAAAGATTGAGGTAATCTCTTCTTAGCAAATGCATCATTAAAGATTTCACATAACCAAGGGGAAAGCAAAGAAGAAAAAGTTTTAAAAAATTCTATAATATAACCATCAGGACCAGGAGCTTTCCCTGAATTCATTAATGAGATAGCCTCTCCTATTTCGGCCGTAGAGATAGGAGCATCGAACAAACTACGATCTTCATCTGTCAGTTTGGGAATATTGAAATTGTTAAAAAAAATTATCCATCATGGACAGATCGCCATCAAATTCTGATTGATATAAAGATTTATAAAAATCTTGAAAAGTGTTATTGATTTCTTTATGATCAGTAGTTAGATTACCGTCTTGTTTACGAATTTTAATAATTTGTCGCTTAGTCGAAATAGCTTTTAATTGATTAGCTAACAGTTTACCAGTTCGATCACTATGAATATAAAATTGAGCCCTGGTCCTAATTAATTGATTCTCAATTGAAGAAGATAATAATAAGCTATGCTCCATTTGAAGCTCAACTCTCTTCTTATAAAGTTCTTTGGTAGGAGTCACGGAATAAATCTTATCAATTTCTTTAATTTTATCCACTAATAAAGCAATATCTAAATATCTTTGTTTTCTTTTACCAACGGAATATGAGATAATTTGTCCACGGATAAAAGCCTTAAAAGAGTCCCAAAGTATTCCTCTGTCAATCTCTTCAGTATAGTTTGTTGAGAAAAACAAGTCAATTTGCTGTTTTATGTAGGTGATAAATTCTGGGTCTTGAAGCAAAGTAGCGTTAAGTCTCCAAGATCTAGTATTATTGGAAAAGTCTGAAATTTGATAGATAACTTCAAAGGTGCATGATCCGAAATAGTAATAGAATCATATTTACAATCAGTAACATCCGTTAATAAACGATGATCAATAAGGAAATAATCAATTCTAGAATAACTGTGATATACATGTGAAAAAAATGAAAATTCTTTATCTTTAGGGTTCAAAAACCGCCATATTTCAGTAATTCCCGAATCAACCATAAAAGAATTAATAAGTAAGGCTGATCTATTCGGAATTTGGATAGGTTTAGATCTATCCATCAAAGGATTCAGACAACAATTGAAATCTCCACCCATTATCAACATATATTCATTTAGATTAGGAAGGGAAGTAAATAAGCGTTTAAAAAATTCAGGGCAGTCAAAGTTTGGAGCATAAATATTAACTAGAACCACATTTCAATTAAAAAGTGAACCAATTATCAACAAAAATCTGCCCTGTGGATCAGAAATAATTTCATGATGTGTAAACGAAATTGAGGGGTCTATAAAAATAGACACACCCCTAATTTTGGCAGTACAATTTGAGTGAAATTGTTGACCCTTCCAGAACCTAAAAAAACGTTGATTATCCTCCCTCCTAATATGGGTCTCCTGTGCAAAAATAATATTAGCGTTTAGTCTACAGAATAGTTTAAATATTTTTTTACGTTTAATCGGATGATTTAAACCATTAGTATTCCAAGAGATAAAGTTAATAGACTTATCCATCATGCCAATATTAGTTGTGTATATCATAAAAGGTTAAAAAGACACATAACCCATAATTCAGGAAGAAGGAAAAATGATTCAGGAGCAACCGGAGAACATGACACCTCAACAATATTAATAATTTAAAGTCGGCCCATAAACTAAAAGCAAAAAAATAAAAAGCAAAAGCGTGAAAAAAGATCCCTACCCCCTCTCCCAACCCCTCGAAAAAGAGCCAAGCGGCAGGCGCACGAACTAATACTAATATTACCCCCATTTTCAAGATGGCAACTCCATGAAAAGAAAGAAAAGAGAAACTATATAACACCCAGATATAAATACAGGGTTGTAAAAAGAAATATATCAATCAAAATGAAAAAAATAATATAAAAAAGCAAAAAATCATTAATAAAAAAAGGATAACCATTGAAATTTAAAGTAGTGTAATATGCCTTTAAAAAAAGATTCCATATTCAAATATAAGAAAATGACGTTTCAAAAACAGAGACTTATGGGAAGAAGAAACGACATTTTGAAAGGACCATATTACAGAATATAAACGTAAATTCGCCAATCTTTTTTTTAAAAAAGGTCATCAAAATAAGATTAAAAAAGGATTCAATAACCACTACAATATATATAAAAAAAAGGTCCAAAACTTCAATACATTCGTCCCATTCTCAAATACAGGCAAATAGACGCTTACGGAAAGCAAAGTCTTATGGGAAAAAGAAACGACATCTTAAAAAATAAATCATTATTACAAAATCTTAACGTGTATATCTAATCCAGAGGAAAAAAAACTTAATTAAAAAAAACATTATAGTAAAATTAAAAGAGCATCTGTAAATCATGGTAATAAAAAAAAACCAGGTCTACAGACCAAAGTAAAAAGCTATACCGCAACTTCATAAGTTAAAACCTAAAAGCGGAATGGCGTCTTCTCTCCAAAAATTCTTCAACATAACACATAGTTCAACTTGTACTAGAAGACCGATATTCTTCAACGAATTTCTTCGCTTCTTCCGGAGTATTAAAGAAGCGCTGACTGTCATCACTCAACGTAATTCTGAGATTCGCTGGGTATCTTAAAGCTTGTTTAAGTCCAATCGAATGAATCTCTGCCATCACTGGTTTAAAAGCGATTCTCGCCCTCATCACCTCGAATGAATAATCCTCAACAATACGAAACGTTGTTTTTGTGAGAAATCATACCTTTCTGACGAGCTAATCGAATTAAAAGCTCTTTCTCCTGAGGATAATGGAGACGAACAATCACAGCTTGTGGCTTGTCTCTCGCAGCCGAAAATCTCGGAACTCTGTGGGCACAGTCAATAGTAGGTTTAACCCGCAAAGCGTCCTCGCCAAAAATTTCCCACAATAAGTTAGAGAAATATTCAGTTAAGTCACCAGACTCAAC
Source organism: Hypanus sabinus (assembly GCF_030144855.1). Taxonomy (NCBI): domain Eukaryota; kingdom Metazoa; phylum Chordata; class Chondrichthyes; order Myliobatiformes; family Dasyatidae; genus Hypanus; species Hypanus sabinus. Next base: position 64,965,314 of record NC_082717.1, read on the forward strand.
ATTTTCGGGAAATCCAATAATACGCAAGTTCTGTCTGTGAGATCGGTTTTCAAGATCGGTGATTTTAAACTTATTCTGCTCCACTATTTTAGCGGTCGATCGTACCTTCTCCTCCAAAGTTTCGATTGTACGTATTTTTTCACAAATTATCTTGTCAAGAGCCGCAAACTTTTCTTCATGCCGTTCAATATCTGCTGCCAGCGATTGAAGCTTGGTATCAAATGATCTAACGACTTCTTCAAGCTCTGACATTTTCGCAGTAAGTTTATTTTCCAGACTTGCAAGTTTAGTATCCAGTTTAGTATCCAGAAGACTGGAGATTGCATCGAGAGATATAGAGTCTTTAGACGATTTCTTGGGTGCAGACATTTTAAGTTTGAAAAAATTAAATCAAGTATTATTTTAAAAAAGAAATAAATCGTAAATATCAACCCATGTAGTTAGGTACGAAAAGATTTGATTAAAGGGTGATTATAGCTTAAAAAATGAAGAGCGCCTAAAAGGCAGATGTCTACGTCGCCATCTTGAAAATCCACCACTTTTTTTTTTCTGTCCCTTCCAATCACGGCCTTTTTCATGTGTTCTTGGATAGTATACTCCTGGCCAAAATTACTTTTGGTTACCTGATCTTTCTTTTGGACTTGTATCATCCTTTGCATAACCCTAGTGCTGTTTCTCGCCTGACTTGGTGTTCTCCAAAGGACTATCTTATTTACAATAATTTGGTCTCTTTCAATACAGAAGAACATCCCAAACAGTGGATTTTGTCCAGCTAGTTTATTTGTGCCATGTCAGATAATAAAATTTTGGTCATTTGGATGATGTCTCTATTCATCTAATCAGAGAAACGAGATGGCAGTAAGGAGATATTTAAGAAATTAAAGACAATAATGATGGTGTGACAAAATCCTGTGTGCCAGAATTGGAGGAATACAGAAATTAGTTGCTGAACTGGGAGATATTCTGAAGATAGGAAGAGATCAAGCTTCATTGTTAGTCATTCCTGACTCAACAAAATTTGTTTACCCCTTTTCCCCCTTCTCAACCCGCTTAGTTGCTCCAGTAGTTTATTTTTTGTTTAAACCATTGATTAATTTGGAAACAGGTATTTCTTGGAATGTATGCGAGATGGTTTTCTGAACCAACATGTCGAAGAACCAGCTAGAGAGCAGGCCATTCTAGGTTGGGTATTGAGCAATGAGGAAGGTTTAGTTAGCAATCTTGTCATGCGAGGCCCCTTGGGTAAGAGTGACCATATTATGGTGGAATTCTTCATTAAGATGGAGAGTAACATAGTTAATTCAGAAACAAAGGTTCTGAACTTAAAGAAGGGTAACTTTGAAGGTATGAGACGTGAATTAGCTAAGGTAGACTGGCAAATGATACTTAAAGGGTTGACAGTGGATATGCAATGGCAAGCATTTAAAGATCGCATGGATGAACTACAACAATTGTTCATCCCAGTTTGGCAAAAGAATAAACCAGGGAAGGTAGTGCACCCGTGGCTGACAAGGGAAGTTAGGGACAGTATCAATTCCAAGGAAGAAACATACAAATTAGCCAGAAAAAGTGGCACACTTGAGGACTGGGAGAAATTCAGAGTCCAGCAGAGGAGGACAAAGGGCTTAATTAGGAAAGGGGAAAAAGATTGAGAGAAAGCTGGCAGGGAACATAAAAAATGACTGTAAAAGCTTTTATAGATATGTGAAAAGAAAAAGATTGGTTAAGACAAATGTAGGTCCCTTACAGTCAGAAACAGGTGAATTGATCATAGGGAACAAGGACACTTTGGTTCTGTCTTCACTAAGGAGGACATAAATAATCTTCCAGAAATAGTAGGGAACCGAGGGTCTAGTCAGATGGAGGAACTGAGGGAAATACATGTTAGTAGGGAAGTGGTGTTAGGTAAATTGAAGGGATTAAAGGCAGATAAATCCCCAGGGCCAGATGGTCTGCATCCCAGAGTGCTTAAGGAAGTAGCCCAAGAAATAGTGGATGCATTAGTGATAATTTTTTAAAACTCCTTAGATTCTGGATTAGTTCCTGAGGATTGGAGGGTGGCTAATGTAACCCCACTTTTTAAAAAAGGAGGGAGAGAGAAACCGGGGAATTATAGACCAGTTAGCCTGACATCGGTGATGGGGAAAATGCTAGAGTCAGTTGTCAAAGATGTGATAACAACACATTTGGTAAGAGGTGAAATCATTGGACAAACTCAGCATGGATTTGTGAAAGGAATCTTATAGAATTTTTTGAGGATGTAACTAGTGGAGTGGATAGGGGAGAACCAGTGGATGTGGTATATTTAGATTTTTAAAAGGCTTTTGACAAGGTCCCACACAGGAGATTAGTGTGCAAACTTAAAGCACACGGTATTGGGGATATGGTATTGATGTGGATAGAGAATTGGTTGGCAAACAGGAAGCAAAGAGTGGAAGTAAACGGGACCTTTTCAGAATGGCAGGCGGTGACTAGTGAGGTACCGCAAGGCTCAGTGCTGGGACCCCAGTTGTTTACAATATATATTAATGATTTAGACAGGGGCATTAAATGCAGCATCTCCAAGTTTGCGGATGACACGAAGCTGGGCGGCGGTGTTATCTGTGAGGAGGATGCTAAGCGGATGCAGGTTGACTTGGATAGGTTAGGTGAGTGGGCAAATTCATGGCAGATGCAATTTAATGTGGATAAATGTGAGGTTATCCACTTTGGTTGCAAGAACAGGAAAACAGATTATTATCTGAACGGTGGCCAATTAGGAAAAAGGGAGGTGCAACGAGACCTGGGTGTCATTGTATACCAGTCATTGAAAGTGGGCATGCAGTTACAGCAGGTGGTGAAAAGGGCAAATGGTATGTTGGCATTAATAGCAAGAGGATTCGAATACAGGAGCAGGGAGGTTCTACTGCAGTTGTACAAGACCTTGATGAGACCACAGCTGGAGTATTGTGTGCAGTTTTGGTCCCCTTATCTGAAGAAAGACATTTTTGCCATAGAGGGAGTACAAAGGAGGTTCATCAGATTGATTCCTGGGATGGCAGGACTTTCATATGAAGAAAGACTGGATCGACTAGGCTTATGCTCGCTGGAATTTAGAAGATTGAGGGGGGATCTTATTGAAACGTATAAAATTCTAAAGGGATTGGACAGGCTAGATGTAGGAAGATTGTTTCCGATGTTGGGGAAGTCCAGAACAAGGGTCACAGTTTAAGGATAAAGGAGAAGCCTTTTAGGACCGAGATGAGGAAAAACTTCTTCACACAGAGAGTGGTGAATCTGTGGAATTCTCTGCCACAGGGAAGAGTTGAGGCCAGTTCATTGGCTATATTTAAGAGGGAGTTAGATATGGCCCTTGTGGATAAAGGAATCGGGGTATGGAGAGAAAGCAGGTACAGGGTTCTGTGTTGGATGATCAACCATGATCATACTGAATGGCGGTGCAGGCTCGAAGGGCCGAATGGCCTTCGCCTGCACCTATTTTCTATGTTTCTATGAAAATTTTAAAATTCAGGCTATGGCATAACAGGGAGTCATTAAAGATAAGTAAACATTGATGGTAGGTAGACAGGATTTGGTAAAATTTAATGGGGGACCTGACCTCAGTTGTAGGGAGTTTGAACAAGGAGTTGGAAATTTTGCTGAAGTAGTCAGGTTAAAGGGTAACAAAGGCATGGATAGATTTTCGCAGTAGTTGAGCTGAACCACAGCTCTGTTATAGAATGGAAGTTAATTGACTTTCTTGTAATCCAGCTATGTAGCCGAAGATTTATTTTCATGTCAAATGTGATATCACACCCAGTGCTCTTGAGCAAGATGGCATGTGACCTGGTTTAGATCAAGATGATCACATGGAGGAGAGGAGAATTCTAGAGAATGAGAACATTGGCTTAGTCATCACAGTTTAAGAGAAATTTCTTTTTATCAAATGTAATAATTTAAAGAGTGGAGCGATCAGAAAACGCGGCCCCAATTCACCACATGTGGAGCCAACTGCTTTCGGATGATATTTGCAAGGGTTGCTAGCACACAGATAACAAATGGAAGTGCAGTACTTAAGCAAAATCATAATTATGGCAGGGAGCTGGAAGCAAAACCAGTGCATGTGACATTTTGCCTATGACTGGATGGATTGGAATGGAATCAGGCCATTTGAATTCTGCAGAACTAAGCTATTTTGGAGAAGTAACATTAGCAGATGGCATTGCCAACTGTGTCATAGGGTACAGATGGGAAGGAAAGGATGGGTGGAAATTATTAATGTCCTTGGATTGAGCCATGTCCTTGACCCATTTTTCATTGTCCTTTATTGACTGCGCTTGTAAATGAAAAGGTGATGTCCCTTTAAGTTCTTCACTGAAGTGGTCAGTGAAGAAACATATTTTTGACATCAATTAATACACTGGAAATGGTAAATACTTTAAACCACGTGGCTTTGGATTTCATTTTGTTGAATCAAATCTAACTTCTTTCTACTGTCTTGCATTCATTCACTGAACCCTGTTGTGTTCATGAAATATAGAGTGTTTTCTCTTTGAAGCACTGTAGTGCTGGAAACTCCACCCTATGTTCATAACACAAAGCATTTATAAATAGTTGTATCATCTGAGACACTCCTTGTGTTTTTCATGAACTGTCTTGGGCAGCACTTGGTGCTGTAAATAGCAAATTATAGCTGTGTTTCTTTTAGCCAGTTCCTGATTACCCACGTTACACAAGAAACATCTTGTACTCTTTTGAAAGTCCTTAAATAAACAAACAATATTTGTTTAAATTTGTATAGTACAAACTGGTTAAGATGTTTTTAAGATCCAAAAAGTATATCTGGGTTCCTTTGCCTTACATACACATGAATCATTTCTGTCTTTTGGGGAAAAATTGGTACTGCAATCAATGAAAAGAAAAATTCATCCTATGGTGGACGTTGAAGTAGTACCACTGCCAAAGCATTTTTAGTTGGTTTATTGTGAAAAGGGACTAATTTTTTCTTTGTATTTTGAAGACATTTAATCTCAAAATGACTGCTGATGCAAATTAAATTACTCGAGCATTTCTGTATGTTCTCTTACCAGTGCTTGACATTTAACATATGTTCTTTCCTAGAATTTGTCCTGAGCATTTTGTTCATTTATATCATACCTCCTTTTTGATGTTATAAAATTATCATTCTCTAATTACACTTAAAATAATTCTATCAAATCAATTTTTTGAGTCAGCTGGAGACGCTCATGGAGTGAGTACTGTTTTGGATTCGCTCCATAACCTTTACTTTTTTTTTAACCTTTGATCACCCTTATTCAGCTTATTTTTACCTATACCGAAAGTTTCTTTGTTAATTTTTTTTTGAATTTACTGCCAAGAGTTTGTTGTGAACTTTTGAAGATATGCAAACAGAAATCTCTCAGGTCTAAGGGACGGGATCCCGGACGCAATCAGAACGGTAACGGAAAGAAGCAGGCTCCGCCACAACAAACTCAATTAACTTTTAAATGGTTTATGGAGGCTTTGGATAAAAAATTTGCTGAACTACAACAATTTTTTAAAGAAGATATAAAGGCTTTTCAAGAGTACATGGTTAAGATGGATTTAGTAATTAAACAGCAACAAGCTCTTATTGCGTCTCTGCAAGAAGATGCTCGGAAGCGAGATTTGACTATTGAAAAACTGCAACAGGATTTAATTTCAACCATTAAGCTGTTGGAAGCCCTTAAAGCCAAGAGTGACGATCTTGAGAATTGGTCCAGAAGACAGAACTTACGTATACTTGGTCTTCCAGACGGCATAGAAAAAGATGACCCTTCAAAATATTTTGCTCAACTTTTAAAAGAAGCGTTTCCGACGATTTTCCCGAATAACCCCTGTTTATTGAATCGGGCACATAGAATTCGGCGTCGATCACCAAGTGTTACAGACAAACCTTCGGTGGTAATTGTCCGGTTCCATTATGTACATGACAAAGAACAACTTATACGAGCAGCTCGTCGGGCAGGAATGATTAAATTCAAAGAATTCTGCTTCCGCCTGGTCGAAGACTTTAGCCCTGACCTTTTAAAAAGAAGGTTTCTTTTTAAACCGTTGATGGCTGAATGTTATGAGAAAAATCTGAAACCCGCGCTCCTATACCCTGCGAAGCTTCGAATCTCTCCGTCGAATGCTCCATGACAGGTTTTTCTTTCAACTTCAGAAGTGAGAAAATATCTGGAGGAGAACTTCCCTACTGCTACAGACACCGGTCTCTAATAAATGAACGATTCTGATCGTGTAAGATGGTTCTCGATCTCTTAAACCAGAATTAAAATCTGGTTATTGGTGTAGGTTCATCCTATACTTTATACTTAAGTTAAAGTGTGTTTTCGTCATATTAATTGTTCTGCCTTATACAGTTTAACCATTATACTACATACTCGTCCATTAACTTTGTTCCTTCGAAGGTATATTTTTAATTCTTTGAAGGTGAATTTTTCTTTGATTAAGATGGTGGTTTTTTGAAAAAGATTTTTGGTTTTGCTTAAGATGGCGTTATTTTTTTTCTTTCTTTCGTCTTTTTCCTACAATGCATCGCTTATCATAGCTTAAGTATTTTTTGTTTTGTCTGGGCTAGAGCCCGATTTATAATTTTTTTTAGTGATTATATTTTTATTTTTTTTGCAACTAACTATACTTAGAAATATGGTTTTTATTATAGCGATTTTAATTATTAAAGTTGGGGTGATTCTTTTATATATATCCTTTATATGTGGAGTGTTCTTCAGCTGACATGGGGGTAGGATTAGTCTTACTTTTTCCCTTTTTAAGTCATATTTTGGCTTTTTCTCTTTTTCTTGGCCGGTGGGGGGATGGTCTGTTTTCTAATTCTATTTTTTTTGCACCAGTTTGTGTTCGTTTTTTTATTTGGGCTGTTTTTGAACTTCAAATATGTCTGTGTTGTCGTCACTTCGGGGTCTTCTCATTACTTTTGTTCCTCTTCTGGGTGCATGAGTTTAGAAGTTGGCAGCATCTATGGAAATGAATAAACTGTTGATGTTTTGGGCCAAGATACTTTTATCAGGACGAGAAAGATAGGGGGAATTAGCCATAATAAGAAGGTGGGGGAGAGGAGAAGGAGTACAGGCTGGTGATAGGTGAAGCCAGGAGGGTGGGCGAAAGGGATATGATACAAAAGCTTAGAGGTGCTAGGTGTTAAAGGTAAAGGGCTAGAGAAGAAGGAATCTGATAGAGGAGTCTGGTTCATGGGAGAAAGGGCAAGGGGAGGTGATAGGCAGGTGAGGAGAAGAGGTAAGGGGGGGGGAATTAAAGAAAGGAGGAGGAAAACTACAGGAAGTTAGACAAATCGATATTCATGCCTTCAGGTTGACAGTTCCCTAGATGGAATGAGGTTTTGTTCCTCCAACCTGAGAATGGCATGATCGCGGTGGTAGATGAGGTCATGAACTGGCATATCAGAATGGGAATTGGAATTGAAATGGTTGGCCACCAGGAAATCCTGCTTTTTTCAGTGGAAGCGAAGGTCCAGAACAAAGTAGTCCCCCAATATACATTATGTTTTACCAATATAGAGGAGGCCATATCAAGAGCACCACTTAACCAGGTCAGCTGGTAAACTTGGCTTAGTGCAAATTACTCAGGGAGTGGGTATGCCAGCTCACCAATATCTTCACAAACATCTTCAACACTTCACTCATCCAGGCTGCCATCCCTATCTTCTTCAAATCAGCCACCATCATCCCAGTACCAAAGAACTCTATATCTTCTGAACTAAATGACTCCCATCCAGTAGCACTGATGCTTAACATCATGAAGTGCTCTGAATAGCTGGTAATGGCACAGATCAAAAACTTAATTCCTGCCACAATGAACACTTACCAATATGCTAACCAACAGAACTACTCTATAACAGATGCTACAGCATCTATCATGCACCTGGCCTTGACACACTGAGAAAGCAAGAACACTTGTGTCAGAATGTTTTCTGGATTTCAGTTCTATATTTAACACTATTGTCTCACAGACTTGGTGAACAAACCCCTGCTTCTTGGTCTAAGTACACCTCTGTGCAACTGAGTATTGGACTTCCTTGTCAACAGATCTTAGATAGTCGGGCCACACAGCCACTCCTTCCTCCCCATCATCCTCAGCATAGTTACACTACAGAGCTGTATGCTGAGTTCACTGCTGTACACTCTGCTCACACACGACTGCACAGCCAAACACCCAAGTAATCACATTTTCAAGTCCACTGAAGACAGGACAAGGGTGGGACTCATCACCAACATCAAAGACATAGCCTGTAGAGCTCAAAGAACATTTATTATCAAAGTATGTACACAATACAACCTTGAAAGAGGAGTTGGAAGAGCTTGAGGCCTGGTGCCAGAGCAATAACCACATCCTCAATATCAACAAGGCAAGAGAGATAGTTTTCAACTTCTGGAGAATTCATAACCTTCTCACCCCTTTTTATATTGGCCACAGAACAGTGGAAACTAGGAACAGTTTTAAGCTCCTTGGAGTGTACATCTCGCACAACCTGTCACGGTCCCAGAACACAATAAAGAAAGTTCACCAACATCTCTACTTTCTACTAAAGAGAGCTGGGCTATGCACCTCAATCTGTCCTTCTACAGATGCACAGTAGAGAGCATCCTAACATGCTGCTTCGCTACGTGATGCAGAAACTGCTTTGTGATAGACAAAGCTCTACAACAGGTTAATACTGCCCAATGTATCACTGGCACCAGCCTGCCCAGCATCAAGCACATATATAAAGCTATCACCAGAAGGGATGTCCACTTACAATGGAGATGAGGATTTTCTTCAGCCATACAGTGGTGAATCTGAGAAATTCATCATCACAGGTTGCTGTGGAGGCTAAGTCATTGGCAATTTTAAATTGGAGTTTGAAAGTTTCTTGATGAACAAGTGCATCAAAGATTATGGGTCAATTAACCTAATTGTATTCTTATGTTAAGACCATAACACATCTCATAGACTCTAGGCCCAAACATACTGATGCAATCACAGCGAAAGCACACCAGCAACTCTATCAGGTGTGTGAGATTTGCTATGCCACCCAAGACTCCAGCAAATTTCTACAAATGCAGAAATCCTGACTGGTATGTGGGGCCTTGATGTACAACATTGCAAAAGCCTGCAGAGGGATGTTGACTCAGCTATCTCCATCACAGGCACAAACCCCCCCACCCTCACCATTGAAAGTAATCCTTCAAGAGCATAGCATCAATCATTAAGAACCCTCACCACCTACAGTGGTGCGAGAAAGTCTGTGAACCCTGTAGAATTGTCTCTATTTCTGCATAAATATGACTTAAAATGTGATTACATCTTCATGCAAGGCCTAAAACTAGATAAAGAGCACCCAATTAAATAACACTAAAACATTACACTTGTTCATTTATTTATTGAAAAATTATTCAATATTACATGTTGGAAAAAGTATGTGAACCTTTGCTTTCAGTAACTGGTGTGGACCCCTCCCCCCCGCACAGCAATAAGTTCAATCAAATGTTTTGGTAACTGCTGATCAGTCCTGCACATTGGCTTGGAGGAATGTTAGGCCATTGTTCCTAATAAAGCTGCTGCATCTCAGGGACATTTGTGGGCTTCCTTGCACAAGCTGCTTGGTTCCGGTCCTTCATTTCTATAGGATTAAGGTCAGGACTTCGACTCAGCCATTCCAGAACACCAGTTTTCTTCTTTTCAAACCATTCTGTTAATGATTTACTCTTGTCTTTCATATCCTTGTCTTGTTGCAATATCCAACTTCTATTAAGCTTCAGGTGATGGACTGCTACCCTGACATTCTCCTGTAAAATGTCTTAATTTGATTGTTGAGGGAACAATTAATTCAGAATTGAAAGTTTCCAGGCCCTGAGGTAGCAAAGCAAACCTTGATGTTCCTTCCACCATGTGTCACCATGAGGTTTTGGTGTTGATGTGCAAGTATAAAGAACAAGTATAATGTTTTTCACGTCATTTGTTTAATTGGGTTTTCTTTATTTAGTCTTAGGACTTGCGTGAGGAAGACCTGATCACATTTTAGGTCATATTTATGCAGAAGTAGAGAAAATTCTACAGGGTTCACAAACTTAATAGCACCACTGTTTTATATGCCCTCTTCTCTTCACTGCCACCAGGGAGGCAGTACAGGACTCTGAAGACCCACACCCAATGTTCTTCCCCTCTGCATTCACATATCTGAATAGTCCATAAACCAATTAATGGTTCCTTGCTTTTCTTTTGCAATATTTTTTTAAACATTTCTAATGTGTCGTAATTTGTTTTGCTTGTAACTGTACTACTGTCACAAAGCTACAAATTTCACTACTTATGTCTGTGACAATAAATCTCATTTTGTTTTAGAAGGTGACTGCCCCTTTTTCCAGATAAATTAGAAGTAGGCAATTATTTCACAAAAAAGGGAGTTTTGCTTATGGTGCTGATGCTGAAAGGACTAGAGTTTGAGCAATAAATCTTTATCTTGTGTTTATAGACTTCCACCTGTGGTTATTTATATCATCAGAAACTTGGCAAAACAGAAGAAATAAATTTGTGTCTAAAGCACTGGACAAGAAGTCTTTTATTTTGGTAAAGATGTGGGAATTAGAAAAGTTCCTTCTGCTACAATTGCTTTTATAATACGGTTGCATTCTTGCTAGTGGCTCCGCGCAAGCACTCCTTGCAGTGTACCATATGCAGCAGGTAATTTGGATCGTGACATTGCCAGGTGAGTGCCAAATTCCATTGTTCGTATTCTGGAAACAGCTCTTCCAGATACACCAACTAGAATTAATGCTTGACTGAAGTGCCGGGAGCTAAATATTATGAATTATATTTGTTCATATTAGAGCCAAGGGCAAAAGAAGGCCATTATTTTCACCTGTGCAGTTAAACCAATTTCAAAATTGAAATTTCAGTTTGCTTGAAGATTAAACGTTTAAATCAAAATGCATTCTTTGATGCAGCGCATTGAAAGCTATTGACAAATTGGAGGTTAATGGTTGGCTTATGTTGATCTTGTAATCCATGGAATGCATGGCCATGAAAGAGCCTGAATTTAATTTATGTTAAAAGCCAGAGAAAGGATAATTGTCTTTGCCAAATGGATACATTATCATGAGATAATTTTGTTATTGAGAATAAAATCTTGCAATTTCGGAATAAAATGCAAATGACAATGTGTTTGAAAATAGATGTCTACTTTGACTAAATAATTGCTCTCAATGATACTAATACTGAAATTAAAAACTGCAGGTATGGCAGTTATTCATCAGGCATGATGTTCCATGGAGACAAACAATTGATGTTTCAGATCAATAACCCTTTGTCAAAACTGGTGAAGAAGAAAGGTTGATCTGTTTTTTCTGATGAGTTCACTCCACTCTTCTCTTTGGATGAAGAGTGGCTATTGTATTCAAAGTAGTTTCAGTTTTCGTATCTGAACTGTTTAAAGTTATTCCACGGGTTGTTTTACAGCACAATTGCTATTTCATATTTCCTCTGTTGCCTAACACATAAGTGATTAGTCATTGTGGAGGTCATCTTGAAAATACCATGCCAAATGGATCACCTGATACTGGAAAATGTGTTGGTAGGTAATTAAAGTTCAGCATTACTCTATCCAGCTTGGAAAGTTCCTCCTGTTTGGCTTGCTGGTTGTAGAAAGTACAATTGAAATACGTGAATTAATTTTAGGTGGTATTTGGGGCTGTAATTCACTTTTTACTGGAACATTCTCTTTTTTTTTAAAAAGAGAAAATCAAATCTTCCAGTAGCTTATTTAGCAACAAACAAGAAATCAAGCAGTTATTTTAGACTCTTGCAGGGCTTATGATTTGACAACCAGCTTCATATTATTAGTAAATTTTATTAAATTGTCACACAAAATCTTGCTGAAAGAAATTTTACACCAACTGCAAAAATATATTTCTCCATGAAAATGCTCATCTGCTGGATGTTCAAGTTCTGTTGAGTTAGTTCTGCTTAGCTTCCAATGATTTTTTAAAAGTTGATTTTAAGCTTTGTGAAGGTGGCAGGGTTTTCTTGGTTTGTATTAGAATGACCATGTAAACTCAGTAATTCCATTGTTGAAATCGCAACTCTTCTGGTTTCTTAGAGGTGCATAGGGTTGAAAAAAAATATTTCATGGTAATGTGAACTATTATTGCGCAGTTTGGGTCATGGGGTCATGCGGTTGGTATAAAGGAAAAGTGGATTAGAGGGGAACAGAATTAGAGTTTATTCACCCTGAGTGTATTGGAATGCAGAATGCACTACCTGAGTGGAAGGTGAAGACAGGTGCATTTGCGAACGATCTAAATAAGCACTTGAATTGTCAGAGCATGGAGAGCTGCAGACTAAACTAAATGTAGATTGGTATTTGGTGGTTGACCTTGGAATGCGGTGTCAAAGGGCATATCTGTCCGATAGCTCATTTTCATTTTCATGAAACATGCTGGGGTCCTTCGACTGCCTGACTGAAATTTTGTGCTCAGTTTAAGTTGGTCCATAATTTCAGCTGTTGTAGACCAAGTTTTAAGTTGGTATTTTAATTAGAACTCAGCAGAAGATTGAACATCAAAGCTTTGGATAAGAGTAATTGTTTTTTTGATTGGAGTGGACAATGGAAATTCAAAGGAAAATTCATGCATGAGTATTTTCAGTGATAATACTTCTGTCTCGGGAACTTGGTTAATATTGTGATTCTACAAATGCTAAAACTAGTCTCTGGGCACACATGGGTAAACAAAAACAAAGCCATGGGATGTCTATTTCTTTTAACTTGTTTTTCAAGTGCTGCACATAGAACACATTAAGGAACTCATAGACCTTAGTGAACCCATCCAGTAATTTTTGAAACACTTCAGTAGCTTTTGTAAAATTATTAACCAAATTTACATGCCACAGTTTACATAGTGGGACTTGAACCCGGGGTCTTGGGATTATTAATTCAGCTCTTTGGGTAACCAGTTGCATTATGTACTTGAACTCCTATGTCTGAATATTGTACAACATTGCCAGTTTAAATTTTGATGTGAAGAGGAGAGAAAATTTTTGAGTCAGACAAAAAAATTTATAATAACTCGGTTATTGCACCTACAACAGTCCACTTGAATTATTAATTCCTCTAGATTTTTGTATGAGCTATTCACTTGATTCCACAATAGGCAATAGATAATAAACAATAGACAGTAGGTGCAGGAGTAGGCCATTCGGCCTTTCTAACCAGCACCGCCATTCACCGTGATCATGGCTGATCATACACAATCAGTACTTCGTTCCTGCCCTCTCCCCATATCCCTTGACCCCTCTATCTATAAGAGCTTTATCTAACTCTCTGTTGAATGCATCCAGAGACTTGGCCTCCACTGCCTTCTGGGGCAGAGCATTCCACATATTCACCACTCTCTGGGTGAAAAAGTTTTTCCACATCCCTGTTCTAAATGGCCTACCCCTTATTCTTAAACTGTGGCCTGTAGTTCTGGACTCACCCATCAGTGAGAACATGCTTCCTGCCTCCAGCGTGTCCAATCCCATAATAATCTTATATGTTTCATCCTTCTAAATTCCAGTGTATACAAGCCCAGTCGCTCCAATCTTTCAACATATGACAGTCCTGCCATTCCGGGAATTATCCTTGTGAACCTACGCTGCACTCCCTCAATAGCAAGAATGTCCTTTCTCAAATTTGGAGACCAAAACTGCACACAATAATCCAGGTGGGGTCTCACCAGGGCCCTGTACAGCTGCAGAAGGACTTCTTTACTCCTATACTCAATTCCTCTTGTTATAAAGGCCAGCATGCCGTTAGCTTTCTTCACTGCCTGCTGTACCTGCATGCTTGTTTTCATTGACTGATGTACAAGAACACCTAGATCTCATTGTACTTCCCCTTTTCCTAACTTGACTCCATTTAGATAGTAATCTGCCTTCCTGTTCTTGCCACCAAAGTGGATAACCTCACATTTATCCACATTAAACTGCATCTGCCATACATTTGCCCACTCACCCAACCTGTCCAAGTCACCCTGCATTCTCATACCATCCTCCTGACATTTCACACTGCCACCCAGCTTTGTGTCATTGGTAAATTTGCTGATGTTACTTTTAATCCCTTCATCTAAATCATTAATGTATATTGTAAACAGCTGCAGTCCCAGCACCGAACCTTGCGGTACCCCACTGATCACAGCCTGCCATTCCGAAAGGGACCTGTTAATCGCTACTCTTTGTTTCCTGTCAGCCAGCCAATTTTCAATCCATATCAGTACTCTGCCCCCAATACCATGTGCCCTAATTTTGCCCACTAATCTCCTATGTGGGACTTTATCAAAAGCTTTCTGGAAGTCCAGGTACACTACATCCACTGGCTCTCCCTTGTCCATTTTCATAGTTACATCCTCAAGAAACTCCAGAAGATTAGTCAAGCATGAATTTCCCTTCATAAATCCATGCTGACTCGGACTGATCCTTCTACTGCTATCCAAATGTGTCATAATTTCCTCTCTTATAATTGACTCCAGCATCTTTCCCACCACTGACGTCAGGCTAACTATAATTCCCTGTTTTCTCTCTCCTTCCTTTCTTGAAAAGTGGGACATTAGCCACCCTCCAATCAGCAGGAACTGTTCCTGAATCTATAGAACATGGGAAAATGATTACCAATGCGTCCATGATTTCTAGAGCCACCTCTTTAAGTACCCTGGGATGCAGACCATCAGGTCCTGGGGACTCATCAGCCTTCAGTCTATCCAACACCGTTTCTTGCCTAATATAAATTTCCTTCAGTTCATCCTTTACCCTAGTTCCTTTGGCCACTATTACATCTGGGAGATAGTTTGTTTCTTCCCTAGTGAAGACAGATCCAAAGTACCTGTTCAACTCATTTGCCATTTCCTTGTTCCCCATAATAAATTCACCCATTTCTGTCTTCAATGGCCCAGTTTTGGTCTTAACTTTTTTGCTATTCACATACCAAAAGAAGCTTTTACTATCCTCATTTTATATTCTTGGCTAGTTTATCTTTGTACCTCATTTTTTCTCGGCGTGTTGCCTTTTTTGTTATCTTCTGTTTGCTCTTTAAAAGCTTCCCAGTCCTCTGGTTTCTTGCTCATCTTTGCTATGTTATTCTACTTCTCTTTTATTTTTATACTGCCCTTTACTTCCCTTGACAGCCACGGCCGCCCCTTACTCCCCTTAGGATCTTTTCTTCCTCTTTGGAATGAACCGATCCTGCAGTTTCTGCATTATTCCCAGAAATATCTGCCATTGTTCTTCCACTGTCTTCCCTGCTAGGGTATTGTTCCATTGAACTTTGGCCAGCTCCTCCCCATAGCTCCATAGTTCCCTTTGTTCAACTGTAATACTGGCACATCCGATTTTCCCTTCTCCTTCTCAAATTGTAGGTTAAAACATATCATATTATGGTCACTACCACCTAATGGTTCCTTTACCTCGAGGTCCCTGATCAAATCCGGTTCATTGCACAACACTAAATCTAGAATTGCCTTCTCCCTGGTAGGCTCCAGTACAAGCTGTTCTAAGAATCCATCTTGGAGGCACTCCACAAACTCCCTTGCTTGGAGTCCAGTACCAACCTGATTCTCCCAGTCTACCTGCACATTGAAATCCCCCATGACAACTGTATCATTACCTTTGTGACATGCCAATTTTAACTCTTCATTCAACTTACACCCTACAGCCAGACTGCTGTTACACCCCACATCTCCGAACTCTTCTATTTTTGTCTGGATCTTAATGGTTTTTAATATTGCTGCAACTGGGTAGGTGCCTGAGGAGAATTCAGAGGAAATGCTGAAGCCTGTTTATACAGACATTTTGGCTGTTCACATAACTCCATATCACCTTGTGCTGTAATGTTACCTCATGCCCAATAGGTAAATTGTAGCAAGGGTCAGTTAAGATTGATTGATTCTAAGATACCTATTGTGACAATAAACCATATTTAGTCAACAATTATCAGGATGAACCTTTATTTGGCATGTGTAAAATTCTATCCATGAATCAAGCTGCTTTTCCACTCCATTGGTCAAGTACTGTCTTTAAAGGAGAAACATTAGAAAAACAAAGTGGTAGTGCAAACAGAGTCTCACCATGTACTGTTTAACAAGAAATGGAAATGTAGTTGGATAGATGCACTGTTGTATTATTTACTTCACTGTAGCAGATTTCAATGAATGCTGTGTTAGTACTTGGTCCATGTTTCCCTTTATTTATTGTATTCAGTAGCATGGGAATAGACAATTTACAATGTATGAAAAATTGTAAGTGGCACAGAGAGAAAATGGTTTTAGAAACAGTAACATGTTTGTTTTGGCACCACCAGCTAAAGGCAAAAAGGTCATTTATGTTATAAATAGAACACTGCACTCATTGAGCAGGGGGTCTCACTTTTCTCCTTAAAATTTTTAAATAAACAAATATTTTTTTACATTTCCATTTTTAAATCCCAAAATAAATCTCACTTTTCCAGATTCCATGAAGGAACCATATAACCAGCTCTAAATGTGAATTTTTGTGTGCCTCCTGCCTATTGTAGTGATAGTCTTAGCACAATTGCACAGAAAGACTCTAAGTCCATTTAGCCTGTGCTGAGCTGTTACGCTGCCTAGTCCCATTGACCCGCACTTGGAAAATTGCATTCCATATCTCTCCCATCCATGTACTTCTGCCCTCCTGATTTCTCTCAAGTGTTCTCTCGCATTTCCTAAACTCTTTAAGTGCCTCACTTGTTCCTTGCTGATTAATCCTGCTCTGCACCTCCTCCTCCTCACTAACCAGGGCTTCAAAATCCCTTCAAAACCAGAGTTCCCTAAACCTGTTGGCTTTGCCTTTGTTTCTAACAGAAGCATACAAACTCCCTACTCTCAACATTTCAACCGGAGGACCAATCCTGTACTTCTCTATAATTATCTTGAAACATTGGGCTTTGGCTCAACAGGCTTATGCAGTAACGGGACGAGGCAAAGTAGGTTTATCCGTATTAATTGCGGAAAGGATGTAAATGTGTGAGGCTGGTGTTCTGTGCTCGGTGTCAGATGTGGGAAGTCCTAGAATCTCGCAGCCTCCTGGACGGCCATATCTGCACCCAGTGTGTCAAGCTGCAGCTCCTAAGGGACCGCATTAGGGAACGAGTTGCAGCCCAATGACATTCGTCTGGTCAGGGAAAGTGAGGAGGTGATAGAAAGGAGTTATAGGCAGGTGGTCACACCAGGGGCCACAGGAGTCAGACAAGTGGGTAATAGTCAGGAGAGGGAAGGGGAAGAGTCAAGTGCTAGAGAGTACCCCTGTGGCTGTCCCCCTGAACAATAAGTACTTCTGTTTGAGTACTGTTGGGGGGGACAGCCTACCTGGGGGAAGCAACAGTGGTCGTGCTTTTGGCACAGAGTCTGGCCCTGTGGCTCAGAAGGGTAGGGAAGGGAAGAGGAAGGCAGCAGTGATAGGGAACTCTATAGTTAGGGGGTCAGACAGGCGATTCTGCGGATGCTGGAAAGAAACTTGGATGTTAGTTTGCCCCCCGGGTGTCAGGATCTGGGATGTTTCAGATCACATCCATGATATCCTGCAGTGGTAGGGAAACAGCCAGAAGTCGTGATAGATATTGGTACCAATGACATAGGTAGGAAAAGAGGAAGCGGTCCTGAAAACAGACCACAGTGAGTTGGGAAGGAAGTTCCCAAGTGTAATCTCAGATTTACTGCCTGTGCTACGTAACAGTGAGAATAGGAATAGAATGAGGTGGAGGATAAATGTGTGGCTGAGGAATTGGAGCAGGGCGCAGGGATTCAGATTTCTGGATCATTGGGACCTCTTTTGGGGCAGGTGTGACCTGTACGAAAAGGACGGGTTGTACTGGAATCCCAGGGGGACCAATATCCTGGCGGGGAGGTTTGCTGAGGCTACTGGGGAGAGTTTCATGTAGAATTGTTTGGGGGGGTGGGAACCGAAATGAAGAGACTGGGGAAGAGGAGGTTGGTTCACAAATAGAGAAAGCTTGGAGACAGTGTGTGAGGGAGGATAGGCTGGTGACAAAGAAGGGACATGCTCAGACCAGCGGTTTGAGATGTGTCTATTTTAATGGAAGTAGTGTTGTGAACAAAGTGGATGAGCTTAGAGCATGGATCAGTACTTGGACATATGATGTGGTGGCCATTACAGAGACTTGGATGGCTCAGGGACAGGAATGGTTACTTCAAGTGTTGGGTTTTAGATGTTTCAGAAAGGACAGGGAGGGAGGTAACAGAGGTGGGGGCATGGCACTGTTGATCAGAGATAATGTCACAGCCGCAGAAAAGGTGGATGCCATGGAGGGATTGTCTACAGAATCTCTATGGGTGGAGGTTAGGAACAGGAAGGGTCAATAACTTTACTGGGTGTTTTTTATAGGCTGCCCAATAGTAACAGGGATATCAAGGGGCAGATAGGGAAACAGATCCTGGAAAGGTGTAATAATAACAGAGCTGTCGTGGTGGGAGATTTTAGTTTCCCAAATATCAATTGGCATCTCCCTAGAGCGAGAGGTTTAGATGGGGTGGAGTTCGTTAGGTGTGTTCAGGAAGGTTTCTTGACACAATATGTAGATAAGCCTACAAGAGGAGAGACTGTACTTGATTTGGTATTCGGAAATGAACCTGGTCAGGTGTCAGATCTCTCAGTGGGAGAGCATTTTGGAGATAGTGATCACAATTCTACCTGCTTTACCATAGTATTGGAGAGGGATAAAAAAACAGACAAGTTAGGAAAGCATTTTATTGGAGTAGGGGGAATTATGAGGCTGTCGGGCAGGAACTTGAAAGCTTAAATTGCGAACAGATGTTCTCAGGGAAAGGCACGGAAGAAATGTAGCAAATGTTCAGGGATATTTGTGTGGAGTTCTGCATAGGTATGTTTCAATGAGACAGGGAAGTTATGGTAGGGTGTAGGAACCGTGGTGTATAAAGGCTGTTGTAAATCTAGTCAAGAAGGAAAGAAAAGCTTACAAAAGGTTCAAAAAAAAACTCAGTAATGATAGAGATCTAGAAGAAAATAAGACTAACAGGAAGGAGCTTAAGAATGAAATCAGGAGAGCTAGAAGGGGCCACAAGAAGGCCTTGGCAGGCAGGACTAAGGAAAACCCCAAGGCATTCTACAAGCATGTGAAGAGCAAGAGGAATAGGACCTATCAAGTGTGACAGTGAAAAAGTGTATATGGAACCAGAGGAAATAGCAGAGGTACTTAATGAATACTTTACTTTAGTATTCACAATGGAAAAGGATCTTGTTAATTGTAGTGATGACTTGTAGCGGACTGAAAAGCTTGAGCATGTAGATATTAAGAAAGAGGATGTGCTGGAGCTTTTGGAAAGCATCAAGTTGAATAAGTCGCTGAGACCACATGAGATGTACCCCAGGCGACTGTGGGAGGTGAGGGAAGAGATTGATGAGCCTCTGGTGATGATCTTTGCATCATCGATGGGGACAGGAGAGGTTCCGGAGGATTGAAGGATTGTGGATGTCCTTCCTTTATTCAAGAAAGGAAGTAGAGATAGCCCAGGAAATTATAGACCAGTGAGTCTTACTTCAGTTGTTGGTAAGTTGATGGAGAAGATCCTGAGAGGCAGGATTTATGAACGTTTGGAGAGGTGTAATATGATTAGGAATAGTCAGCATAGCTTTGTCAAGGGCAGGTCATGGCTTACAAGCCTGATTGAATTTTTTGAAGATGTGTCTTAACATATAGATGAAGGAAGAGCAGTAGATGTAGTGTATATGGATTTCAGCAAGGCATTTGATAAGGTACCCCATGCAAGGCTTATTGAGAAAGTAAGGAGGCATGGGATCCAAGGGGACCTTGCTTTGTGGATCCAGAACTGGCTTGCCCACAGAAGGCAAGGAGTGGTTGTAGATGGGTCATATTCTGCATGGAGGTTGTTGATCAGTGGGGTGCCTCAGGGATCTGTTCTGGGACCCTTACTCTTTGTGATTTTTATAAATGACCTGGATAAGGAAGTGGAGGGATGAGTTAGTAAGTTTGCTGATGACACAAAGATTGTGGGTGTTATGGATAGTGTAGAGGGCTGTCAAAGGTTACAGTGGGACATTGATAGGATGCAAAACTGGGCTGAGAAGTGGCAGATGGAGTTCAACCCAGATAAGTGTGAAGTAGTTCATTTTGGTAGGTCAAATGTGATGGCAGAATATAGTATTTAATGGTAAGACCCTTGGCAGTGTGGAGGATCAGAGGGATCCTGTGGTCGGAGTCCATAAACTCAGATAAACACATGCTGTTAAAGCAAGAGAAAGAGACAAAACAAATAGCTCACTGTGATACTAGGATTTTTCAGGCTGGTTTGAGAACCTGGCGGCAGTGGGGAAGAAGCTGTTGTTGAGCCCCAAGGTGTGGGTCTTCAGGCTCCTGTATTTCCAGCTTGATGCTATCATCGAGATGAGAACGTGGCTTCAGTGGTGGCGGTTCTGAGCAAAGGATCCCAGTTTCCTGAGATAATTGCCTTTTGTAGATTCCCTCAATGGTAAGGAGAACTGTACCCATGATGATGCTGTGTAAGTTGAGTTCTCTCTGCACCTCTGTAACCTGAAAGGATAAAATGACAGTTGAGTTCTTACTGTGCATCCCTTCTTTGCTCATACGTGAGGTGAGCATTTGGGCTCAGTGCCTATTCATAATGAAAGATTGAAGCAGTGTAGATTGTGAAAATCTGAAATAAATACAGGAAATGATAGAAATGCTTGCTCTGTAAGATAGCATTTGTAATAAGAGAAACAGTTGGCATAGGGCAGACAGAGAATGAATGGATCAGGCAAGGGTGCATCTCTAAAATGAAGTTAGTTACTCACATGCATCTTGTGTTTATGGAACCTTCTATTTAATAGATTAATGAAGAGAATTATAGAGAACTTCTCAGTGAGTCCGCCCTGGATACTTGTCCTGGTGCACTGAGTAAAATTGACTGCAGGACTGGCAGCACACAATATATTACCTATATTAGAAAGGCCTAACAGACATATTGAATGAAAAAGCAGAACAAGAAAAGTCAGCAAAGACTATTTTTCTTTGTGCCTGCACTGACTCAACATTGAGAGCAGGGTTAATTGCAGTGGTTAATTCTCCATACTGAACAATCATTACAGTATTTGTTATATCTTTGGTTGAATGCAAGCTAAATGTGGCTCTGTCAAAATGTTATGGGATTTGAGCTTTCTGAGCTGGCTGCTGTTGAATAATCAAGATTCTATTTAGCGCTAGCATAACATGGAGCCACAGTTAACTCCTTGCCTTCTCTTTTTTTTCCATTTGAGTCAGCTGAATCTCATGGGAAAGTGGAGACCACTCCAAGTAAAAGTTGTTTTCACACAATCATGAAAAAGTTCTTCACTCCCTGTGACAATAAACGAAAGTACATGTCTTTGAATACTGTAATCAAGGGTTCTGATTAGTAATTGGGTTCAGAGTCAGCAAGATGGTATTTTAAAGGGAGTCGATAACTCTTACAGAGGTATAATTGTTTATTTACACAGCTCTGACTTTGTGGTTGTAGTGGAAGTAAGGAACTGTGTGGCATTATGCCATCCTGAGAAGTGGGTCAGAACTTGCAGTTGCAACTACGCCTTTACATTCTGGGCTTGTCTGTTCATTTGAAAGTATGAGTTTGTTTTCTGTTCCTTGCATATAAGACCATAAAAATATTTTGTTTTCTTAACTGTCTTTAAAGTTTTAATTGTGGTTGTGAAGTTGCTTTTTCCAGAAGAGGTGAATTAACTAGGTGACATTTGGTCATTTTCTATCTGTCATTTTTTTTTAATTACCATTTTTATTTAACCAGTTTTTTCAACTTGCCCTACTGGGATTTGAACTTGTAATCTCTGCTGACGTGTACCATAAACTTAAGTCAGCTGTATCCATTTCCCACTCTCAGTAATTAGAAGCTTAATTTGTGAAAATATAGCATGCTTGAGAAGAATCCAAAGATTTGGCTCTATTTTTGACGGTTTGATAGAGATTGATTGTTGAAACTAAATCAATAACTCCTTTATCCTTGTATGAAGTGAATCCCAGCATGGTGGAAGACAAATTGGGTAGATAATAGTTTCTTCCTCAACCATGAATTATGTTTCCAAGTTTCCTTTGAGTGCTGTTTCAATTAGTACAGTATATTGCATATACCACTTGTCCTTTACTTGGTGACTTAGAACTATCTAGAATGACTACACTTTATCCTTTAGCATCCAATTTTGTTTCCCTTTTATTTAACAAATTTGATTTGCATGACTATTGATCATCAGTAACCTTTTGGACTGTCTCACCAACACAGTCTGACCATGTAGCATTTAGAAAATGATGAAAGAGGCTCTTGCTTCAAAAGTGATTCAGCGTTGAATGAATTACTACCTCACGGGCATCATGTTCCAGCGGTCTGATATCCACTCTCACATTTCTATTATTCTTTATATATTTATAAAAATTTGGTATCCTCTTGGTATTGACCAGCTTATCTTTTATTTCATCTTGTCTCTTCTTGCTATTTTTAAGTTATACGTACACAACGCTGGAAGAACTCAGCAGGTCAGGCAGCATCTGTGAGAAAAGAGTAGCCAACGTTTTGGGCCGAGACCCTTCATCAGGAATGGGTATCAGGAATCAGGAATTTTTAGGTTGCCTTCTGTTGGTTTTTAAAAGCTTTCCAATCCTCTAGCTTCCTATGCTACATCAATGACTGCATTGGTGCTGCTTCCTGCATCCACATGGAACTTTTCAACTTCATCCACTTTGCCTCCAACTTCCACTCTGCCGTCAAATTTACTTGATCCATTTCCGACTTCTCCCTCCCCTTTCTTGATCTCTCTGTCTCTGGAGATAGCTTATCTACAGATGCCTGTTATAAACCCACAGACTATCACAGCTACCTGCACTATACTTCTTCCTACCCTGTTACTTGTAAAAATGCCATCTGTTTCTCTCAATTCCTCCAGCTCTGCCACATCTTCTCTCAGGATGAGGCTTTTCATTCCAGAATGTAAGAGATGTCCTCCTCCTTAAAAGAAAGGGGCTTCCCTTCCTCCACAATCAGATGCTGTCAACCACATCACTTGCTTTTTATCCTCGTCTGCTCTCACCCCATCCACCCACCACCCTACCTAGGATAGGGTTCCTCTTGTCCACACCTACCACCCCACCTGCCTCCACGTTCAGCACATAATTCTGCGGAACTTCCGCCATCTCCAACGGGATCCCACTGCCAAGTACATCTTTCCCTCCACCCCCCACTTTCTTCTTTCCGCGGGGATCACTCCCTATTCGACTCCCTTGTCCATTCATCCCTCCCCACCGATCTCCCTTCTGGCACTTATTCTTGCAAGCGGAGCAAGTGCGACACCTGCCCCTACATCTCCTCCCTCACTACCATTCAGGGTCCCAAACAGTCCTTCCAGGTGAGGCAACACTTCATCTTTGAGTCTGTTGGGGTCATATCCTGTGCCTGCTGCTCCCAGTGTGGCCTCTTGTGAGACCCGTCATAGATTGGGAGACTGCTTCGCTGAGCACCAATGTTCCACCTGCCAGAAAAAGTGGGATCTCCCAGTGGCCACCCATTTTAATTTCACTTCCAATTCCTTGCCTGCCCATCACCTCCCACTGGTCTTTCATGGTCTTCTGTCCTCTCCTATCAGATTCCACCTTCTCCAGCCTTGTATCTCTTTCAACAATCAACTTCCCAGCTCTTTACTTCACCACTCACCCCTAGTCCTGAAGAAGGGTCTCAGCTCAAAGTGTCAACTGTACTCTTCTCCAGAGATGCTGCCTGGCCTGCTGAGTTCCTCCAGCATTTTGTGTGTTTGGATTTCCAGCATCTGCAGATTTTCTCTTGTTTGCCTCTCATTTCCTACAAATCTTTGCAATATTGTATGACTTTTCTTTTGCTTTTATACTGTCTTTGACTTCCCTTGTCATCCACAGTTGGTTCTTCGTCCTTTCATCCAAAACCTCCAGCCATTGTTGTTCTGGTGACATCCCTGTTAGTGTTACTTATCAACTTTGGCCAAATGGTCTCTCATGCCTCTGTAGTTCCCTTTACTCTACGGTAATACTAATTCATCTGATTTTAGCTTCTTCCTTGCGATCTGCAGGGTATATTCTAACATATTGTGATCACTGCCTCCGAAAGTTTCACTTACCTTAAGCACCCTAATCAAATTTGGTTCATTATACCACACTCAATTCAGAATTGCTTTTCCCCTAGTGGGATCGACTACAAGCTGCTCTAAGTCTCTTGAGATCCAGCACCACCTGATTTTTCCCAATCCACCTGCATATTGAAATCCCCCATGACGTTGTAACATTGCTGTTTTTTATATACTTTTCTATCTTCTGTTGTAATTTTTACCCCATATCCTGGCTACTGTTTGGAGACTTCTATATAAATCCCATTAGGTTCGTTTTACCCTTGCAGTTTCTTAACTCTACCCACAAGAATTATACATTTTCAGATCCTATGTCATCTCTTTCTAAGGATTTGACTTCATTTTTTTTATTACCAACAGAGCCATCTCATCCCCTATGCGTACTTGCTTATCCTTCCAATACAATATGTATCCTTGGGTGTTAAACTCTCAGCTATGATCTTCTTTCAGCCATGACTCAGTGATGCCCACAACATCATACCTGCTGATCTTTAACTGGATCATCTGTCTTATTCCCTACATTACGTATTGTAATATAATACAGTCAGTCCTCTATCACCCTTTTCAGTTTTGACGCATGTTACGATTTGTTTAGATTACTATCCTGTTCTAAACTTAGTCTTTTTATTTATTCTGGAGACTTTCATAATCTCTCCTGCACTCTCCTCTTTTAATTTATCCTCACTTTTCCAAACTATTGAACTGTTGAACCACTATTTAGTTTAAAGATGCATTTCAACCCATCTCACTGATTTTGCCCTATCTTCTTTTTATCCTTCCATATAGTCTCACTACTCACTGCAACCACTTGTATGCCAGCTGCCCAAACCTATCACTCTGGTTCCCATCCCCCTGCCAAATTTGTTTAAACCACCCCAACAGCTTTAGCAAACCTGCCCACAAGGATACTAGTTCAGGTGAAACCAGTCCTTTTTATACAGGTTATACCTTCCCCAAAAGAGATCCCAATGATCCAGAAATATGAATTAGGAGGCTATAACTCGTATCCAAGACATCTTCAAGGAGTGGTGTCTCAGTAAGGTAGCGTCCATCATTAAGGACTCCCACCACCCAGGACATGCCCTCTTAACATTGTTATCATCAAGAAGGAGATACAGAAGTCTGAAGGCACACACTTAGCGATTCAGGACCAGCTTCTTCCCCTCTGCCAGCTGATTCCAAAATGGACATTGAACCCATGAACATCACCTCACTTTTAATATTTCTGATTTTGCACTATTTTTATTTTAACTATTTAACAGGCATATATATGTATATTTGCTGTAATTGATTTATGTTTTCCCTATATTATCATGTATTTCATTGTACTGCTGCTGCTAAGTTAACAAATTTGAAGACATCTGATGGTGATATTAAACCTGATTCTGATTTACAATATCTAATGACACTGGGTCAACTGAAATTTTTAGATTCTCATCCTCACATTGGACTTCAAGCGGTAGTTTGTGGGGAGGAAGCAGCTGCATTTCTTATTAAGAAATGGATGTCAGCATTGTAAATGACAGGTACAGCTTCTCATGACAATGCAGGCAATCCTGACATGGTTCTGTACTTGAGAGCTATTTAACCTAAACTGTTTGTAAGCTGGAAATGAACAGAAATGGTTTGCTGAAGAGGAGCCAGCCAGCCTTATTGACTTGGTGAGTAAACCCTTAAGTCTGCTCAGTGCTGTTAGCTTGGGGCTGCCTGACCCAGCCTTAGGTTGTTAAGGGTGGACTGGTAGGGTAAGAAAACAGGTAGAAATCTCCATTGCCACCTGGCAGAAGCTGCCAGCAAATCTTTCCCTCCAGTCTCCCAAATACTTGTATGTACACTGTGTTCAAATGTCAGACACTGGTAACCTTTGGAGAGCTGATACCTACAACAAGAAAATAAATAAAAGAAAAATTGTTGGTACATTCTTAAACTTATTCCATGGGTCAGAATCAGAATCAAGTTTAATATTACTGGCATATGTTATGAAATTTACTTTAATGTGGGAGCAGTGCATTGGAATACAGAATAAAAAAACCTATAAATTACAGTAAGTAGCATATATTTTTTGAGAAGTTAAATAAGTACAGTCGGCCCTCCTTATCCGCGAGGGATTGATTCCAGGACCCCTCGCAGATACCAAAATTCGTGGCTGCTCAAGTCCCTTATTCAACTTGTCTCAATCCGGTGGATCTTAGGACCCAGCGGAACCCTAGACCTTATTTAACCTCTTTCAGAGCGGTGGACATTAGGACCCAGCAACAGAGATCTGATTCCGCAGTGTTTCTGTTCACGAAAATAATCACAATCGCGATTGAAAATAAAGTGGAAATAATAAAATGATCGGGAAGAGGTGAAATGCCATCGGTCATTGAAAAAGCATTAGGCTACAGAAGGTCAACGATCGGAATAATTTTAAAGGATAAGGTGAGAAAGGCTCTGCCCCGATGAAAGCTACAATTATTACTAAGCAACACAGTGGTTTAATTATTGGGTTTTGGGTTTTTGATCCTCCACATCAACCCAGCACGGTGGAGAGTGCACTCAATAGCGGTCTGTCACTGGATCGAACTTGGGAAGAAGTTCCCGAGCCCGGCGCTGAAACATATGTTCTTAAGTGTTTTATATGCAAAGAAAGGTAAAATATATGCTATATACTAAGACAAATGTTTGACTGACGCTAAATAATACCAGATGTACCTGTTCCAACTTACTGAGTAAGAGAACTTATGATTTTTTTTCGATTCTGATCCACGATAACCCACGCACGTCCTCCCGTATACTTTAAGTCATCTCTAGATTACTTATAATACCCAATACAATGTAAATGCTATGTAAAATAGTTGTTATACTGCATTGTTTAGGGAATAATGACAAGAAAAAAAGTCTGTACGTGCTCGAGCATCAAGTGCTGGAAGAGCACCTCTGGGTTTTCGCGGTTCGCGTTTGGTTGAATTCGCCCATGTGGAATTCGCAGATAAGGAGGGCTGACCGCAGTGCAAAAATAGAAAAAAAGTAGTGAGCTAATGTTCATGGGTTCAATATCCATGCAGAAATCTGCTGGCAGAAGGGTAAAGATGTTCCCAAATTGTTGAGTTTGTGTCTTCAGGCTTTATCCTCCATCCTGATGAATGGCTGATCCTTCCTTCCAGAAATAATCTATGTCAGAGAACTGTTTCACAGCATGTCATTTTTCAATGATGGAAAATTAAGCTGTTGTTTCTCAGTTATTAATGAGCAAATATAAAAGACCAGGGGGAATCTTGATCCATGCCTGAATTGAACTACCAAACAAATTGACTGTTCCCTTCATCCAACAGACACAATGACAGGGTACCTTTTTGTTCTATTTTAAAAAGGCTTTGGCATGTGACCTCTTTGTTAATTAGATATGCAGGAAAGCTGAAAGTTAAATGTTGCTCCCATCTGATATGTCTTTGTGTATTTGTCAGGCTGTGAGGAGAAAGATTTATATGCAATGACAGATGAAGATGTGTATAGTTGTCACTTTATATTGTGTATTTTAACTTGGATCCTTTTATTATTAATTTTACTGGATGTGGCTATCGCTATCAAGCCCTGTATTTGTTACTCACTGACCCCTAATTGTCCTTGGAAAGGTTGCATTGAACAGTTTGGTTAAGTAGAAAACTCCTGTATTTAGACCCAGGGTGATTATAACTTGGATTGGGAACAGAAAATGTTATCATCAACCCAGCACAGGATCGGTCTGTCACTAGATCGAACTCGGAAATTCCGTTCTCAAGCCCGGTGCTGATCTCACTGCGTCACCAGCTGACCGGAATGGGAGGGGATGGGGGGTCAGGGTGAATCTTGCTAAGAAAAATTTAAGCCTAATACAAAGTTACACACTCAACACAGTGTCAACAGCAATGACTTAAAATGGAGGATGGCATTGCGATCTGTCTTAAAATGGCGGACGGCATTCTCCTTCCTCAGTTCATAAGTAGGAGTTGTCCGTAAGTCAGACGTTCATAACTCAGGGACTACCTGTATTTTAATTAAATTAGGTGTTAAAGGAATACAAGCATGAGAATTTAGAAGAATGGGAAAGCAGTTTGCCTGAAGTTGAAAAATGTCAGTATTCATTCAAGAAGGTTGCACAATGCCCAAACCTAAACTGAGATATTCTAGTTTATATTAGGCCTCACTGTGGCTGTGGAGGAGGTTGCAGTCAGCCAACGGGAATGGGAGAGATTGGAAATTAAAATGGTATGCACTGAGAAGCTCATGATCACTCCTGTGAACTGAACATCCACCCAACATGCATTTCATTTCTTGATTCTGGAGGAAGCTATATTGTGAGTATTGAATGCCATATATTTGATGGAAGAAGTGTAGATGAATCACTGCTTCACATGAGATGATTACTTTGGGCCCTCGATGGTGGGAAGGGAAGGGGTGAACTGATGAGTATCATAAGTTCCGTGGGAAGGCAAGTGGTGGGTGGAAACATGAGAGTGAATCAGCCCAAGACAGAGAGTGCTTCTTGTGGAAATACAGAAGGGGAAAATGTGATAGGATGATGTGGGAGCTTATGGAAATTGCAAAGGAATTGAATGTAAAAGCTAGAAATCTAAAATAGAAAACAAAAGTATTGGCAGTGCTCAGCAGATCATGCATCATCTGCTAAAACAAAACAGTTAATGTTTCAGGCCTAAGCACTTTTTTTCCAGTAGTCCTTTAAGGTATTAAAGAAATGAGGTATGAGAAATAAAGGCAAATGTGCTCTGCATAGCAGTCACCCACTCTACATTTGCTATCCGTGTTGAAGATTTTACATTGACGAAACCCCATGCAGATTGAGTGTTCTATGGGGCATTTTTGCATAGTTGAATTCCCCATCTTAGAAACACACTGACCTGCAATGCCAAAGCTATTTTGTTTGTTGTTTCATTGACAATAACAAAAATCAATAAACCACCAAAAGAATCCTGAATTTCTTTTAAATGATTTTCATCAAATACTCTTTGTACAACTTTCTGATAATGAAACTTATATGAAATACTTAATGAACTGTGTGTTGATGGCACCTCATGTTGGATAGTATTTATTAATCACAAACTTATTATGCTAATTTTGTTATTTTGCAGTAGCAGTACAGAGCAAAGCCATTTTTTTAAAAATTACAAAAATAATTCATCTATTTTTAAAAAAGAATAACTAGGGAATTTTCAAAAGTCTGGTGAAGAGGAAGAAACTTTTACTGAATTATAAGTGTGGGTCTTCAGTACCACCACACCAGAAGAGGGCATGTCTCAGATGGAATGCTCTCTCGTCACTTTTCAAATTCCACAATTTTTAACAAGAGGCTTTTTCACACAAGCAGTAAAGTACATAGGATAGATAAAAGGACTTTAAGATACACAAGTCATGCAACTTTTCCCCCTCCATACTATTCTACTAGCAGTGGAGGTTATAGAGAAGGTTTTATTTTAACGACCTCATATTAAGTATTTAGAGTGAAGAGGCTATTCATCTTAACAGTTGTGGTTCTGTTACATAAGAGTTTCTGCCTGACCCACTTAGTGTAGTTTCTCATTTTTATTCATCTATTTCTGTTACTAACTCCACTGATAGTTTCCTGTTCCCAGTTCTTCCAGCCTTCCAGAAATGCATCATCGTAGAAATCGAAGGTCATGTTTTGGTTAAAGTTACCTTGAAGCTTACAAAGCAGGGCACTGTTTTGCTTTCCTTCTGTCACTGGATAGGCTTGCCTGGTATAACCTTTTAATACTTGTGCCACAAAGCAGTATGAGTTGTACTATATATTGATACTATGGGCATGAGTTAACAAAGCTAAACTATTCAAAACCTTTCAACTTACAGGCGGTGGGCAGGCCATCATTTATTGGTCATCATATAACTAATCCCCCTAGACCAGGGGTCAGCAACCTTTACCACTGAAAGAGCCACTTGGACCCGTTTCCCACAGAAAAGAAAACACTGGGAGCCGCAAAACCCGTTTGACATTTAAAATGAAATAACACTGCATACAACGTTTTGTTTTGCCTTTATGCTATGTATAAACAAACTATAATGTGTTGCATTTATGAAATTGATGAACTCCTGCAGAGAAAACGAAATTACATTTCTGCATGCAACAAAAACATTTTGAACTTCGAAAAAAAGACGTTGGGTTGAAGGTTACTTTTAAGTAAAATACTCAACGTCTATTTGAGTCCTTCTTGTATTTATGAAAAACGCCAAACTTAAATTTGCCGCCAGCAGCAAACCAAAAATAACGTCAGCCAGCTGTCAACCTGAAAAATGAAAGGACTATTTCACTGAACAATGAAAACATATGAATAAACGTAAAATAATAGGCAATTAAAATATTTATCATACTTGTTCAGGTTGACTCACACCTGACAATGCAGTCGTATTCAGTAGGGATGGATCGATGCTTAGGGGAGTGACCGGGAAGGATAATGTGTTTTTTTCCTCTCTGAACTCACAGAAGCGTTTCCCAAACGATGTTTGCATTGCGATGATTGCAGAATGTAAATACTCCGAATTTATCATGTCGTGACCTTGTTTGAACTCTCTCAAATTGGGGAAGTGAGACATTGTGCCTTTCTGTAAATCTCTGGCAAGCAACGTCAACTTGCGCTCGAATGCCAAAACATCCTCCAACATGTGCAGGGCTGTACGTCCTTACCCCTGAAGAGCTGTGTTCAGCGTGTTCAGGTGCGCTGTCATGTCTACCATGAAGTGTAGCTTTTTCAGCCACTCTGGCTGTTCCAGCTCAGGAAAGGTGGGCCCTTTGCTGCCCAGGAAAGTTTTCACTTCTTCCAGACACGCGACAAAGCGTTTCAGCACCTTCCCTCTGGACAGCCAGCGATAAAAACACGTTGTAGCGGTGTGCTACACGCAGTCAGTAAACTGCAGTCAAAGATAGCTTTATTCGAACGAAACAGCCTTGCTTTTAAGCCTCCCTCAACCCGCCCCCCATGGGCGCGGATGCTGTAAAAGACACGTACTCACAAACCCCCGTAGGCTATCTCCTTTAGCCTGAACGCTGGCTAATTGTGAGCCGGTTCGGATGTGTCTAGAAATTTGTCACCACAACGTCTTATTTAGATTGTACAAGATCACCATAATCTTCAAATTTAGAATTACATTTCAAAAACTAACAAACTAACATAAAATACATTTTAATTAAATACTGACCATGTAGCGGTGTGCTACACGCAGCGCTAAAATTACGACACGGAGTTGGTAACTGCAGTCGAAGGAAAAAACATTATTCGAAATCTTCAGCCTCACTTTTAAGCCTCCCTCAACCTGCCCCCCATGGCGCAGAGGCTCCAAAGCTCTGTGCTCGCAAACCCCCGTAGGCTATCTAATTGTGAGTCGGTTCGGATGTGCCAGGAAAAGGGTCGCCACAACCAATTATTTCCCAAAGCAACAGGGAGCCGCAGCACAGACGTAAAAGAGCCACATGTGGCTCCGGAGCCGCGGGTTGCCGACCCCCGCCCTAGACTAAACAAGTGACTGGTGAGTGGGTTTCTTGTCATGTACATGTCAAATCTGTTTAAGGTGGCAGATTTCCTTCCCTGAAGGACATCCCTGAACTTTCTAGGTTTTTAACAGCTATAGTTTCGCAGTCAATTTTTTTCCTCTAGTTTTTTTCTTTCAGATCTAATAACTTGAATTTTTATTCCTCAGCTGCCATGGTGAGACTCGTATCTCTGAATCAGATGACTAGCCCAATGAATGCTAATCCAGTATTTAATTAGAAATTCTCCATAAATTATTGCATGAGTGAGGGTTGTCCAACCAACATTACTGTAATGCTGACTGAAGAAATGACAACATTAAAATTACTTCAGTGGTTCTCTGATTTTTGCTTTAGATTCTGGATAAAAATAAAGTAGTTTTGCCCTTCCCAGTGACTAATCATGTTTTAGCGTCTTTCTTGGAATCAATTGTGCATAACATCACTGTGTGCAGACTAAATTTATGTTCATAGGCCTGATCTCAGTTCAGCCATATGCTCTCTATCAGCCTATTGAGGCCTGGATAAATTTGAGGCAAGCCACTGTACTAAAATGGTTTTTAATGTGAGTGTCATTGGCCACTGCTTTTTGCCCATTCCTTCTTGCCATTACCTTTGATTTTATTTAGGAACGTCATGTAGGCCACCCGGTCCTTTTGAGCCTTCTACACCATACAATAAGATTGTGGCAGATTTGTTAACAACCTAACAACCTCTGCATTTTAAAGACTGTGTTCTCACAGGCTTCTGAGGAAACAAGTTCTTAAGACTAACAAACCTCAAATCACAGCATTGCTGTCTTAGAATCTGTAAACCCTTGTACTTAACAGTGACCCACCCAGTTCTAAATTCAGCCGCACACAAAAGTAATTAACACACACAAAATGCTGGTGGAACTCAGCAGGCCAGGCAGCATTTCTTGGAAGAAGTACAGTTGACGTTTTGGGTGGAGACCCTTCGTCAGGACAAAGTAAGTATCTTCTCCTCAGTCATCCAGTTACAAAAAAAACTCAGGAGCTTTTATGCTTCAATCAAGCTCCTCTCTCTTTTCAAATTCCTGTGAATATAAACCTTGCTTGTCCATCCTCGGAGGAGAACTCACCCATTCTGAGAATCTGTTTAATAAACCTTCTCTGAACTGCTAATATATTAACATCTTCCATTAAATGGCGCAATGGTCCAGATGATGTTCCCTGTAACTAATTAATGTGATGTGCTGCTTATTTTTTTGAAAACCATGCATAGACTCTTGGATCTCTGTTCCTCAGAGCTCTGCAATCTCTCACCATTTTGATGTTAATTTTTCTTTTTCTAGTCAATTGGAAAAAGTCACATTGCTCTATTACACTTAGTTTGCTTGATTGTGACTATTCACTTAACCTTTCAATTTCTATTTGTGCCCTTCTTGTGTGCTCTTCAAAACATGGTGTTTCTCTATATTTGCTTCAGCTGCAGACCTAGCGATATTAACTTCTGTCTATTTATCTGTCACTTCTGCTAATAATAAGTTGAGGCCTGAACACTTTTTTCTGGCACTCATTTAATCTTGCCAACCAGAAAAAGGTCCATTAATGCCTTCTCTGTTTTTTGTTGGTGAGCCAATCTTGCATCCATGATAGAATGTTATCTCTTACATCATGATTTTATTTTCATCAAAAGCCTTTGATGTCCCCATTCAAAAACCTTCTGGAAATATTAGTGTCATTCATCCACAGCACAAATTAATGAAATATAAGTTCCCTTTTACAAATCACAAACAAGAGAAGATCTGCAGATGCTGGAGGAACTCAGCGAGCCAGGCAGCATCAATGGGGGGGGGGGGGGGAGTATGGTCGACATTTCGGGCCGAAACCCTTCGACAGGACTGGAGGAATAAAAACTGAGGAGTAGGTTTAAAAGGTGGGGGGAGGGTAGAGAGAAACAAGGTGAGAGGTGAAACTTGGAGGGGGAGGGATGAAGTAGACAGCTGGGATGTTGCATGGATGTTGAAGAGACAGAAAATTATGGAAGAAAGAAAAATGGGAGAGGAGCACAAGAGGGAGGTGATGAGTAGGCAAGGAGATGAGCGGAGAGAGGGAAAAGGGGAAGGGACTTTTTTTTCCATCGAAGCTGCCTGGCCCGCTGAGTTCCTCCAGCATCTTGTGTGTTCCCTTTTACAAAACAGTAGTGATTTTTTTTCTAAAACCCCTTGTATTACATTTTTAATAATGGCTTCCAACATTTTCCTTATAGATGTTTAAACTAAAGGCCCGTCATTTCATATTATTTTGTCTCCCTCCTTTTTTGAGTGAAGAAGCTGAAATTGTTTTGTTTGCCGGTATAAAGAAACCTTTGCCAATATAACGTCCTGAAATATGCAGGACCTATGCAGGAGCTGACTATGATACTGATTATCAACTGCTGTTGGCCAAGATGAAGCTCAGGGTTAAGAGCAAAACCACCAGTCAGATAAGATCTCTCAGACATACCAAACTCTCTCAGCATAGAGGTTTGCAACAGTTTCGAAGCCCTGCTGAACTTACAAGAAGAGGTTGAACCGGAAGAACTTTGGAACACAACAAGAGATGCATTGACAACAGCAGCAGAAAAACACATTCCAAAGTGACGTAAGTACAAAGGCACAGAATGGATCACAAATGAAATGCTGTATGCAGTAGAAAAGAAGAGATTGGTGAAAAGTGTTATGAATGTACCACAGCTCTGAGGGGCCGAAGGGTGCGGGGGAGCCCCCTCCTTTGTGAAAATTGCAAGAGCATTATTGGGTTGGGTCAGAAGACGCAGGAAATGACAGAGAGAGACCGGGCCATTGTCTCCTGGAGACAACGTTTGTGGATTGGGGACTATGCTACGTGCAAGCCCTCAGGCAAAGTGGGCTGGTTGAGAGAGAGATTGCATCACCCCAACCTGATTGACATCTACTACCCGGCGAGTTAAGCTAAAAGGGTGGGCTGTAGGGATAGCCCCTCAGACGCACCAGAAGAAACGCTAGCGATCCCGTAATAGCGGGAAGCCATTTGAAGGAAGCCATGTGCCTTCGGTTCCCTTGCCTGGGGGCTGGTGGCTGGTACCACGGAAAACGACTTGGAACTAACAACGGGGAACCAACTACCCCCGACTCAACAGATTGGCCTCATAAAAGACCCGGGCAAGTTTCAAACCGTCTCTCTCTTAAACCCAAAGAGCTGCAGCTTGAAAGGACAGTGACCTTTATCTTTCCATCGGACAATACAATATCCCCTAGACAAACGATAGAGCTATTGCTTAATTGATGATTATTATTATACCCGCGTTTTTAGATTGAGTATTGACGACGTATTTTATCTGAATGTCTGTATTAATCATATTTTTGTGCCCCTTTATAAATAAAGACTTTTAAAAATAGTACCATCAGACTTCAACGGGCCTCTCTATCTTTGCTGGTAAGTGACCCAGTTACGGGGTTCGTAACAAAGGTCAGAAAGGAACAACGAATAATGAATACAAGGAGCTGAAGCATGAAGTAAGATGACGCTGCAGGCTTGACAAAGAGGCATACCTACAACACATCTGCTCCAACATGGAAAATGAGGCCAACAAAGGCAACAGCAAGATAGTTTATGCTGTAGTAAAAGAACTTAACGGCACCTTCACACCAACAATTGGTGCAATCAAAAATGTCGAAGGAAAAATTCTGATGGAAGATGCAGATGTGAGGGAAAGGTGGCTCGAGTACACCAAGAAACTCTGTGAAGATCACGAGAATGAAAACTGTAACAAAGTCATTGTCTGGACAACACTGGAACACGAACCAGAGCCACTACTGTCAGAGGTAGAAAGAGCAATCGAGAAGATTAAAAAGAATAAAGCACCTGGTCCAGACAACATACCAGCAGAACTACTGAAAGCAACATGCACCTCAAAGGCCCACATCTTGCACCGCATTGTCTGTGCCATCTGGAAGACTGGCAAATGGCCAACAGACTGGTGCAAATCTATCTACATTCTAATTCCAAAGAAAGGGGACCTCCTGCAGTGCAGTAATTACAGAACAATTGCATTGATATCACACGCCAGCAAGGTTCCACTCATAATCATCTCTGAGAGACTAAAGAACTACGTAGATAGAGAAGTTGCACTCGAACAGGCTGGCTTCAGGACGGCCGAGGCACCAGGGACCAGCTCTTCAACATGACCCTAATAATGGAGAAAATGAGAGAGGTCATTACCCCCCTGTACATCTGCTTCACAGACTACTCAAACATGTTTGACTGTGTCCAATACACCAAACTGTGAATGACAATGATTCAACTGGGCGTGGCACCACATCTAGTGGCTCTTCTAGAAACACTGTATGCTATGCAATCCTTCAGCCTTCGGACCACATCTGGCGAGACTGAATCATTCTGCAATGGGAAAGGAGTCCGCCAAGGCTCATCCTTTCTCCACACCTTTTTAACATCTACACTGAGATGGTCTTGAGACTGGCAATTCCAGACAACACTGACATTAAAATAGGAGGAAGAACCATCAGCAACTTGAGATACGCTGATGCCACAGCCCTGCTAGCCACAACAGAAGAAGATATACAAGCATTACTCAATAATGTTGCAAAACTCTCTGCTGAATTTGGATTGCTGATAAATGGCAAAAAGACCAAAGTTATGATGATAAGCAAAACTGTAATTCAAGCTGACATCTACATCGGAAACAACAAGATTGAATAAGTGTCCTCCTTTATATACCTTGGTGCAGATGAATGTAGCAAGGAAATAAGGCAAAGGCTAGCAATGGCATGCACAAGCACCACCCAAACTCTGGAACATCTGGAAAGACAGATCTGTGAGCACTGACATCAAGATACACCTCCTTGAGAGTCTCATCTGGCCAGTAACCCTATATGGCTGTGAAACATGGACCCTAAAAGCAGCTGATGAAAAGAAGTTGACAGCATTTGAGATGTGGACATACAGACGGATCCTCAGGGTATCGTACATTGAAAGGAGATCCAACAATTTCATCCCAGAAAAGATTGGCATGAAATCAATACTTCTGGAAACCGTTATCCAAAGGAAACTTCGTTATTTTGGACACATTTCAAGAACTGATTTCACACTGGAACGCACTGTGCTTGAAGGAAGCCGCTCCTGAGGCAGACAGAGGACAACCTGAATTGACATCAAGAAGTGGACCAACCTCACCGCCAGAAATGCAAGAGGTTTGACTGCCGACTGATCGCAGTGGAAGAAAGAGGTCGCCAAGGCTCTGGCAGAGTATGGCACATGATGATGATAATGAAACCTTTCGAGAACCAAGAGAATTCTGCTAAAAAGAAGAAGAAGCAACTTACAATCTATCTCGCTAGCCAATTTAAGATCTCTTAAGTAAATGGTGATGAGCCACTTGTTTGAACGGTTACAAACACAAAGTGCTGGAGGAACTGTATGCTTGGTTGAATAGTTGTAGTCCTGTGTCCTGGATTATGAATCCAGTCTTTTTGATAAGGTACAGAATTTCTATTATACTCTTGACTTCTAATTTTTAGAAAACATGCGCTAATCACTTCTTTCATGATATTCAGCCTCTTATCAACTCTTGAATTCAAAGTAAGGTCTGACAAATGCATTTTCCTTCTTTCAGGCAATAATGAGTGAAGTTTGGTGATACATAAAATGCTATAATACTGATACAATGAGTGGGTGCTTGTTACAAATGTTAAGGTTCTTTGTATATTCCTTTATTGGAAGAACAGGCTGCTCTATACTGAGTACCCATTCACTGTGCTAATCAATGTCCAGTGTGTTCTAACTGTGTCAACAAAATGCTGTGATATTTGCCATCTTCTTCACATGCCTGGATTTCCAGTGTTGTGAACTGTACAGTGGCTCAGGTATTCAAATACTTTAAGTCAGTGCTTGCTGATCTTAAAGTTTTATTTGTCCAATTTTGTTCCTTGTAAAAAGCATGTATTCCTATAGTTTTCCTTATTTAATTGCATGTTCACTTGTAGATCTTTTCAAGATCTTGTCAAACTTGTAATTCTTGTGTAGTCTTGCTCTTTTTCTTAGTTTGTGTTATAAGGACCTATATTTTATCCTTACTTAATGGAAATCTGCCTTTGTACGTACGCTGGGCATGTTTGTATTGTTGAACTCCACATGTTTATAGTCACCTGTAAAAGCTCATTTGGAATGTAACGTCCACTGCAGCACAATGGCCTTGTGTACTCTCAAGCTTCATGCTATCACTTACCGCATTGATTTGTTTATTTTGAATGTACAGTACATGCATTTTCTGAATCCATTTGTGTAGTATCTGGCAATAATTCCATCAGTGCTATAGGATCAAAAATTGGAGATGAACTTTGTCCCAGGTGTTTATTGGAACAACAGCTGCCTTGCTGCTTGTGTATTATAAAATTATTGAAGTTCAGCTCTTCCAAGTTGTTTAAAGCTGACAAAAACATAGTTAACAATTGCTGGTTTCGCTCATTCATTCAAGATTTGTTCATATTCCTGAGCCTGTTCTTCTTATGAGCAAAATAAATGTGAAAAATTGATGTTTATTAAAAAATGTAACTAACCAAAAGATTGATCACCATTACTGTCTGTTTATAATCATTTGTTTACAATCTCTTGATGTGTAATCATACCTTTGCAGTACTTATAAGGCCAATCAACATCAACATATATTTATCGTTTTCAGCTGCCTAGTTACAATGGTACAGAATTGGGATGCCTGACACTTGGTGGCTGGTTTTGATCATTTCAAGTGACAGTCTGTTACCTTATTTAATAGAGTATTGTTTCATGAATAACAATAGAAGCATTTGATTGCCAATTTCAAAAGCAATCCTCTGAAGTAGCTGCTGCAGCTTGTGCTTTGAAAAGACAATGGTATCTGACTGCTGTGGGGAGGTTGGACGTAAATGGGTCTTTTTCAAGATTGGTTCTCATTTGAATATAATAATATTTCTGGGAACTTCCATAAGGCAGATATTTGTAACCTGGGGAGAGCCTGTAGAAGGAAAGAAAGACTGTTCTTTTTCTTCAGGGAAAACTGAGAACTTTCGCAACTTTTCTGGCTGCTGGTAGTCATTGTGACAATGAAATCAGATTGTTACAAAAGCCTATTCAGTTGACTAATGTCCTTCAGGGGAAATAATCTGCCACCTTTGCCCAATCCAGCCTGATGCAATCATAAATACAAGAGTTTCTGCAGATGTTGGAAATCCAGAATAACACACACAAAATGTTGGAGGAACTCAACAAGCCAGGCAGCATCTATGAAAAGGAATAAAGAGTCAAGATTTCAGACTGAGACTTGCAACTATGTTGTCTACTCTTTGGTGTCATCTGAAAGGCCTAGCAAGCTATTGATTAGTGCATTGACTAGTGTGTCAAGATGCAATCAAATTAAAACTGTAAAAGGCCACAGAATTTGCAGACAGCAAATTTGCAAACAGCCCAGTTAACTTTGAAGTCTTGATCATGGGCATTTTGGGATTAGTATTTAAATTGTGAATGGTGGTCCATAATATAATCAAACAATAAACTGAGAAAATTGTTGTCACAGTATTATTCCCTTGTTGATAATGTGCCATAAACAATTTCATCAAAATCCTATGGTACATGCTATTCACAGGTAGATAAATCAGAGGTGGCAATCCAATTGTATGCAGATAGGATCGAGGAGGTCTAACAATAAAATACATATCACAAGAAGCCTCATGGAATCAGGTCAAACATGAACCAGGATACCTTTTCCTGATTTTTACCTTTTAGCTTCCATCTGCTGATGAATAAGTGGTTCATTTTCATCTCAAAGATGCTTGAATGCCTATATTCCCCAATCAGTGTACCTTCTACATCCATCACTGAATGGCTTGGTATTGCCAACTACTGACAGAATAGCAGTCTTGAAAGATTTGGTCTGCAGAAAATAATAAGCAAACTTAAACAAGGGGAAAAGGTCATTGTTATCTGTAACTTAATAGCCAGCACATCACTCGCACTTTTATTAACTCAACCCAGAAGATCAGTATCGACTCAAGGAGGAGTGCCAAAAAGCATGATGAAATCCTTAAAACAAGATGTTACTCAAGTGAACCTATAACACAGAACTGCATAAAAACAGAATTTTCATGGATAGAGCTTATCACCAATAGATGTGATAAAGCTTTGCAGGCCTGGCACTCGTGCCATGGAAGATTGGGGACCTAAAAGAAGGTGGAGGCTCCAAGTGTATCCGCAAGCTCAATGATAGCAGAGCCCAGCATGTGGGTTTGAAAGACAAGTCTGAGTGATTTTCATGTTAAATCAGAAGTGTCCAGTGATGATCTGCCTTGACTTCACAAAACCTCGCCTTCAGCCAACTGAGTTAATGTCATGTTGCCAAGAAAACATCTAGGTTCTAGTACTAGACGTACAAAAAAGCTGGATGAACTCAGCAGGTAGGGCAGCATCCGTTGAAATGAGCAGTCAACGTTTCGGGTTGAGACCCTTTGTCAGGACTAAAGAAGGAGGGGGTAGGAGCCCTATAAAGAAGGTGGGGGGAGGGTGGAAAACCAATCAGAGAAAAGATCAAGGGGTGGGGGAGGGGAAGCAGGGAGGGGATAGGCAGGAGAGGTGAAGAAGGAATCTAAGGGGAAAGCACTATGGGTAGTAGAAGAAGGCAGAGTCATGAGAGGTGATAGGCAGCTAGAAGAGGAGACAGAGTGAAGATGGGATGGGGAAAGGGAGGGAATTACTGGAAGTTAGAGAATTCGATGTTCATACCAAGGGGCTGTAGACTACCCATATGGCATATGAGATGTTGTTCCTCCAACCGAAGTTTGGCCTCATCGTGGCAGTAAAGGAGGTCATGAATGGACATATCTGAATGGGAATGTGAAGGAGAGTTGAAGTGAGTGGCAACCGGGAGATCCTGTCTGTTGTGGCAGACGGAGCGTAGGTGCTCGATGAAGCAGTCCCCCAATCTGCGTCGGGTCTCACCGATGTAGAGGAGGCCACACCGGGAGCACCGGATGCAATAGATTACCCCAACAAACTCACAAGTGAAGTGTTGTCTCACCTGGAAGGACTGTCTGGGGCCCTGAATGGTGGTAAGAGATGAGGTGTAGGGACAGGTGTAGCACTTACGCTTGCAGGGATAAGTACCAGGTGGGAGATTTGTGTGGAGGGACGTGTGGACCAGACAGTCGTGGAGGGAACAATCCCTGCAAAAAGCAGAGAGAGGTATAGAGGGAAAGATGTCCTTAGTGGTGGGGTCCTGTTGAAGGTGGCGGAAGTTGCGGAGGATAATATACTGGATCCGGAGGCTGGTGGGGTGGTAGGTGAGGACAAGGGGAACCCGGTCCCTGTTGTGGTGACGGGAGGATGGGGTGAGGGCCGAAGTGCGGGAAATGGAGGAGATGCGGGTGAAGGCATCATTGATGACGGCAGAAGGGAAACCACGATTCTTAAAGAAAGAGGATATTTGGGATGTCCTGGAATGGAAAGCCTCATCCTTGGAGCAGATGCGGCAGAGACGGAGGAACTGGGAATAGGGAACAGATTTTTTGCATTTGGCAGGGTGGTTCTAGTTCTAGTACTGAAGGCTTGAGCTCCAGAACAAGCTTTTAACTCTCTAAGTGTTT
Source organism: Hypanus sabinus (assembly GCF_030144855.1). NCBI lineage: Eukaryota > Metazoa > Chordata > Chondrichthyes > Myliobatiformes > Dasyatidae > Hypanus > Hypanus sabinus. The sequence continues at coordinate 65,006,650 of NC_082717.1, forward strand.
TAATACATTGACAATACTGGCAATTGCTCTGCAAGATGGAACCTTTGTCCAGATGAGTCCTGTTCACAAAAAAAAAAGGCAAATCCAATCCAACTAATAGAACAGTCAACTTATGGTTAATCATTGGAAAAGTAATGGAAGTCTGACTGTGATTTCAAGCTGTAATTGCCCAAATCACTTGGTTTGGACACTTCTCAGCCTTGGTCTAGACATGAATCAAAGAGACGATTTCTAGATGTTACTGCTGTTGGTATCAAAGCCAGGATTTGACAGAAATGTGGCATCGAGGGACCTTGGTAAAATTCAAGTGTGCACCAATGCTTGTAGTCATAATCTCAAACAGATAATAGAGTTACTGCAGCGCAATCAACCCACCCTCCAGGCATCAATGCAGTAGATCCTCAGAGACCCATCTTCAGCAGTGGAAAGGGTGAGCAGATTCAAGTTCAGAGATGTCAATGTCTGAGAAGCTATCCTGGACCCAACATTGAATCAGTCACAAAGAAGGCACACCAGCAGCTATAGTCCATTAGGAATTTTAGGAGATTTGGTATATCACCACAGACTGTCAGATTTCTGCAGATATACCATGTAGAGCATTCTGAATGGTTGTGTCACCACTTGGTATGAAGGCTCCAATGCACAGAATGAAGAGAAGCTGCAAAGGGTTGTAGTCTCAGTTAGCTCTACCATGGATACTAGCTTCCCCACCTTCAAAGGTGTCTTCAGAAGGTGATCGCTCAAAAAAAGGTGGCAGCCATCATGAAGAGCCCTCACCGTCCAGGTCATGCCCTCTTCTCATTACCAGCATCAGGGAAGAGGTACAGGAGCCTGAAGACGCATACTCTTTCCCTCCACCATCTGGTCTATTAACCAATGAATACTACTTCACAATTCACTTTCGTTTTGCATTATTTATTTTTTTTAATAACTTATAGTAAATTTTATATATTGCACTGTGGTGGTTGTCTGTTGTGTCCGGCGATGACAGGAAACCTGTGCAGGAGAGATTTTAAAATGGAAAAACTGCTGCACTGGGGCATTTCCACTCACTCGACCTCAGAAGGGTTAAATCGTGGAACTTCCTATCCCAAGACTTAGAATATCTTCAAAGGAAGATTACAGTGGTGTCTCATTTTAAATTTAAATACTAAGGTTGCTGGTTCCAAAATGGTTAGTCTTAGGACTCTTATATTTCCAAGACACTTTTGATTTAAATAGAATACACAGCTGAAAATAGATCATTTGGGGTATGGGCATGTGCTTTCTCTCAGCTGTTTTTATTTACATTCTTACAGATTTTCTACCATTGATTATTATATCCTTGTTATTTGGCTTAATATTTGTTTTTTTGTTCATCCCTTTCTGAAGTACATGTTTGAACAAGATGGTTATGAAGACAGTGGAAACTGTAGTCAACATCTTCCAAATTCTACAGTTTCTGGAGTGGTTCCTGTAGTTTGAGGAGATTGCAAATATGACTGCAACTTTTTTTTTTGGAAAGAGTAACCAACCTATTAGCATGGCATTGTGATCTAAATGTGATTGAGATTCAAGGTTGTCTGTTGTCATTCTTCAGTACATGAGTGTAAAGGAGAAGGAAATGATTGTTACTCCACATCTGATGCAGCATAAAAAGCACAAATAAGATAAAAATATACAATAAAACAAACAAAAATCAGCAAATATAAAAACAATCCTATAAAACGCAATGTACAAGTAACTGAGTGTGGATGTATGTACATAAGATTAATGTAACATCAGATGTAGGATTATCTCTATATAAGGTGACTGACAGGAAATGATAGTGACAGAGTGACTCTTGGAAGGGGACCACTTCTAAGGAGCAGCATGGAATATGAAAACAGTGGGACATTGGCTATGTCCATATTGGTATAAGGTACCATGACATAGCAGTGCATGGTGGGGGGTGTGGAATGAAGTGTGCTGAGGGGCTGTGCAATGATGGTGGGGTGGTTTAATAGAGGAAGGTATTAGACTAATGACTCCAGGGAAGTAACTGTTACTGAGTCCAGTGGTCCTGGTGTGGATGCTGCATAAGCTCTTCCCTGATGGAAGTGGGAGAAATTGTGTGGGTGGGAAACCTTCATGATATTGAGAGCTTTTCTTGACACTCTTCCTTATATACTGTATATCTTTGGTAGGTAGGCTTGTGCCAGTGACGCATGGGGCAGTTTTAACTACATGTTGTCATGCCCTCCTGTCTTCTGTAGTGTAGTTTCCATACACAATGCTTGAAAGAGGCAAATTAGGTTTCACTAATTTGTTGGAGCTCTTTAAGGATATATCTGGTGTAGGAGAAAAGGGTAACCAGTGCACTTGGATTTTCAGAATGCTTTTGGTGAATGAGGTTCATAAAAATATAATTGAAGGTAATGTACTGAGTGTTAGTTAACGAAAAGTAGTAGGAGTACTTGGGTTTCAGTATTTCCCTTCTCTTAAAGGAAAACTGCACTCACAGCTGGAGTCTTCAGACTGGAGCCTGCTGATTTTGAGGATTGATAGATTTTTTAAAAATATTTTAAAGCAATGTTACTTACTGAAGCACCCATGGCTATGACTGTGGATTCCAGCTGTAGTACCCATAAATGGGAATCATTGATGTTTCTCTTCAGGAACTGTACGTGAAGAGTCATAACTTTTTGGCCCCATCTTGAGTTTCCATGAGCACTACCCATATGGCCTTTTGTTTTGTCTCTTTTTGCACTACTTGTATATAAATTTATTTTTAGTGTAATTTATGGTGGTATTTTGTATTACACTGCACTACTGCAGCAAAACAACACATTTCAAGACATATCCCAGTGACAGTAAACCTGATTCTGATTTTGCTTCGAGTTGGTTAATTGATGAATGGGGTAAAACAGTGATTGCTTGGGCCCTGGGCACAGTGATTAGCAACCTGTACCAATGATTTGCTGAGGCATAATGTTTCAAGATTCATTAAAGACCTGGAGCGAAATGTAGAGTTGACCTGTTGTTATCTTTGAATTTGAAGAATTCTGTTTTTTTTCTGTCTTAGGAATCAGAATTTCTCTGCTTGGAGTTAAATGAGAACAAAGTGAATCAACTGCTGAAAAAAATAACTGAAATTGAAGAGAGCATCACTGCCCTGAGCCGCACCAACTGATGCTGCTGGAGATTATGAAACAGAACAGATGGTAGTGTCAATAAACAATTGGAACACTAACTGTCCCATTGATTTGTGTAATATATGCATTCCCTGCTTTGATTGTAGAGTGAAAATTTGAGTTTACTTTACAAGCCTTTGATCTTACAGCCACTTTCAAAACTAAGGATGCCTCTAATTAACTCCTCACCATCTGTTTCTTTTTCAATAGCTAAACGGTGTTCAGGAAATGGTTTTCAATTTGATTCTTCTTCCCAACACTTCTCAAAGCTCATAGAATTGATTTTTTAAATTTAGAATCCAAATTTGCACTTTCATTTTGAAATTGAATTTTTCTTTTCTTTAGTTCTTGGAAATAATCTAAAATTATCATTAGTTATCCTCAACATTTCTTGTCAACTTATTAATAAGAATTGAATATTCTCATTCAGAACATTTCAAAGTGTCTGTTGACAATTATATGGGCATAGAAGAGACTGAATTAGTGTATCATGGACCATGTAAATATCAGTTGGCTTTGCATCGAGCCCAAGATATGGCCCACCAAAGGATGACTGATGTTGAACCAAGTCCCAAAAATAATCGCTCGCTCTTGTATCTCATGTCAAAAATGTGCAAGACTTGTGAAATCATCACTTAGAGATAACAAAGAGCACTTGATACTGTTGAAAGAAAAACAATATGTATCATGTATTAGAGACATAATGAAAAAATATTTTGTCATGTAATGTGTAATTCTCATTGTTTTCCTTTAATAGCCTGTATTCATATGATTCAGTTATTCTGCCACTCATGAGTAAATACATAACAAAGTTAATCATTGTATTCCTTATCATAAGTCCACTGAAGTAACTTTCATAACTAAAATAGTAATCTATAATGCTATGATGTTAAACTTTGTCTTATTATGCTATATTATTAAGTATATTTGGAGATTGCATTTTGAGTCAGGAATTGAATGGAAATAATAAAACTTTACAGTTCCTTTTCTACTTGATTGTATATAACCATCAGTTCTTTGGAATTCTTTGCAATCAAGATCCTTCAGAAAGCAATAAACAATAATTAACACATAAGACTTTTGTCAATATCTGTAAATGCTTGATATAAATAAGTTAATTTTGGAAACCTATTCTGAAATTTGCATTTTTGGCAGTTCACTTAATTGAGTAAGTGTTTTGTAGACGTGTTGTGATCTGTTTCTTTTAGAGTCTAGAAGTTGACAATTTGTGTTTTAAAAAAAAAACAAACCAGATTTTGGAGCTTTGCTAAAATACAAGCAAGTCTATTTTTTGTAGATGAAGTTTTAAATGGAATCGGCTGAAAATTGGCTTTTAAATCCAGATTAACTTGTGGTTAAAATCGATACCTCACCCATCCACTGTTACATTCTAAGCCAGTAATGACTGAGATAAATAAGTATAATGCAAATATTTGACAAAGGTTTATAGATTGCCATGCTTTGACAGATTTTATTCGACCACAGCCCATTATTCATCAGCTGAACTAAAAATAGAGAACTGTCAATTGTATAAGGTTCTTACTTTTAAAAAAAGCTATTGTGAACTACTATAGTAATGAATCTGTGTAAATTCAATAGACAAAGCAGGGAAATAACCTGCATGTTGCCATTGGGTTTTTTTTGGTGGGGGAGTCATTGTTTTTTTTACAGAATTATACTTCTCAGAGGTAGTGGTTGATTTGAAACCTTTAAAATGCTGGGTCATTGTGGCCTGTTGGAATTTGCAAAAATAAATGTACGTTAGATAACATTACAACTTTTACTGAAATTGATATACAGTACTTACTGTGTCATTGAGGGAGTTTATTTTGTGATGTATTTTATGGCAGTCATCAATGCAGTAAACTTTCTGAAATGTATTAGTTGTGCATTCAGTGAGATCATGAATTGTTGCACTTTTTACTTCAGTAAGATCTCTGATTTGCTTCCTGTTTCTTGGGTGTCCAGAGAAATGTGGTGTCCCACTTGATTGGTGTTCTCCCACACCTCATTGTTCAATTTTTATTATAAAGGTATTTCTTTGTCACCTTTGGAAATTAATTTTGGCACAGGAAGATAAAACAAAAGGACTAAAAAATAAAACCCTGCTTCCTGTGGCGCTGTTCCTCCTCAATAACCAGTCTCCTTGAAATACAAATCTCCTTTCATTCAGCAGATCCAGAATTCTGCTTTTACTTCAGATTTTTGTTTGACTGCCTTATCGATGTCCCATGAAAGTCACATTTGAGCTTTCCCTGAATGCCTGTTCTCAAAGCTATTAAATATAAAGTTGCAACCTCTCAATGACAGTTCTTTGTGATGTTGAAATAACCTATCATGCCAACTTGCATTTCAAATTGCCTTCCATTTAAAAATATCCAAAATGTCTTCACAGCATTATTATCAAATAAAATGTAGTGGGAATTTTTTAAGGAGAAATAGGGGCAGGTGCTCAGTTTTCAGTTTTTTAAGGACTAAATCTGTGTCTTACTCCAACTATACTCTGTTTGTCACATGAAAATAATCTATTTAGGCTTGAATTCCAAACTTTTAATTTCAATTTGCAGATCTATGATCATTGGGTTTAACCAAGCATCCCTTAATTTTTTGTCTGACGATGGTCATTAAAGGACTTTAATACTGTATGTTATAATCTAGCATTCTGATTGAGAAATATTTCTTAAATTACAACATAGAAGCCATTTGACAGTGGTTGAAGTTACCACTAGAGTCTCAGAATGTATATGCATGTTGAAATACAGCTGAAGAGGGAAATGGATTGACAAGAGTTTTAAAGTGATCAGATTGACATAATGAAAATTAGCAAAATACATTTATTGATCATGAAAATAAGAAAAGAACTGAACAAAAATGGTTTATTTATCATTTATATAAGCAAAAAGAAGATTAAGTGCATTCCTGGCATATATGATAAATAAATTCTTCTCTGGCTTCAAGCTAGATACAGGTATTGATTTATCTGACGTTTCAGTGATGAACTCTTATCATCTTCTTCAGGGATGTTGCTTGGGCATGTTTAGTCCAGTGGTATTTATACCCCTGTATTCTGTCCCTCCTGATGGGTTAGTCCTCATCCAGTCAGGTTTCCATTCCCACCTTGATTACAATTGAATTCCAGATCTTTCTTAGAGCAAGACCTTCATCTTTGTTAGAATTATTTTCCTCTTGTTTTATTTCAATGGCTTCCTTCAGTGGGCAGTCCCAAAAGCCATTGGCATGGTACAGTGGTTTTATGCCGCTGGAAGTTAATCCTGTGGCCATTGCAAATGCAGAGTCCTGCTACCACTGATTTCTCCAGGTAACCCCAACCGATACACCTCCTGTGCTCTTTGATGTGGATTTCCACCCACCATGTGTCCCGTCTGGCCAATATACACCGCTCCACTCACAAGGAATCCTATAATTGATACCCATACCTGGCTTGAAGCCCAAGAAGAGTCTATTCATCATGTATACAAGCAGTCACACAATATAAGAATAGCTGGACAAATAAAGTTAATCTTTAGCTTTGTTTATCTTGAAGGAATATAATAGAATTTACAAAATACTGCATGAAAACTGACAAGTAACTAATCTGTGCAAATAAAAAGTAATACTGAGAACATGACTTTTAGAGAGACTTGAAAGTGAGCCTGTAGATTGTAGCCAAGGACACACAAAATGCTGGAGGAACTCAGCAGGCCAGGCAGCAACTGTGGAAAAGAGTACAGTATTGTTGATGTTTTGGGCCAAGACCATTCATCAGGACTTGAAAAAAGCTGAGGAGTCAGAGTAAGAAAGTGAGGGGAGGAGAGGAAGAACCACAAGGTGATAAGTGAAATTGGGAGGGGTGAGGTAAAGAGCTGGGAAGTTGATTAGTGAAAGAGAAACGGTGCTAAAGAAGGCGAAATAAAGCATGCACACAGAAGGCTGCTTACCAAGTTAAGAGCCTATGGCATTGCAGGAATGTTACTGGCATGGTTAGAGCATTGATTGATTGGTAGGAGACAGCGAGTGGGAATAAAAGGATCCTTTTCTGGTTGGCTGCCAGTGACTAGTGGTGTCATAAAGCACTAGTAAAGCCTCACCTTGAGTATTATGAGCAGTTTGGTGCTCCTTGTCTGAGAAAAGGTGTGCTGGCATTGGAGAGAGTTCAGAGGAGGTTCACAAGGATGATTCCAGGAATGAAAGGGTTATCATATGAAGAACATTTGATGGCTCTGGGTCTGTACTTGCTGGAATTTAGAAGGATGAGGTGGGACCTCGAAATTTTTCAAATGTTGAAAAGCCTAGATGTGGAAAGGATGTTTCCCATGGTAGGGGAGTCTTGGACAAGAAGGCACAGCCTCAGTAAAGAGGGGCATCCATTTAAAACAGATGCAGGGAAATTTATTTAGCCAGAAGGTGGTGGATTTGTGGAATTTATTACCACAGGCAGCTGTGAAGGGCAGGTCATTGGGTGTATTTAGGGCAGAGCTTGATCGGTTCTTAATTGGACATGGCATCAAAGGTTACAGGGAGAAGGCTGAGGAGAGGAAATAATGATTGATAGAGCAGACTTGATGGGCCAAATGACGTAATTCTGCTCCTATGTCTAATGGAATCTGATAGGAAAGGACAGGAGACCATGGAAGAGAAAGAGAAAGGGAGAGGACCACCAAAGGAAGGGAGGTGATAGACTGGTGAGGGGATATGTGAGAGGAAAATGGAAGTGGGGGGTTATTACTGGAAGTTTGAGAAATCAATGTTTATGCCGTCAGTTAGAGGCTACCCGGACAGAATATAAGATGTTGCTTCTTCTACCTGAGTGTGGCCTTGTGGCGACAGTAGAGGAGGCCAATGACTGACACATCGGAATGGGAAGTGGAATTAAAATGGGTGGCCACTGGGAGATTCTGCTTTTTCCGGCGGATGGAGCTTAGGTACTCAGCAAAATGGTCTCCCAATCTGTGTTATATCTCAGTGATATATGGGAAAATACACTGGGAGAACCAGACACAGTAGATGACCCCAACAGACTCGTGGGTGAAGTGTTGTCTCGCCTGGAAGAACTGTTTGGTGCCCTGAATGGTAGTGAGAGAGGAGATGTAGCACTTGTTCTACTTGTAAGGGTAAGTGCTAGGAGGGAGACCAGTGGGAGGAGGGATGAATGGACAAGGGGGTCATTTAGGGTGCAATCCCTGCAGAAAGTGAAGGGGGGGAGGAGATGTGCTTGGTGGTGGGATCCTGTTGGAAATGGTGAAGGTTACAGAGAATAATGTGTGAATGTAGAGGCTGGTGGGGTGGTAGGTGAGGATGGAACCCTATCCCTTGTGGTGTGGTGGGAGGATGGAGTGAGGGTGACATGCACAAAATGGAAGAGATGCAGTTGATGGTGGAGAAAGGGAAGCCCCTTCCCTTGAAGAAGGAGGACATCTGCTTAGTTCTGGAATGAAAAGCCTCATCCTGAGAACAGATGCCTCACAGACGGAGGAATTGAGGGAGAAGAGGATGGCGATTTTACAAGTAGCAGGGTGGGACAAGGTATGTTCCAGGAAGCTGTGAGAGTCCATGAGTTTATAGTAGACATCAATGGATAAGCTGTCTCCAGAGATCGAGACAGAGAGAGTGTCAGAAATGGACAGGTAAATTTGAGTGCAGGGTGGAAGTTGGAGGTAAAGTTGATGAGCTCCACAGGGGTGGAGAAAGCAGCACCAATGCGGTCGTTGATGTAGCGTAGAAAATGTTGGGGAGTGATACCAGTGTAGGCTTGGAGCATAAATGTCCTACATAGCCAACAAGCAGGCAATGTAGCTGGGACCCATGCGAGTGGCTGAAAAGCAGGCAACCCAGAAGACTGTAGGATCAATTCAGAGTAGTGGGAATTAAAGTTACTCATACAGGTTCAAGAGCCAGATGTTTTCTAAAGCCGGTGGTGGGGCGGCTGCACGGCCTCTGGTCAGACTCAGAGCCAGCAGAGCACAGTTCCCAGCTGGAGCTGCATTACAGCCTCCTGTTCAGACCGTGGGAGATTAGGACTCTGTTAAACCCTCGCACTTTATATCCAAGCGCCCGCAAAATAACCAGGTAAAAACTTACACACAAATGAATATGTAATATTTAAAAGAACGGTGGTGTGAAACCGAAGGCTTTTGTCCCTCCTGCCCATAGACAATAAGATATAAGAGCAGAAGTAGGCCATTCGGCCCATCAGGTCTGCTCCACCATTCAATCATGGGCTGACCCAATTCTTCCAGTCATCCCCCCTCCTCTGCCTTCTCCCCATAGCTATTGATGCCTGGCTTATCAAGAAACTATGTGTCTCTGCCTTAAATGCACCCAATGCCTTGGCCTCCACAGCTGCTTGTGGCAACAAATTCCACAGATTTACCACCCTCTGGCTAAAGAAATTTCTTCTCATCTCAGTTCTAAATGGAAGTCCTTCAATCCTGAAGTCATGCCTTCTTGTCCTAGACTCTCCTACCATGGGAAATAACTTTGCCATATCTAATCTGATCAGGCCTTTTAACATTTGGAATGTTTCTATGAGATCCCCCACTCATTCTCCTGAACTCCAGGGAATACAGCCCAAGATATGCTGGACGTTCCTCATACAGTAACCCTTTCACTTCTGGAATCATACTCATGAATCTTCTCTGAACCCTCTCCAATGTCAGTATATCGTTTCTAGGATCAGGAGCACAAAACTGCACACAATACTCCAAGTGTTGTCTCACGAGTGCCTTATAGAGCTTCAACATCATATCCCTGCTCTTATATTCTATACCTCTAGAAATGAGTGCCAATATTGCATTCGCCTTCTTCACAACTGACTCAATCTTTAGGGTATTTGGCACAAGGACTCCGTTTGCATCTCTGCGTTTTGAGTTCTCTCCCCTGATATATCATTACATTATTATATATTAAGTGATCCTCTGATATATTAATGCCCAGGAATGTAAAGCTTCTCTGTCCCCCCACTGAGGACTGGCTCATGAACCCACGTCTTCTTCCTCTTGTCGTCAATAATCAGTTCTCTGGTTTTGCTGATGTTCAATGAGAGGTTGTCATTGTGGCACCATTCAACCAGATTTCAGTCTCCCTCCTATATGTCAATTTGTCATCATCCTTGATTCTGGCAACAGTGGTGTCGTCAGCAAGTTTAACTATAGTGTTGGAGCTGAATGTAGCTGCACAATCACAGGTATAAAGTGAATCGAGCAAGGGGCTAAGCACATAGCCCTGTGGTGCACCTAAGGTGATGGGAATGTGGAGGGAGATGTTGTTGCCAATCCATATTAGCTGCAGTCTGCCAATAAAGAAATTGAGGATCCAGTTGCACAGGGAAGTACTGAGTCCCAGATGAAGTTTAGCGTTGATCGTGTTGTCGTAAATGAGGAACATCCTGATCTTCATTGTTCAGGTGTTCCACAAGCTGAGTAAAGAGCCAAGATGATGGCATCTCCTGTTAACCTGTTGTGACAAATTGGCAAATTGGAACAAATCCAGGTCACTTCTCAGGCAGACATTTATGACCAACCTCTCATAGGCCAAGTTGAAGATTCGTCCAAGTTAAAGAAAGTGAGTAAGCATCTTGAATGGATTTAATAGATAAATCACTCTGCCACCTTTGTCCTCTTTGACATATAAACACAACAGAAAGGTATTTAGAATGCCATATCCTTTTCAACACAGAAAAATTTTCTCATATTTCAACAAGGAATAACATGCAAAACATCTGTACTTTGGACACCAGTGGTCCTTCGGATATTTTGGGGACACTTCAGGATGCAGCAGGTACACTATAACTTAGAACCATGTTGGCAACAGTCATCATATCCATGATGACATCAGGCCTTGGGAGGTTGCTGTTTGAACTGCAATTGTTCTCAGATATACAAAGTGAAAAAGGAACAATATCAAGAATGTGTTCATATTATTTAGTAACCCACTGCCAATGCCAAACTGGTCACCAGATATGGTTCTGAAACAGCATCTAATTATCTAAATTTCTCTGTCCCTTGCAGTTATTGTTTTGAACCAAGAATATTATGTAGAAATATATTTATTTTTGAGTGCCGTATCTGTCCAACTGAATTATTGACCCAAGGAATTGATCTGGAAATCTTCGTCTAAATATTCATCTTTGGCTAGGAATTTAAATCTAAACATTGAAATAAAACTGGAGTAAAAGCTCTGGTATCACTATTCGTAATCACAAAACTGCCAGGTGCTTTAAAAATCTGCTTCACTCATGTGCTTTATGGGAGGAGAACAACCATACTTACCCAGTTGGGTCTTCTGTGAACCATGGCACACAGCATTATGATTAATTTTCAACTGACCTCTGAAATGATAAAGAAAGCCAATAAGTATACTCGGGTTGGGCAATAAAAGTGGTTGACCAAACATTATACATATCACACAAATAAATATTTTGAGAACAATTATCTAGTCATACACTTCCTGGACTTTAGGGTTTCCTAATTCTCTTGTTTTGTTTGTAATAAAAATTAGATCCAGGTTATCCTTTGGAATTAAAATTGATTTCTTATTCCAAATCAAAGTTGAGATGCTGCTCACCTTCTTGCTTTTTAACGTTGACGAAATTTTATTGAGAAGCATGTCCATCTCTTGGTATTTTGAGTTGGTATTTAAATAATTTTCAACAGATTTACAAGGAGAATGCCATATAGAAACACACCATTTCCTCCAACTAATCCATATCAGTTTTAATGCTGCACTGAAATGATTCCCGTCCTTCCTTATCTGAATGCTCCAACAAAGTTCTAGATGCACTGTTCAATGTATCCTGACTGGTTGCCTCATGTTCTGGCACAGCAATTCAAAAGTACAGACACATAAGAAGCTGCAGGTACATCTCAAGCACATCCCTCCCCACTACTGTTAGTATTGTTACGAAATCCCGTAACTGGACCACTTACCAGCAAAGATAGAGAGGTCCGTTGAAGTCTGATGGTACTATTTTTAAAAGTATTTATTGATAAAGGGCACAAAATTAAGATTAATGCAAACATACAGATAATATACGTTGTCAATACTAAATCTAAAGCGCGGGTATAATAATAACCAATAAGAAATAGCTCTATCGTTGTCTAGGGGATAATGTATTGTCCGATGGAAAGATAACAGTCACTATCAGTTCGTTCAAGCTGCAGCGTTGTTGGGTTTAAGAGCGGTGCGGTTTAAACTTGCCCAGGTCTTTTATGATGCCAATCCGTTGAGTCAAGGGTGTGGATTCCCCCGTTGTTAGCTAAAAGCTGTTTTCCGTAGTTCCAGCCACCAATTCCAGCCACGGAATTGAATGCACGTGGCCTCCTTCAGATGACTTCCTGCTGTTACATGATCGCTTAACGTTTCTTCTGGTGCGTCTGAGGGGCTGTTCCTACAGACCCTCTTTTGTCCTGACTCGCAGGGTCGTAGATGTCAATCAGGTTGGGAGTGTGCACTCTCTCCCTCAACTAGCCCACTTTGCCTGAGGGCATTCACGTAGTATAGTATCTCAATCCACAAATTGGTCTCCAAGAGACAATGGCTATGTCCGGTAGCTTTACATCGCCGGGGAAACGAGGCATTTTGCATGTCTCTCTCTCTCATTTCCTGGGCCCCTTGACCCAACCCAACAGTGATCTTGTGATTCTCACAAAGGAGGGGGCTACGGACGTAACAGTATCTACGGGAGCCAATGGCTCAAGAAGGGTAACATCATCAAAGATCCCCACCATCTGGGCCATACATTTTCTCACTGCTACCATTAAGCAGGAGCTACAAAAGCCTTAAGTCCCACACCATCACATTCAAGAACAGCTACTTCATTCATTCGATTCTTGAACGAGCCAACACAGCGCTTATCACTGCAGTTCACGAACACTATGACAACTTACAACACTTGGCAGCAAAATGACCATTTTTCGTGCTTATCGTGTTCTAGATTGTAAACGCTGTGTATAGTTTATGTTTATTTGAAGTTTTTATCTTGTGAATGCTGCTTACATGATGCTCTGTGTCTGTGATGTTGCAGTAAGCAGGTTTTCCATTGCACCTGTATCTGGGAATATGGCAATAAACTGGACTTTAACTTGGACTTCTCTCTCTTATTTTTATGTTCACCTCACTTCAATGCAGCTTTTCTGAACCATTCAGAATCACTTCTTCTCATTGAAAGTTTAATATTTAATACGAGGATTTTTTTCTGAATTTCTTCTTTGAAATTTGAGAATTTTCTTTTAATATCCTCTGATTTTGTCCTTTCCTATGATTGGAAACACTGTCTTTCTCATAATTTTTCACACATTTTAAAGGTCTCTTCAAGATCAGTTTTCAGCTCTCTCATTTCCAAAGAAAAGTAACTCAGCTGTTCATCATACTCAATACTATCCTTATTATCTAATTTTACCAATAACTTCTACAAATGTATCTGACTGGCTGCATCAGCATCTGGTATTGGGGCTACTGCACAAGATTGAAATAAATTGCAGAAACTTGTAAAGTTAGTCATCTCCATCATGAATACCAGTCTCCATCGTATCCAAGACTTAGGAAGGCAATATCCATCATTGAGGATCCCCAGCACCCAGGGCATGCCCTCTTCACACTGTCACCATCAGGTAGGAGGTACTGAAGCCTGAAGGCACACACTCAGTTATTCAGGAACGGCTTCTTCCCCTCTGCCATCCAATTTCTAAATGGACATTGATCCCATGAACACTATCTCACTTTTTTATTTCTGTAATTTGGCACTACTTATTTTACCTTAACTATTCAATATATATATATTTACAGTAATTCAGTTGTTTTTTTCTCTGTATTTATAATGTATTTCATTGTACTTGCGGCCATAAAGTTAACAAATTTCACAGCATATGCCAGTGATATCAGATCTGATTCTGATTTTAATAATAATTTCTTATAAACCAGCACACTTCAGACTTTGAACTGGCAGGTTTGCTGGACAATCTGTGATGTATTAAAAGATCAATTTTAAATTAATTTTGAGTTAGAAGTTACACATTATGAAAGTACATTTTTTGAGTGAACCAGGTTAAGTGGAAAAGGAGACAAAAAATGCGATCTCATGGAGTAAAAAATTGAATGTGAAAACTGAGGTCCAGGTGCCTAGAAAAGGGATCAGAATCAGGTTTATTATCACTAAGGTATGCCTTGAAACTCTTTGTTTTGCAGCAGCAGTACTGTGCAAGACATAATTTAAAAATTTCTATAAGTTACAAGAAGAAATGGGCCTGAATGCACACCTGTACTGAACTAGTATTGGTGTGTGGATCCAAGCATTCACAGTTTGTTAAATCTAGAGATGAGTGACAATTTGAAAGCTTGAATGGTGGATGGGCATCAAATGGTTTACCATGAAAACTCCACTCGCCAAACACCCTGACATACTTCATCAGTTCACGTCGTTAAAGGCTTCTGAACAGTACTTAAATGCTTCAAAAGGTATTTGAAAACAGATTTAAATAATTATACAAGGAAAAACTACTTTGAGAAGTAATAAATATAATGTAAAAACAATAAAATCACAAATAAATTAAAACATTTAAATAAAATAATTAAAATACTTACCTAGAGTCACAGAGCCATAAAACACTAAAGAACAGAAAAAGCACCTTCAGCCAATCTAGTTAGTGTTGACTATGGGCCACATCCCACTGATCTGCACCTGAGCTATAAACCTTCATAACTTTCTCATTTATGCACCTATCCAAATTCCTCTTAAATGTCAAAATCGAACCCACATCCACCATTTACTTCCACTGGCAGCTCGTTCCACACTCACATCACCTTCTGAGTGAAGAAGTTCTCCTTAAATATTTCACATTTTAACCTTAACCCCTGCCTCGTGGGGGTTCTAGTCTTACCCAAACTCAATGGAAAAAACTTGCTTGCATTTACCCAATATATACCTCTCATAATCTTGTATACCTCCCAGCATTCTCCGACGCTCTAGGGAATAAAGTCCTAATCCGTTCAAACTTTCCCTGTAACTCAGGTCCTCAAGTCTTGGCAAAATCCTTGAAAATTTTCTCCGTAATCTTTTAATTTTATTGACATCTTTCCTGCAGGTGACCAGAAATGCACACAATACTCTAAATTGGGCCTCATCAATGTCTTACCTGTTACATTTTTCAATAGGATCATCATTCCCATACATTGAAGGTGGTCACAGATACCTCTTTTGTAAAGCTCAGTGCAAGATACAAAAGTTACAGAGCCCCTTCAGCATATTGGTGCTGCACTGCTGAGCACAGATCTCTTCACTAGACAAGTACTACTCACCTGTTAATGCTGAAATTAATTTGTACTTCTATGCCTGTTCTATAAGTTTATTGTTGTGTAGAAATTATTTGCAATCTCCTTCAATGTTGACCCCTCTTCTCTTGAATGCCACGCAATTGATGACATTCGAGACCTGGATGAGTATGCTGCAGTTGTTACCGACTATTAAAACCTCTGTGGACAAGTGTGTGCCTACAAAGAATTACTGTACATTCCCAAATCAAAAGCTGTGGATGAACCAGGAAGTACGTCGTCTACTGAAGGATAGATCAATGACATTCAGGTCTGGCAACCCAGGCTGTCCGGAAAATCAGGCTATTTCAAAGGCGAAGAGGCAATTTCAAACCAGGTTGGAGGCAACATTGGATGCACAGCAACTCTGGCAGGGTCTGCAAGATATTACTTCCTACAGAGCGAAACCCAATAGCATGAATGGCAATGATACTTCACTACCAGATGAACTCAGCGCCTTCTATGCACACTTTGAAAGGGAGAATACAACTACAGCTGTGAAGATCCTTGTTGCACCTGATGACCCTGTGATCTCCGTCTCAGAGGCTGATGTTAGGCTGTCTTTAAAGAGGGTGAACCCTCACATGGTGGAAGGTCCTGATGAAGTACCTGGTAAGGCTCTGAAAACCTGTGCCAACCAATTAGTGGGAGTATTCAAGGACATTTTCAACCTCTCACTGCTATGGGTGGAAGTTCCCACTTGCTTCAAAAAGCCAACAATTATACCTGTGCCTAAGAAGAATAATGTGAGCTGCCTCAATGACTATTGTCCGGTAGCACTCACATCTACAGTGATGAAATGCTTTGAGAGGTTGGTCATCACTAGACTGAACTGCCTCAGCAAGGACCTGGACTTATTGCAATTTGCCTATTGCCACAATAGATCAAAAGCAGATGCAATCTGAATGGATTTCCACATGGCTTTAGAACACCTAGACAACACAAACACCTATGTCAGGATGCTGTTCATCGACTATAGCTCAGCATTTAATACCATCATTCCCACAATCCTGATTGAGAAGTTACAGAACCTGGGCCTCTGTACCTCCCTCTGCAATTGGATCCTCAACTTCCTAACTGGAAGTCCACAATCTGTGCAGTTTGGTGATAACATCTCCTCCTCGCTGACAATCAACACTGGTGCACCTCAGGGATGTGTGCTTAGCCCACTGCTCTACTCTTGATATACACATGACTGTGTGGCTAAGCAGAACTCAAATACCATCTATAAATTTGCTGACGATACAACCATTGTTGGTAGAATCTCAGGTGGTGACGAGAGGGCATACAGGAGTGAGATATGCCAACTCGTGGAGTTGTGTCGCAGCAACAACATGGCACTCAACGTCAGTAAGGCGAAAGAGCTGATTGTGCACTTCAGGAAGGGTAAGATGAAGGAACACGCACCAATCCTCATAGAGGGATCAGAGGTGGAGAGAGTAAGCAGTTTCAAGTTCCTGGATGTCAAGATCTCTAAGGATCTAACCTGGTCCCAACATATCAATGTACTTATAAAGAAGGCAGGACAGCAGCTATACTTCATTAGGAGTTTGAAGAGATTTGGTACATCAACAAATACACTCAAAAACTTCTATAGATGTACCGTGGAGAGCATTCTGACAGGCTGCATAATTGTCTGGTATGGAAGGGCTACTGCACATGACTGAAAGAAGCTGCAGAGGGTTGTAAATCTAGTCAGCTCCATCTTGGGTACTAGCCTACAAAGTACCCAGGACATCTTCAGGGAGTGGTGTCTCAGAAAAGCAGCTTCCATTCAGGGCATGCCCTTTTTCTCATTGTTACCATCAGGTAGGAGGTACAGAAGCCTGAAGGCACACACTCAGTGATTCAGGAACAGCTTCTTCCCTTCTGCCATTCAATTCCTAAATGGACATTGACCTTTGGACTCTACCTTACTTTTTTAATATACAATATTTCTGATTTTTGCACATTTTTAATCTATTCAATATACGTATACTGTAATTGATTTACTTAGTTATTATTATTTTTAATTTTATTTATTTTTCTCTTCTATATTATGTATTGCATTGAATTGAACTGCTGCTGCTAAGTTAACGAATTTCACATCACCTACCGGTGATGATAAACCTGATTCTGATTTTAATGATGTAGAGTACCTTGTGGGGGTGTTGCAAACAGGATACAACACTGTTGTCAGTCAAAAAGTTATTAGTGCTGGTCAAGGAGGGAGGTTTTATATACACTGGTGGTGAAATAAGAGGTAATTCCAAAGTTCAGGACATCAATAGCAGCATGGGGATCAAAGGTGAAGTGAATAAATCCAAGGGCGATGAAGAAGCCAGCTTGAAGGAGGATGAAAAGGATTAAAGGCTAGAGGAAATTTCAGAGATGGGTAGTGGTGAGTGATGAGAATCTTACATTTTTGATACTTTAATTGGGCTAGTGAGCACACAAGTAACGGATTTGGTTAAACTGCATTAACTTCGGGATTCAATTTTCACTAAAATATGTTTGTTGCTGCACAAACTAAGACTATCAATCCAGCCTTCCTTTGGTGACATGGCATGAACTTTGGCTTGTTCTGCCTTCTACCACTTCTACAAAAACAAACTGCCTGTACTTAAATTCACCGTGGAACTAAATGCTTAGTCCCTGTAAATTAACTCTAGTGTCTCTGCTGCTAAATAATTCAATTCCAGATTAATCCTACCACAGCAGTTACAAGAGCACTGTTTTATCAACTCATTAAATATCAAGGGCCAAAGAGTAATCAGTTGAAATGGAACTCAGGCCATACGTACCCTATGTTGCCAGTTGTTGATTAAAAAAGTATTAATTTCTCCATATCAGTTAATGAAAGGAGGATGGGCAGAAGTGAGATTACCATCAGTCATAATGGATTACTTCTAAATCTTGAAGGTTATTAAAAATATAGCTGTTAAACATAAATACAGAGCTGGAGGATATTCCGACAGGTCATTATATTTCAGCGCTAGACATCAGTGGTTGACATGTGTTGTTCTTGTTAGGTTTAACAGCATGATCCACTGGTTGCTTGGTCCTCAGGCACAGGACAGACACAAATTGCTTTATCCCAGTTGGAAATTAACGGGTTTATCAGTGTGGGTAGGTCCGGAGTGATTCTTCACAGCTTGTTAAATGTACTGCTGCTAATAATACTTGGGCATATCCTTCTTCTGAACTCTGCCACATATTGAAAGGCAGTGAAAGAGACGAAGTAAACTGGATATGAGTATCAAATTATTACTTGAAATTAAGATGTGTTTTAGATATTGCAAAATATGAATGAATATGGGGATTATGTAGGAATTGAAGCAGAGAATCCGCTATAATATCAAAGGCTGAGAAAGCACACGAGATCAAAAGGCCAACTCCAGCTTCTGTTTCTTCTGTATGTTCTTATCACAACATATTTTCTAGCAATAATGGTTGTAATTTCCAGACCATAATCTTATTGTCAGATTGAAATGCATTAAAACATCTGTTGCGGTAAATGTGAAATCAGTGCACAGAATGGTGGAAAGCCTCAGCAAGTCAGGCAGGGTGTGCTCTGATGGAAAGCCATCATTTTAACTTTGTTTCTCTCGCCACAGATGCTATATGTTCTCCTGAGTATTTACACCATTCTTTAATTGGGTAAGAATTTAGATGAATGAAATTACAGAGAAAGGATATTAAAGTTATTTTGAAACTCCCTTGGAAACATTGCAACATTTAGTTCTTGTAGTTCCAATTTCATAGTACACAATTTACCACAAAAATTCTCATAAGACCTTAAGACATAGGAGCAGAATTAGGCCATTTCTTATGAATTCCAGTGAATACAGACCTAGAGCCATCAAATGCTCTTCATCTGACAAACATTCAATCTTGGAGTCATTTTCGTATACTTCTTTTGAACCCTCTCCAATGTCAGCACATATGTTCGAAAAGAAGTGCACAAAACTGCTTACAATACCCAATTGAGGCCTCATGAGTGCTTTATAAAGCCTCAATATTACACCCTTACTTTTATATTCCAGTCCTCTTGAAATTATTGCTATCATTGCATTTCCCTTCCTCACCACAGACTCAACCTGTAAATTAAACTTTAGGGAATCCTGCACAGGGATTTCCAAGTTGCTTTTTGCCTCAGATTTTTAAATTTTCTCTCCACTTAGAAAATAGTCAACCCTTTTATTTCTTCTACCATACACTTCCCAACACTGTATTCCCTCTGCCACTTCTTTGCCCATTCTCTTAATCTGTCTAACTCTTTCTGAAGCCTTACTTCTTCAAAACTACTTGCCCCTCTACCTATCTTCATATCATCTGCAAACTTTGCAACAAAGCCATCAATTCCATCATCCAGTCATTGACCTGTTGTTACGAACCCCGTAACTGGGTCATTTACCAGCAAAGATAGAGAGGTCCGTTGAAGTCTGATGGTACTATTTTTAATAGTATTTATTAGTAAAAATACACAAAAATATCAATGCAACCATACAGATAATATACGTCATCAATACTAAATCTAAAAGTGCGGGTGTAATCATAATCAATAAGAAATAAGCTCTATCGTTGTCTAGGGGATAATGTATTGTCCGATGGAAATATAAATGTCACTCAGTTCATTCAGGCTGCAGCCTTTTGGTTGGAGAGAGAGAGATTTTTAGAAACTTCCTTTTTATGATTTCGATCCTTTGGAGTCTCGTTGGTGTGGCCTTTCACTTGTGGCCTCTCCTTTAGCTAAGCCGTTCTTCCGTGATGAGCCCGCCACCTCTTCACCCCTCTACTCTTCCGAGCCATGGCATCAGAATCAGTGCCAGAGACCTGCGAGACAGTGCCCCTCTAAGGTTGTATACTTATTATTGAGGGGAACGGCCACAGGTGTACTTTGCAATGACTGTGCATTTCCCCATTTCCACTCCTTCTCCTAACAGTCATCCAGTTACCAGTCTCCTGCGGTCGAGGGGTGACCACTTCTTGTAGCTCCTGATCGTCAAGCTGCAGCTCCTGTTCCTTAGTACGTTCCCTCAGGAGCTGTTGCTCGGTGCACCTGCTGCAGATGTGTTTATTCGGGAGACTAGAGGTCTCCCAGATGTTCCCATTTCCACACACAGTACAAAGCACTGCCCCTGGAGCCATTCTGATGAGAAGATGAGAAGGACTGGTTTTGCAGGATGTTATATTTTGTAACTGAAAACATAAAACCAGTTGAAAGAATAACAAGGGAGTCTGGAATGCATGTACATTCATTTCATTTTTACTTACAGGAGACACATGCTTATGCCATGGTGGCATGATGACATATACCATTCATGTACTCTTACATATCACCCAAAATCAATTATTTACACAAACAAAGAATGCTTTATCAAACAATATATTTACAATATTACTCAAATGTTACTGAAATAATAAATACGCAAAACTCCTCCCTGCTTAGCTAAAAACTCCAACTCAATATAGAATATATCCCAACTATGTACACAATGTACTATAGAACTACTAAATAGACAACAACAGCACAGTAAGTTTTAAAAAGTCCCATTCAGGCTTGAAGATTTAATTGGTGTGGAGGATTTCTTACCCTTGTGGGATTAAGTCTTTCCTGACAAGGGGGATTACTCTGCTTGGGAGGTCAGACTTGTGGCTGTGAAAAAGTCTCGGGTTCGGAGGCCCACTCCATTTCATGGTGGTTGTAGGAGTTGACTCTGGGAATGCTGGAAGTGGTTCTGACTGCTCCAGACATGTTGGCATCCCAGACGGTGCATGGCAAGCTGCTCCATCTGCTGATCTAACCCAGGCCACCAGACAAAACTTCGAGCCAACTCTTTCATTTTGACCACACCTAGATGACTGCCAATAGCTCCTCTAACACTTCAGCTCTTAGCTTGACTCTTAATCATGTAACCTCCATCCAGGGCAAGTTCATCCCTGCACCGGTAAAAATGGGGGAACTGTAATTTTCTCTGCACATTCCAGCCATTTTGGGTGCCCTTGTAGACCTGAGACAATGTGGGGTCTTTTCTGGTTTCCCTTTGATTCATCTCTGCCATTTTTGGGAGACCTTCAATTACATTAAAGAAAATACATCAAGTGGAGTGTCCTCATTTGTAAATTTTTCAGTTATTTCCTTTTCCAAGGTAAACGGGACAATCCATCAGCATTTCCATGATTAGTTGTCCTTGTGAATTCAATCTTGTAATTGTGTTCTCCAAGAAACAGAGCCGATTTCTGTATTCATACTGCTGCTGTTAGTGGAACACCTTTCTGTGGATTGAAGATGGGCACCAGTAGTGATTGATGGTCAGTAATGAGGGTAAACTCTCTCCCATAGAAGTACTGGATTAAATGATGTACACCCCAAACCAGACTCAAGGCCTCTCTGTCAATCTGATCATATTTTTTCTTTGCAGTGGGAAGGGAAGTAATGCAAAAGCTATGGGGCATTCACTTCCATCACTCACAACATGTGATGTCACTGCACCTCCACCATCCATCTCTGGCAAGCTTTACTGGCCAATATCGATCATAATGTGTGAGTACAGTGTCTGACATCACCATTTCCTTTACCTTTACTACCACACTGCTTAGCCCATTGCCATTTCTAGATAACAGGCACAATTAGTTCTTCCAGCATTTTGTGTGTATTGCTTTGGATTTCCAGCATCTGCAGATTTTCTCTTGTTTGTCATTTCTTCATAATCTATAGTAATGAGTACAAGAGGTGGAGCACAGTAGCCAGGTTTGGCAGGGACCTGTTATAGTAATTGAGAAATCCTAAAAAGGACCACAGCTGTGACATATCTTTTCGGCCTTGTGGCATCCAGTCTTGCTTGAGTTTTCTCAGCGCACATGTATAAATATCGTGTATCAGTGGTGTGACCACAGAAAGTGATGTTTAGTTTAAAAATATCACACTACTTGCGTTGTGCTCTGAGCCCATAATCTTCTAATCTTTTTAACACTGTCTTGAGATTTTGGAGCTGTCCCTTGTCATTCTTACCGGTAACAATGATGTCATCCAGGTAACACTGAGTGCCTGGGCAGCCATGTGGCACCTGGTCCACAGCTTTCTGCTGGAGTGCAGGTGCAGATGCTGCTCCAAAATTAAGCTGATCATAAAGAGAAATCCCTTTGTGAGTGTTTATAGTGAGATAATCTTTGAACTCTTCTTCCATCTCCATCTGTAGTGGGCCTCAGCTAAGTCCAATTTGCAAGCTACTTTATCATGGATGGTAAAAGGAACTGATTGGGCTTTGTAAAACTTGGGTGTGGCATTTTCATTTAACACAGTTTTTCCCTTGGTATATTGGAATTTTCCAGTGCCCTCCCTGAATACTGCTGTGGCATCATCCAATACCTTTCTTAATTTGTTTTCAGTTGCACTTTTGCAGGGGATATGATATGCAAATTGCGAATGGAATCAAGTTGTAGTTGTCTCAGCCACTCATGAACCCAAAATGCTGGCCCTCCTGATTTTACCACCTACAAGCCAATGTGTTGTTGTATTTCACTGTTACAAAAGTCAGTTTCACCGGAGTTATCTATTCTCCAGTAAAAGTTCTTAGTTGGATATCTGCAGTCTTCAGCTTAGTATCTTCAGTAATGTCGTTCAAACTCATTTTGTGGAATCAGCTATAGGAAATTTAAATACTTGGGGGATCTGGATAACACATAATTACAAGGACCTTTATAAAGCCAACTATCAACATCTCCTTTCCAATCTTAAAAAGGAATTTGAACGTTGGAATTCTTTATCTCATTCCCTTAGCAGGACGATTAATACAATTAAAATGACATTCCTGACTAGATTCTTATACATGTTCCAGACCCTCCCAATTTTTCTAACAAAGACCTTCTTCAATAACCGAAATAGTCAAATTTCAGGTTTTATTTGGAATTAAAAACAGTCCAGAGTAAAGGAAAAAATACTACAGAGGCTTCGTAAAATGGGAGATTTGGCACTTACAAATTTTCTGTATTACTACTGGTCAGCTAATATAAGAGCAATTTTATACTGGACAAGAGATGATATTGTTGCTCCCACCTGGGTGATTATGGAGAAGTCATCCTTACAATTTACCTCTTCATCAGTAATATATGCTAAACTACCACTGTCACAACCTGTATCTAGTTTCACACTGAATCCAGTTGCAATGTACTCCATTAAAATTTGGTTCCAATTTAGACGTCATTTTGGATGTAATAACCTCTCACTCGCTGCACCAGTAGCAAAAAATTACATGTTCACCCCATCAATAATGGATGTAGTGTTTGATATTTGGTCTAAACATGGTATCACTTCATTGTATAATCTCGACAATCTTGACAGCAATTTTGCCTCTTTTGAACAGCTAGTTAAGAAATTTGAGATCCCTAGGACACACTTCTATAGATATTTTGAGTGCTTTCCCTACTGCCCTTCTTCATCGCTCTTAGATTCAGTCCTTAAGTGTAAAATTGATGTGAAACAATCTGTAAGCTAAATCTATGAGCTACTTAATGTAGTTAATCCTGAGAATTTGGATTTATTAACAGATAACTGCAAAGAGGAAATTGAGGAACAAGTTCCAGATGACATATGGCAAAAAACAATTCATAGAATTTATTCATCCTCTGAGTGTCTTAGACATGTTGTTCAGTTTAAAATCGTGCACCGTTGTCATTAGTCTAAAGTTCGATTGGCTAAGATCTTGACTCAATGTGTGACAGATGTAAACAATTCCCGGCTACACTCTGCCATATGTAAAAATTAGTAAATTTCTGGGGTTTGATTTTTGAAACTTTTCAGAAATTTTTGAACAATTAATTACACCATCTTGGTCAATAGCACTATTTGGAGTGCCTTCTCAGAATGTTAACCTCAGCAAATTCCAAACTGATCTCATCGCATTTTGTTCACTTCTTGCCAGCAGGCTTATCTTGTGTAAATGGAAAGATGGACATTGGATCAAAGATATCATGCATTTTATAAAATTTGAGAAGGTCCGCTATTCGATCAGGGGGCAGTCTGCAAGATTTAACATCACTACCATTTGTCCAAATCTAAACTATCTCGATTCTACCCTAGCGTTAGTCCGCTCTGTGATAAATGCAAGAGGGGCGTGGCCTCTCTCATCCATATGTACTGGTTCTGTCCTAGCTTGGAGAAATTCTGGAAAGATGTCTTCACTACATTATCGTGTATTCTGAATCAGCACCTAGAACCAAACCCCTTAATTGCTCTGTTTGGTTTTTGGGGCGAGACAGATTTATGTCTGGGTCCGACCAAATGCCGAATATTATCATTTGCCTCTCTCCTGGCTAGACGCTTGATCCTCCTCAGATGGAGAGATGCTGCCCTGCCCACTCATGCTCAATGGCTTAACGACATCATGGCCTGTTTGGACCTCGAAAAAATTCATTATTCAGTTCTCAATTTGGATCTAAAGTTCCATAAGGTCTGAGGACCTTTTATCGAGTACTTTCATAACCTTCCTCTTGACTAGGGTTTTTTTTTCTTTTCGGTCCCTTGCTTTTAGCTCCTTTTTTTTCTGGTAGAAGGCATTATTATCCTCTGTTGCTGAGTGTATTCACAGTCTGGGAGTTTGGCTGTCCTGACTTATACTCTCTATATTGTGTTGTGGTTGGTCTGGAGTTGCTGTTGTTTTTTGTTGTGTTGTGGGGCTTGGGGAGGACACTAAGCTTACTTGTCTTTAATTTAGGTGCTTTTTTTTGCTAAATTCTCTTCCTTTGTAGTATATTGTTATTGTATGCTTAATTTTGCACTGTTTTAATGTTCCTCATTGGGATTTGGGGTTTTTAATTTGTAAAATGTTTTGAAAAACTAATAAAAAAAATAAAAAAAAAGATTTAACACCACTTGGCAACCTTTTTTAAGTTTTGTCAAAAATATGGATGCTGAAAAAATTATTTGAATGTGTAAGGTGCTCTATCTTTATATGTACACTAGTCTTTTGTATCTATTTTTGACTGGTCTGTCTGGTTTGATTTGTTCTTGTTTATTGAGGGGTGGGGGGGTTCTTTTTGTAACTGGTAGAAAATAGTTGGTTGTTCTGCTATTTTTCTTTGTTAATAAAAATACTTTGATCAAAAAACACTCATTTTGTGGAATGACTGGAACAGCCAAACCTGTGCCCGATTCTATTTTAATTAATTTGCAATTCGCTTCTGGTGTAAGCCACATTGCTTGTCTATTGTTCATTTCACATGGTAAATCTCAAGGCTACCTGTCTCAACACTATCAGAATTGTCATCAACACCATGCTGGTTAGTGCTCTTTTTGAAATGGCAACTTGATTTTTTAAAAATCTTTATCTCTTCCCTGTGCAGTCCATTTATTTTTCTCTGCCTGATTCTCTTTGTGTTTGTCCTACTTCATTGCATTTTCTGCAAGCTTCTCCTTCAAACCTGCATTGGTCTGGTGTGCGTGAGTTCCTGCTACAACGGTGGCACAATTTGTTCGGTCAGTCAGGTTTCTGCTTAGACTTTGCAGTTCTGTTCACGCCTGACTGCAACTCAATTGTGTCTTTGTCTGCTGTTTGCATTGATACAGCTATTTCAACTGCTTGTTTAAATGTGCTTCAGTTCGGAGCCGTTTTTGAATGTTTTCTTGTAAGATTCCACAAATTAAATGATCTCTCGGTGCATCATTAAGCTCATCACCAATTGACAATTTCTTCAATTCGGCCATGTATGCTAAAATAGACTCCCCTTCCTTTTGATTCCTCTTATGAAGGCTAAAGTACTCTGCAATCAACAATGGTTTCAGATCTAAATGTTCCTGTATTACTTTTACAAGATCAGCAAAGCTCAATTTGGCTCAGTTGGTTGGTGCAGTTAAACTTTGAAGCAAACTGTTGCTCAATTTGCTCAGAATACATAATCCAGTTACCTTTAGTGCAAATGAATGTGTCTATCTTTCCAATGCAGCCACCCATTTATGTTTTTTTTTAAATTTATGATTATTATCACAATACTCACTGTTCATGAACCTGTGAATTTGTCTCTTTTCTACCTTTTTAAAAAAAACTTGACTGTGCCTGTCCCTTCCCAAAGCACGTGCTGCAATGCCTTTTTTTCTCGATTATTTCTTGCTGGGCTTTTCTTTAACTCGAACATCTTGCTGCACTTCAACAGGTGGGTAGTCTTCTTGAGTTTGTTTAAAACTTCCTTGATGCAACTGTTATGTTTTGTAACTCCAAAACATAAAACAAATTGAAAGAAAAACAAGGGAGTGCATAAGGCGTGCACGTTTGTGTCATTTTTACTTTGGCGAGATGTATGCATATGATGTGGTGGCATGATGACGTATGCCATTTACAATCTCTTACATTTAACCTGGAATGAATTCTGTACACAAAGAATGCCTAATCAAGCAATATATTCACAAAATTACTCAAATGTTTTTGAAATATTAAATACACAGCACAGGACTAGTATCACTACAGGATGTTTTAGAGTTACAAAACAACAAGTTTATCAGATCTCATTGAAGAAGTACTGTATGCTGTGGATGAAGACGGATCAGTGGATGTATTTCTTCGATTGGCAGAAGACATTTGATAAAGTACTGCATCAAAGAGTATATCAGTAAATAAAAACCAATGCTGTAGGAAATTACATGTTGGCATGGATAGAGGATTGGCTACAGCTAATGTGGCATAGGAATGAGTGCTGCAGTTTCAACTTACAATTTATATTAATGACTCATGATGGAACAGAAAGTCTAAGAAACATAAGAAATAGGAACTGGAATAGGCCCTCTGGTTCATCAAGTCTGCTTCGCTATTCAATATCATGGCCAATATGGCTATGGAATCAGTTCCACCTACATGTCTTTTCCCCATACTCCTTAAATTTTTAAGTATATTTAATGAGGTTGCCTCTACTGCTTCCTGGATAGGGAATTCCACCAACCCACTACTCTGGGAAAAGCAGCTTCTCTTCATCCCTGTTCTGAATCCCTGAGAAGCCATGTCCCTGAGTTCTAGTCTCACTTACCAGTGGAAATAACTTGCCTGTCTTTATCTTATCTATTCCTTTCATCATTTTATATGTTTCTACAAGATCCTCTTTCACTCTTCTGAATTCCAAAGATTGTAATCCCCAGTGACTCAATCTCTTCTCACAAGCTAATCCTCTCATCTCCAGCATCAACCTGCTGCACTGCCATGTGAATAATAATCTGATCTTCTACTGTTCATTCCAAAGTGGATGACCTCACATTTACCAACATTGAACTCCATCTGCCAGACCCTCGCCCACTTGCTTAATTTATCTATATCTCTCTAGCAGGGATTCCCAACCTGGGGTCCACAGACCCCTTAATAAATGGTAAAGGTGCATGGCATAAAAGTAGTTGGGAATCCCCTCTCTACAGACTGTTAGGTGGTTGTTGCACTTGCCAAAGATAACGATAAGGAGAAAAGATGCTTGAACTCTGGTCATTATTTCTTTTGCATACGTAAGTTATGTATAATTTGTAAATTCAAGTTTGTTCATTTATGTTTCTCTGCCTCTTCTAATATACTGTGCTGCTGTCGCAAAAAGCTAATTTTCCATGGCATTTATATCATGTATGAATGCTTGTGACAACAATAAACTTGAACTTGAAAGCTGCGAAGAGAATGTCAGTAGGTTACAAAAGGATAGAGGTAATTGAAATAGGGCAAAGATCTTGTGAATGGAGTATATTCAGGTAAAATGCAAAATGATCCAGTTTGGTGGGAACTTTAATCATCAAAAACCAGATGGATTGTTGGGATTTGGTTTTCTCAGAGCCTGATTTGGAAAAGGCTGGTTTACAGGTATAGGGAGTAATTAGCAAAGATAACAGAGTTCTGCCAGGGCAATTGGATACAAAAAGGAGGCACTATTGCTGGACTTATACTGGACCTTCAATGGAAATCTGTTTAGTGTTGGTCTCCTTATTTAAGGAAATACATTAATGTGCTTGACACAAACCAGAACTGCTACCTGATATGGGCTGAGAGTCTCAAGGGGAGAGGCTACACAGGATGGATTTGGATGTGATGAAATTTAGAATGGTGAGATTGATTGAAATGAGTAAGATCCCATGGAGTCCAAACAATAGATGTGGAGATTAGAAATCTTGACATCAACATTTCGGGGCTTACTGTTTAAAAAAATAGACATTTTCCATTTAAGACACAATTCTTTTGTGGGGTGCAAATCTTTGAAACTCCCTTTATCAGAGGGTCTTGAAGCAAAACAGATAGAGATTGATTAGGGGGTGAAAGGTTACCAAGGATGGACAGAAATGCATATTTGAAGTTACAATTAAGTCACCCATAATGACATTAAATTGAGGAACATGCTGCTCTTAATGGGTATGCATGCAGTGTGAAACTTGCTACTACATGGAGTGTTTGAAGCCAATATTGCATTTAAGAAGAAACCTGATTAAACAAGGAATGAACAGAGGGAGTTGCTGTGTAAGAATTGGAGGCACTCCAAGAGGATCGCAATTACCAGCATGTAATATTTGCATTTCTTTGTGCGTGATTCTATGCAAAATGTAAATTGAATTGTAGAATGATCATAGAAGTCAGCCATGTATTAGGATTTAAGTGGGGAGATTCCCTCTAATTGGAGTATGTTGCACTTCATACAAGAATGAATGTCAATCATTCTCAGTATCAGCTGACATGAAGATCTCAACCTGCATTTCTTGACAAAGTTAGCACAGAGGAGGTATTATCAGAGTCAAACAGAAGCTGGACAAAATTGGACCTAGCATTTAGGAAGTGGGCTTATGATTTGATGGATAAGTGGCAGCAGAGGAGATGAATATTTTCAGTCTTAATGAATTCCATATACTTTTGAAGTCAATGGAGGAGAGATGGAAAGATGACAGGAAATGTGCTTACAGATCCTTTTGGTTGTAGGGCTAAACAGGTTCCACTCTATTACCTTTGCTGATGAAGTGCATCCTTACTGGCAGGAATCTCGCGAATGAAGCTAGGAAAATGTGAATTGGGATAGCAGTTTCATAAACTAATACAGTAAGACAAGAAACACTGTAAACACTCGGCAAGTCAGGCATCTGTGTAATCAGAAAAAGTTGCCATTTCCTATCAAGGACCCATGTTGGATTTCAGAAGCCGTGCTGCTGGAAATGATGACAGATCTCAATTCCTCATACAGGGTTTCAGCCTGAGACATCAGCAACTCCTCTGCCCCTGCAGTTGCTGCCTGATATGCTGAGTTCCTCCAGCAGATTGCTAAATGCCAATTATTGCATTCAGAAGGCCGAAGATGCAATGGAAAGCATTGTCAGGTTTGGAACTTGAGAACTAGGCTGCAGCAGTCAGTGTCGTTGCCTCACAGTTCCAAAGACTCAGGATTGATCATAACGTTGGGGGCCATTTGTGTGAAGTTTGCACGATCTCCCCGTGACCCTGTTGGGTTTTGCTGGATTGCTTGGTTCTTTTCCATATCCCCGAAAAGTAAATCAGCTGTTGTAAATTAACTCCCACTAGATAATTGGTGGACGAATCAAAATGGGAATTTGATGTGTATGTGAGAGGCACAGTAAGTTGAAAAGCTACATGGAAATAGAGAATAGGAATAGAGTGTTGTGATAACTTTTCTGGGATGGCCCCCGTGGGCTGAGTGGGTCAGTAATAGGGATTGCTATTGTTAGCACAGGGATTTTTTTTAGTGTAAATTTAATGTGAGTATATTTTTAAAATTGGTAAATTATCAAAGGACATTTGTCAACCCACGTATCAAAAGTGTTATGAACTGAAATATGTTACCTTAAAAAGTACCATAGGCTGCTTTAGTAATTAAAAGTGAATTGATAAAAAAGTGGATATTACTTGAATCACAGAATCATATCAGAGGAGGAGGCCCAGTTCAATCCAGGTTATCACATTTCACCCCTCCTTGCTCTCTTTTAAATAGAACAATTGAATCTGCTTTCACGACTGTCCTAGCTGTGTAATCCAGTCTAAAAATCTTTACTCATGTCTTTAAGGGATAGGTCATTGCTCTATTTTCATTGTTTGGAACGGACTGATTTCCCCTGATCTGCTATCAAATTGATTTTTTTAAATCCCAGGAGGCAAATGCAAATTTGCATAATTTAAAATTGAGAATGATATTAAAGCTATAAAATCCTAAATACTGCAGCTGCTTGAACATCTGAAATAAACAGAAAAAAATCAGAAAATGCCAAAAAAAAACCCCACATTGCAGTTTGTGGAGCATCTGCGGAAAAAGGAATAATCAATGTTTCAAGTTAAAGAATTTTAAGACCCAAGAAGGGTGCAGGTGCAGAGGGGCCTGGCGGAATAAAAATCAAGTCAAGGACTTAAAGCTCTGGGCTGTCACTCCAGTATAGTTCTGAGGGAATGCTGCATCATCCATTAATGGTTTCGTCTTTCAAAAGCTACATTAAGTTCAGGAGCATCATATGTCCACCGAAATGGGCTTTGAATAAGCACTGATTTAATAAAAACTAACTATAAGCACAAGGAGGCAATTCAGCCTCTCAAATCTGCTTCCTCATTCAATGTTGTCTCATCACATTGCTTATCAAATATTTGTCTGCCTTTGCAGAATAGAAATGATCACTGTTTCCATCACTTTTTGAGTTCCAAAATACTCTCTCTGATATACCGGTAAATAATTCCCCTATCTGTGTGTAATGGGTGAACCACCTCTTCGCCTGCCAGCTTTTGCCCCACCCTTGCCCTCTCCAGTTTTTATACTGGCTATCTCCCCAGTATCTTTCAGACTGGGTGAATGGTCTCGACCCTAATGGTCGACTGTCCATTTTCCTCCATTGATGCTGCATGTCACGCTGGGTTCCTCCCACTCTTCGTGAGCTAATACTGACTTCCTCTAGCATCTTGTGTCTGACTTGCTAAGTTCCTCCGGCATCTTGTGGTATATTTTACTCACCAACGTCACGAAGATCTCTTCGCAACCTTACGATCCAACAAGTCATTTTCCAGTTCTTTGCAAATGACGTTTTGGAAGTTGGGCGCCCCATTTCGTCAACTCTTATTTCCTACTAAAATAGCACTTAAGTGAAATAAGATTAACTGTGTTTGTGAAAAATGCTACGCATATTTAAGAATTTCTTCATGTTTTTAACGACAACGTTGTCTTCCCATTATGTAATGTGACAGTCAGCTGAGAGGATTGCGAAATATCCAGTCTCCTCTTTCGAAGGCCTACACCAACCGGTCCTTTCAAATACTGTCTGCCCTCCAACACTTCTTTCACTACCGAGGACATCAGCTTTGTCATCGATATTTTTAGTTGGGCTGCCTATCACTTCCAACCTTTAGTTCTACGAGCAAGTTCACGATCACAGCAGTCCTCCCTTATACTGCAAGGAAAAAATATATAATACAAAAGCAAACCTAATACAAACTTTTAAAGAGTCAATGTCAATATTTACTAAGAGTTTTCCTTATCTTTAAAAGCCAGACACGTGGCAGCTGCTGACTGCTGTTGAAGTGTTTCGGAGTTTTTCACCAAATATGGAAATACATTTCATGCGGAAGCCGCAGCCACAGATCTTGTAAATCTCTATGCGGGGCGTAGCGGCCGGAGAATATTCGGCTTTCCCATCGATGAATCGCAATCGTAAGTGGCCGTTTACCCTTCCTTGCTTGTTTCTGTGATGGGTCAGTGGTTGACTTGCAGCTGGGCAGGTTATCTTGGCGCCATCTCCATGTAATGTGGCACCATTCAACACATGACACGGGAAATGCGAAATCAACGCCGACTTGGGACGGCAGCAATTCTGGGAAACACGGCGCCGTTTCCGGAATGATCGCAGGTGACAGCAACATCGCTCCGACGTCCCAAGCCTGCAGTCAGATTCAACGAACAAACCAAAAGGGCCCGAGGGAAACATCTCCCACCCTCCCTGTGACCCAAACCTGTCCTTCGCCCCCCAAAACTCCACTCGTTACATTTGCACCCTCACAGTTCCCCCAACTCCCGCACACTTTCTCAAAGCCCTGCCCCGCAGCAGCCAGCGGCTCCACCCCCTGCGCGTCCGGAGTCACTGCCCATTCCCTTGTCACGTAATCTTGCCCGGCCCCTGGAGCTCCATCTTCCCCCTCGGCCCGCCCACCGCCCACTGCCCGGCCGGGACTCGCTCCAGTTCCGTGCCGAGTCGGAGGCCGGTGGCTGCGGCGTGAGCGGCTGTTGCAGCCGGTAGGTAGGTGGAGGCCGGCAGATGGGGGGGCGCCGCCGGCTGTTTCGGGCTGCTCTGGATCGGGCGCTCAGCCAGTTTCCGCGGATGATTATATTCTTGGAAATGTTTCATTTCCGAGACTCGGCGGCCGGAAACGGCTTTTCGCGTAGACCCAGTACTTCAGCTCGTGAACTCGCGTACGTCGTCAACAACCTGTGATCTGTGATGGACTTAGCACGAATTTTAACTGGCGATGTGGTTATTAAAGGTTCGTCAAGATATTTGGTGATACGGGGAATTTAATGTTGGGCGTTTTTGCCTCTGGCTTGCTTTTAACCTTACCTACCTCTCCCGCGTTCTGTTCTCTACACCCGAATGGTGAGTCCCTCTACCCCTGTTACATTTGTTCACTCTATTAGCTCATGAAATGTGTGGGACTGGAGAAAGGTCTGTGTTGGAGGCTTCTTCGTGACTAATAGCACACGGTTGAAACCATGGGTTCTTGCGGCGTATCTTTTCCAACAGTGCCTGTTCTTTCTTGCCGACTTAATTGGCTGTCAGGTGCCCGGAACGTCACAAATGGTGCGGTAGAAAGCAAGTTTTCCCCCCCGGTTGTAATGGAGTTGTGCGGAGAGGGAATCTCTAGAAAAAAAAAAGAAAATCAAGTTTCAAGGTTAATTCATGTTGGTTAAAGAACGAAGTTATTTGTTCTCTTTTATGAAGGAATGGTTTTCGCAGGGATAGGAGTTTTTCAGATTTGGAAATAGAAGATAAATGTTATCCTTCTATTTCTGATTTAGTTATAGGGCAGTTCCGTGCAGGTTTCACTCCTTGCCGATGTTGAAGATGTCAGTGATTGATTTTTAGTTTTAAGTATATAAAAAATAATAAAGCTTTGTGGCTTTGTCAGTACATTTAGTATTTATGCAGCAGAATTTGAATGAGGTATGATTGTTTGCATTAGTGATTGAAATTTTAACTAGACCCTGCCTAAGGCATTTTTTAGAATTAATATTACTAGGGAGAAGGTCCTTGGGAAACTGAAAGGTCAGAAGGCAGATAAGTCACCCGGACCAGATAGTGTACACTATCTGAAAAGGGTTCTGAAAAGGGTGGCTGAAGAGATTATAGAGGCATTACTAATGATCTTTTGAGAAGCACTAGATTCTGGAATGGTTCTGGAAAACTGGAAAATTGCAAATGTCACTCCAGTCTTCAAGAAGGGTGAAAGGCAGAAGAAAGGAAATTGTAGGCCAGTTAGTTGGGAAGATGTTGGAAGCGAGTGCTAATGATGTGGTTTCAGGGTACCCGTAGGCACATGATAAAATAGGCCCTAGTTGGTATGATTTCCTCAAGCGGAAATCTTACCTGATCTGTTTGATTTCTTGCATGTTTGATTTCTTTTGTAAGATAACAAGAAGGATGGACAAAGAATTGGGTGATGTTGTATACTTGGATTTTCAGAAGGCCTTTGACAAGGTGCTACACGTGAGGCTGCTTAACAAATTAAGAGCTTATGCTATTACAGGAAAGATACAGGCACGGATAAAGCAGTGGCTGATTGGCAGGAAGCAAGAGTGGGAATAAAGGGAGCCTTTTCTGGCTAGCTGCCGGTGACTAGTGTTCCACAGTGGGGTGTCTTGGGACCATTTTTTAAATTAAATGTCAATGACTTGGATGATGGAACTGATGGCTTTGTTGCAAAGTTTTCAGATGATATGAAGAGATCTGGAGGGTCAGGTAATTTTGAGGAAGTAGAAAGTTGACAGCAGAACTTAAACAGATTAGGAGAACAGGCAAAGAAGTGACAGATGGGGATACAGTGTCAGGAACCGCACAGTCATGCATTTTGGTTGAAGAAATAAAAGGGTAAACTATTTTCTAAATGGAGAGAATATCCAAAACTTTGTGGTGCAAAGGAACTTGGGAATTCTTGTGCAGGATTCTCTAAAGTTTAATTTACAGGTTGAGTCAGTGGTGAGGAAGGCAAATGCAATGTAAACATTCATGTCAAGAGGACTAGAATATAAAAGTAAGGATGTAATGTTGAGACTTTATAAAGCACTGGTGAGGCCTACTTGAGGTATTGTGAGCAGGTTTGGTCCTCTTCTCATAGAAAGGATGTGCTGAGACTGGGGAGGATTCAAAGGAGATTCATGAAAATGATTCCAGGATTAAATGGTTTGTCATATGAAGAGCATTTGATGGCTCTGGGCCTGTCTTCACTAGAATTCAGAAGAATGAAGGGTTACCTCGATGAAATCTCTAAAACAGTGAAAGGCCTTGATAAGAGTGGGTGTGGAGAGGATGTTTCCTCTGGTAGGAGAGCCTAGGACTAGAGGACATAGCCTCAGAATCGGGGAGTGTCCTTTTAGAATGAAGATGAGGAAGAATTTCTTTAGCCAGAGAGTGATCAATCTATGCAATTTGTTGCCACAGGCAGCTGTGGAGGCCAAGACTTTATATTTAAGGCAGAGATTGATAGATCTTTGATTGGTCAGGGCATGAAGGGATAGAGGGAGAAGGCAGGACAGTGGGGCTGAGAGGAAAATTGGATCAGCCATAATGAAATGGCAGATCAGACTCAATTGGCCAAATGGCCTAATTCTGCTCCTATACCTTATTGTTGTGATGAACTTTTTTGATATTACTATGTTGATATTGAATATGTGCATTTGGGAAAGCATGGACTGGTTAGAGGTAGTCAGCACAGGTTTGTGTGATGGAGGTACTATCTCAAATTTTGTCTTTTGAGGAAGTGTGAACATAATTGAGAATGGATATTTTCTCGTTGATGTGGACTTGAGAAAAAATTTTGACAAGCTTCCTCTTGGTCAGCTGCTCCAGGAAAATGAGACACATGGCATCCATGGCGAATTAAAATTGGATACAAAAATGGTTGGATCAGTGAAGACAGAGGCTGATGGTGTGTTTTTTCCACTTGGAAGTCTGTGGCCAGTGATAGTCTGGAAAGCTCAATGCTGACACCTCAGTTCTATATAAATGAAAAAGCACACAGTCTGATAAGACAAAATATGAAGTTGTAAATTGTGAGGAAGATTGTCAAAGGATACAGCAGGATATCATTTGGAAATTTGGGAGGAGGAATGCCCTGTAGAGTGTAATCTTTCAGGTCAAATGTAAGAGGAAAGTATACAAGTAATGGCAGGACACTGATATATAGAGAAATCTTGCTGTACAAGTCCATAATTCCATAAGGATATGATAGGGTCTTTTAAGAGACTCCTGGATAGGTATACGGTACATAGAGAGCTGTGGGTGACCCTAGGTAATTTCTAAAGTAAGTATATGTTCAGCACAGCATTGTGGGCCAAAGGGCCTGTATTGTGCTGTAGGTTTTCTATGTTTCTAATTCCCTGAAAATAGCAACTCAAATGAACAGGGTGATAAAGAAGGTTTGCGGCATACTTGTTGGTTGGGGCATGGAGTATTAAACTTTCTAAATCATATTGCCGCTGTAGAGAGGTTTTTACTTTGGTCATATTAGGGGTGTAGTGAGTGGGTCTGACCACCGCATTACAGGAAGGATGTGGAGGCTTTGGTGAGATACAGAAGGAATGCATCAGGAGGTTCTCTTGATTGGAGAGCCATAACAATAAGATGATTTTGGATAGAGTTAGACCGTTTTTGCTGAAGCTTCAGAGCCTGATAGGAGTATCCTGAGAGGCATGAATAGGATAGATTGAAGGAGTCTTTTTCCTGGTGTGGAAATGTCAAGTGCTCAAGGGATTTAAGATAAGGGAGGGGGGGATCTTAAGAGGTCAATATCAGTGTTAAAAGGCAGTTAGATGGATAGATGAACATTGAGGGAACTGAGGGATACTGACTGTGCAAGCAGATGGGATGAGTCAGGTTGCTACAGACATTGTGGGCCAAAATATCTGGCCCTGTGCTGCTCCATTCTGTCTGGTTGCACACTTTATAGCTTCATGTGGTCCAGAATTATCATCTGGTATACCAAATCAATTCATTGCTCAACCTGATATGTACTATATTGCTTTGCTAGAGTTTAATTTAAGAAGAACATCTACAGTGCACTCTCCAGGGAGTATGTTAGCAAAGGTGTTCATATCCAGTACTACTTGTTCCACATACCTTCAAGCCTTTGAACTTGGAACTGCAGCTGTATTCTGATTTTTTTTTCCCTCGATGTTGGGTCCAAGGATTAAAATGATTTTTTTTTTCCTTTTTAGGTGCACCTTGACTCCTTTGTTTGAAATGTGTTATCTGTGTGCATTTATATTGTTGGTACCTGTGGTTTTTGTTCCATTTCACTGCGTTGCATTAAATATGACCAGAAAATCTTGACCCTGCAGATAATTCAACTGAGCATAATCTCAGTAAGAAATCAGTTGCTTACTGTAATGCAACAAAGGAAAAATTTAGGGATTATGCTAAAAATAAGAAAAATCTAGTGATGATATGTCAGGGGATGTTCTAGGTGGTCCTTCTTCCCCTCTCCCCACCTTTTTATTCTGGTGTCTTCCCCATTCCTTTCTGGTCCTGAAGAAGGGCCTCAGCCTGAAGCGTTGACATCCATTTCCATTGATGCTGCCTGACCTGCTGAGTTCCTCCAGCATTTTGTGTGTGTTGCTTAAAGACTCTGTGGAGTGATAATGCAAGTGAGAAGACTTGTCATCATAAATATCTGTCATGTGGAAAGTCATTATGAATATTGTCACTTCCCAGAGGCAGAAAAATCTGTCAGTCACAATGGGGTTCTCAGCCAACAAGAGGAAAGAGGGAATGTGGTTTTTATTTCAAGAGAAATCCAAGGAAGTGTGAAAAGCAGCATTGAACTTCGCTTTTGCGAGTTTGTAATGGCGATCAACCCAAAGGGATTGTGTAGAATCTTCAAGTGTATATGCCTGACACGAGCAATGTTTTGTGAAAGTGTTGTTGAATTTTGATACTGATCGGAATTATTCTTATTTCAGTGGGACAACTTACACTGCTCTGTGGTTGTAGAACTTAACTAAAGGGGACTGAGAAATCTTCTTTGGATTTGGCTAAGTTCGGAAATTCTTCCATATGCTATACTTTTTCTATGGTGGCATGCGAGTCACGACCCTAACCAAAGAGTCCAGTGCAATTCCATGCCAAATGCTGTCAGCGATCAGTCAAGACAATCTCACCACAGCAACCTTCCTTGTTCTCAGTATTCCTTGCTGTAGTACTGCATTTGATTTCCCAACAAGCTTCTTGCAGGAACAGAATTAATGAACATGACAAATGGGAAAATATTCGGCCTTTATCATTGAATTCCAAAGCCTCATTCGCTGATTCATAGTTCACAGGTGACTCTTGTGTATGTGCACACACATTGTAGTAGGTTGTAGCTTGCAGGTTCTTCCACTGAAGCCTGAATGGACTGTGCACCAAATATCTTGAAGACAAAGCCAATCTACAAATCTACCTCTCTGGTGCAATAACCACTCCTCCTTCCACCACACAATCAAGGTGTAGAATAAGCCCCTGGAAAACATGGCTGACCATCCATATCATGGGACCACCTTGTCACTTAAGGCCGACAGGAGGGACAAAACATGCCATTGTATCCAGGGCATCAGCACAGCGGTTAGATCATTGAGGAGAAATGTGTGTAAGTTCATGTGATGTACAGATACAATGAAAAACCTTAGCTGCAGCAGCATCACAGACAAAAGCATCAGATGATAATAATAATATTTACAAGAAAGACAAATTATACAAGTGTACTATCAGAACAAAAACAAATTTAATCACAAACAGATTCTGAAGTATTAATATACTGAACTAGTGTTTAAGATTGTACATATTAGTTCAAGAAGCGAATGGTTGAAGGGAAGTAGCTTTTCTTGAACCTGGTGGTGTGGGGCTTCAGGCTTCTGTACCTCCTGCGTGATGGTAGATGTGAAAAGATAGCATGGACTGGATAGTGGGGATCTTTGATGACAGATGTTGCCCCCTTGAAGCAGCACCGCATGTAGATAGTTCTGTTGGTGGGGAAGGATGTGCCAGTAATGTACTGGGCTGAGTCAACTCCACCCTTACATTCCTGCATGTTTGAGTTGCTGTACCAAATCACATTGTGATCAGTCAGGACACTTTCAAAGGTACATCTGTAGAAGTTGGTGTATGGTTACATATTAATTAGACCTCCTTAACCTTTTAAGAAAGTGAATACATTGGTGTGCCTTCCTTTTTGTTCTATGTGTTGGACCCAGATAAGTCATCCAATATGTTAATGCCCAGGAATTTAATGTTAGTGACCCAGTCCATGGCTGATCAGCCAATGTCAACAGTCATTTCTTTAGAATCACTGCCAGTGAGTAGAGGAGGCTGTTGTTATGACACCACTCACCAGGTGTTCAACCTTATTCCTTTGTGGTGACTTGTGATTTAATCAACAACAATGTTATCTTCAGTAGATGTGTGAATCAGAATCATATTGGAACTGTTCTTTGTCACACAGTTGTGTGTGTATAAAGTGGAACGGGAAGCACTCAGCTGTGAGGTGCACCTGTGTTGATAGTCAGTGAGGAGGAGGAGGTAGTGTTACTAATTCTTACTGTTGAGGTCTGCTGAAGATGAATTTGTGGATCCATTTGCAGAGGAAGCTAAAGACCTAGGTCTTGAAACATGATATGTTTGGATGGGATGATTGTGTTGAAGGCTGAACTATATTCTTAATTTAAAAAAAAGATAAGTACAAAGTAAGAAACAGTGCAAAAACATTTGCGTTCATAGCCGTTACACTCAGGTGTGAACTTTTATAATACAAACAAAGAACAAACATGGCACCATTCCATTGTGTGGCTCCCTGGGGTGCTACGCTATTTTTATTGTTCAAGGGGCTTCCCCATCCACCTCTACCTCTCTGTGTGCAGCAGCAGAAGCAGTCTACACTGGATAGCAAGTCCTGGCTCACTCACTCCCACAAAGCCAAGTACAACTCTGCCAGTAAGCGGTCACTTCTGTGAGTTTATTTGTGCTGAAGGAGCAGATGGAGCCATTCAACTTCTCCAGGTACATTGGCTCATCCAAACTTCCCTGCTTGCCATTATCTAACCTCTCCTTGATAAAGGATGGGGAGTTCCGGGAGGCTGCATTGTCTGTTGGCCTATCTGTCATAGAGAATGACAGATAAGGATCTGCAGTATGTCTGTCTGTGAAGATCTTCCTTAAGGCTGTGAGTGACAGAGTTCCCTCCCCTGTGAACCTTCTGGAAGAAAAAGCACGAGCATGTCTCATCCCGCTCAACAAAGCGGATCCTGGATTGAAAGATGATCTTAGAGGAAAAGAGTGCAACTTACTGGTTCTTCACCTCTGAGTTTCACTCTCATATCCTCGCTGCTCAATTGCAGAAGTTGCTGCAAGTTTCCCTCTTGCTTTCAGCATGGAGAACCTGTTGATGTTCTCCTTGGTCGCTTCCTACTGGTGAAACAGAGTTAATGAAGCGCATCACAGTTCTCCAACCTCTGTAATCTCTCTGTAGTTCCTTGATATTCTGAGGTCAGCACCTTGACATTCAACATCCATGTTCCCCTGCCTGCGTTCCAGTGCTCCTGTGGGTGACTGGAGGCATGAAGAAGGCAGTGGTCAGAGAAGAACACTGGTGTGATGTTAGGATCTGACTGTGACTGCTTTTCTGTTCCAATGTAAATGTTATGTGGTAGCTTCCTGAATTCAGCTTTATTTTGAGTATTCCATGTGACATAAAGAAGAAATCCCATTGGTCCAAGTGTGTTTCAGCTCAGCTCCACCTGCAGGGGCACTGAAGGCATTGCAAACTCTGAATCTTTAGCTGTTTCCAGCATCTTGGGCTGCACTTCACTGTCCTGTCCGCACTGTCAGATTGTCCAGCCACCAATGATGCAGCTGAGGTCACTGGCCAGAATGACTGGTTGGGACGTTGTCATCATCGGTGGGTGGGAGCTGGTGGAGGGCAGCTCGACACTCCCTCAGCACGCGTGAGGTGTGGATATTGATTAGGTGGAATGGAGTGTTACCCTATATCAGTCACAAGAGCTGCTCACTCATCAGCTCATTGACTTTAGTGAATGACAAGTTGCCTCCCAGAATACCCAGGATTTGTGATTATTATTTCTCTCACTGGCCACATAGATTTTCCTTGGGACCACCATTGCAACCACCTCCGATAGCTGCAAAGATGAGGCAGCCCACACTCTTACAGCAAAGTCACAACTGCCTTGACCATGGTAATGCATTGGAAGATGTTAACGCATTGCACAGTGCGAGTGTTTAGAGATGCCAGTTTTTATTCTCCATAGCTTTTGGTATTAAGGGATCACGAATATATAGTCAATTAACCTGAGCTCTCACACTGAATGCCTTGGTGAACTACCTGACTGATTTTGGACTCGGCTACTCGGAATGTTGATGCTGGGGAGAGATCTGTCTGTGATTCTGTTTGGATTTCTGTTCTTTGAACTGGGGTGTGTCAGAATGGGAAACCAGGGAGGTTGGGGTAGGTGACAAGCTGAATATCCCCTTGCTTGTATTTGTCTGTGAGCTCTCTGACTCTTTGTCCCCCCTCTGCTTTGATGCTTTCTCTGTCTGTTGGTTTTCCATATTTACTTCATCCTCTGGTGAGGAGAGGTTGCTGCTACCGTTCAGTTGTGTGACCTTTTTCTTCTCATTACTTTTATTCTGATAAGCCCGGTGTCTCTTGTCTTGTCATTGTCTCGTGACATCTTCCTTTTCACAGCCTGTCCATCTGCCATTCACTCTTTTGTTGACTCCTCGTGGGGAGGGGCTTGTAGTTGGGGTTTGGGAGTTCCAGGTGGATGGCTTTTTCTCAGTCCTGGGCTTAATCTCAGTCTCTGTCTTTGTTGGGGCCTCTGCATTGGCAGGGGATGTGTCAGCATTTCTTATGGGGTTGTGGTGGCCAGCTTCCCCTCCCATTGCCTGGGCATGGATACAGGAATGTTGCGAGCAGGCCTGGGCCTGGGCATGGGTAGAGGCGAGTTGCAGGCAAGCCTGGGTCCATGGGTAGAGGCCATGGTGGCAGGACATGTTCTGTGCCTCAAACTGCAAATAGTAGTTGGGCAGAGACCTCTTAAGGCGAGCATGATTCCTGTCTCCTACAAAGATGTGACAGGTGTTGGGGGTTCGCCATTTCATTTTTAATGATAATGGCACCTTGTGCCTCAAGTGCTGCCTTGACGTCTGACTGAGGGGAGACGTAGACTGCAGTCAGGATGATGATGGAGAGCTGTCTTTGTTGGAGCAATAGCCTTATTTGGCATGAAGCTTGTGGCTTGTTGATCAGCAATGATCCCTGCCTTTCTCTCTGCTTCAGTAACAAGGGCAACCTGCAGCAGGCACCTCACAACTGAAGATGCACAGTACTGTGCAAAAGTCTTCGACACCTGTTTAAGAACATGCTGTAAAGTGAAGATGCCTTCAAAAGTAATGAATTGAAAAGTTTTTAAATATCATTACTATAAAGTATAGCAAACTATTAAAATATCAAATCAATATTTGGTGTGACTACCCTTTTCCTTTAAAACTGCATCAATTTTCTTGAAGTACATGGTCATGAGTTTTGTAAGAAAATTGGCTGGTAGATTGTTCCAAGAATCTTTGAAAACTTGCTACAGTTCTTCTGCAGACTTAGGTTGTTTCACTTCTGTCTCTCCAGGTAATTTGCAATAGCTTCAGTGATGTTCAGATCAAGTCTTTATGGAGGCCGTATCATCTGAAACCATATAAATAATCTAGTGTACCCAAGATTTTTACACAGTATTGTGCATATTTTTAATGCTAACTAAAGTTATTCATGCTGCATTCAGAGCCAGTTTATAGTCTTATTTTTTTTACATCAATCTTTTCTATTTCTGCATGTTAAAGGCTGTGAACTAAGTCCACCTTTCTACATTTCTGCCTCGTGCACAATTTTGGGGTACTAGTGTTAATCCTCATTTTACAATATGAAATTTAGGTGCAGCTGAAATTATTTGTTGAAATGCTGAGAAAATGATTTCTGGATCCCTGTCATTAAGAGCAATTTTTTTGGAGTTATTGGTAGATGGTCACATTCTGATACAGACACAGTGGAGGTACATCTTCCCATGTGAAATTCTCCCTGAATGTCTCATTCCTTCGAGTTGTGTGTTGATTTTTATTGGCACCTTGCTTGATTTCATTTCCAAAACTTTAGAAGTTTTATATAGAGGGGAAGAATTTCAAAGAAAGAGTAATGGACTTTACACTAAGACCCAAATGGAATTGTTGACTAAAGGCTTGGTTAAATGGAACCTTTTCTAAGAAAGAGATTGAGGGCTTTTGTTGGTGATGAGCAACTTGTATGACAGTTAAAGTGTACCATCTTAGTCCTATACAGAGTTGTTCTAAGCTGGGCCACATTCAATTTGCCATGTTGTTTTCGATTGCAGATCTTTGCTGCTCTGGTGACAGACAGACCTCTCCATTGCATGGTTGAATCTGGTTTCTGCTGCCAGACTGCCCTTCACAGTACGGCTCCTCCTGTGTTTGCCCTGCTGTCAGATTGATCCCCACATTCCAGTTGTCTCTACCTCCATTCTTTCTCTCCAGTGCTGTGGCCTCTCCTCACTCCCACCGCAGATTTCCACACACCACAGGTATGAGTGCAGGTTTCAAGTTTTGATTTTAAAACTTCACAACCTGAGCAGTGGAAAAAAAAATTGGAGTGTGGGTGGTGAGGGAGTCAATCATTGGATGTTTACAGTTCATTAGTAACTGTGGTTAGATTGAGGGGGATCTCCAATTACCTTTCAAGCAGCTTCATGTCATATCTTAACGGAGTTTCCAAAAGTGGATGGAATCACCGCACTGGAGAAGAGTTTGGAATTAATGGAAAAGCCTATTTATTAGATGGAGCAAATGTTCAGTTAGATTAGAAACACAAAGTAATTAGCTTACTTCATTCAAAGTAAGAGGAAAAGCCATGCAGGAAGCCACTGAAGTGAGCCAATAAGGCTGAGGTTGTAGTAGCTGCTGCAACAGATCTGTGAGTTGAGGGGCTTTCCTTCTGAAAAACACATCCACATTAGGATGGTGGTGAGTGTTGGTAGCTCGGGTTGAGGCATTGGATGTTGTGGTGTTTGGCAACTAGCTTGCAGACATTTCACCGCCAATCGATGTGACATCCTCAGTGCACAGTTGTTGATATTTCTCTCTGGGAGTGTTCGTATTTATGTCGGCCCCTGTTTGCTTGCGTCGGTCCTGATTGTCTACCTCTTCGGTTGACCTTTGAACTCTGGCTTGCGTTTCTTTGGCTCTTAGGGGTTTGTAGATGATGTCTATTTCGATATGTTTGTTTACAGACTTTTCAAAAGAGAATCCG
Organism: Hypanus sabinus; assembly: GCF_030144855.1. Taxonomy (NCBI): domain Eukaryota; kingdom Metazoa; phylum Chordata; class Chondrichthyes; order Myliobatiformes; family Dasyatidae; genus Hypanus; species Hypanus sabinus. The sequence goes on from NC_082717.1 coordinate 65,050,634, forward strand.
AGAAATTGAAATTCTTGTGTTGACTTCGTGTTTGGCTGCGCCAGAGCCTCCGCGGTAAGGTATCCCAGTTAAAGTGGAGTCCTCCCTGGTGTTCCTGTATGAGATTGGCAACAGTAGATCATGTCTCTGTACTGCCAGTTTGTGTTTCTGTAAAAGACTTGAGAGTTTGTGCCCCGTCCAGCCAATGTAGTTCTTGTCACAGTCTCTACAAGTGATCCTGCTGTCACACCGGGGAAAGAGTTCCTCTTGTCCTTACCTACCACCCCACAGCTTCCACATCCAGCACATACTTTCAGTAACTTCCACCACCAAGCACATCTTTCCCTCCCCCCTCACCTTCCACTTTCCACAGGGATTGCCCTTGACATGATTCCCTTGTCCACTCACCCACCTGACTGATCTTTCTCCCGGCACTTACTCTTGCAAGCTAGACTATTGCCACATGTGCCCCTACACCTCCTCACTCACTGCCATTCAGGGCCCTAAACAGTCCTCCTTGGTGAGGTGACTCTTCACCTGTGAGTCTGTTGGGGTCATCTACTGTGTCCGGTGCTCCCAGTGTGGCCTCCTGTATATTGATGAGACTGCTTCGTCGAGCACTTTCACTTTGTCCGCCACAAGAAGTGGGTTTTTCAGGTGGCCACTCGTTTCAGTTTGGCTTCCCTCTCCCGTTCCAACTTGTGATGAGGCCGCACTCAGGTTGGAGGAGCAACATTTTGTATTCTATCTGGGTAGCCTCCAACTTAATGGCTTGAACATCAATGTCTTGACTTTGAGTAATTACCACCCCTCTGTCCCCCTGACCTTCATCATTCCTACTCTTGTTTGCCTCTCACACCTCTTTATTCGTGCCCACCACCTCCCTCTGGTTCTCATTCCCCTTCTTTCTCCCATGGTCTTCTACCCTCTCCTATCAGATTCCCCCTTCTCCTGCCCTCTATCTCTTCCAGCTATCAGTTTCCAAGCTCTTCACCCTTTCCCACTCTTCCGGTTTCACCTATCAGCTGCCACCTTGTACTACTTCCCCTCTGCCACCTTCTCCTTTCCTCTCCGGCCACAATGAAGGGTCTCAGCCAGTGCCATTGGCTGTTTATTCCTACCCATAGATGCTGCTGAGTTCCTCCAGCACATCGTGTGTATTTCCAGCATCTGCAGAACCTCTTGTGTCTGTGATGTACTGCAACCGTTATCATTTAAAGAAAGACTTTGCTACAAGAAACACCAGGCAGTGTTCCGTCATGGGTACTTGACAAAGGATATACTGGAGTGGTGATCTTGGCTTTAAAAAAAGATGTAAGGAACAAACGTCAGGAAATGAAGCTAAAATACTGTACATGGTAATTGGCTTTGGTTCTCTTGAAAATCATACCAATTATGCTGTCTGAAGGTTGCTGCAAGTCAACGGCTCTGAGCTCTGCCAGGGCATTTTGCATCTTTCACATGTAGAAATGAATGGTCTTTTAAGGATTGAACAGCGAAGGAAGAGGCGACGACCATCCAATTAACTGAATGGCACGAAGTTCACACTTTTCTCAAATCTGGAAATGATTCACCAGCTGGTGATGATTTGGGGAAAATATCTGTGAAGATCACAAGGGGTTGCAGTTAGTTGACTGTGACTGATGTAATTTGCCAGCGTCAAAATAAACGTTAAATATAGTATTTGCATCGAAATACAGACTTTGTATTCCACGGAGCACAAAGCTCAGAATGCCACGCCGTATCGTCATTGTAATACATATCTCCGTTGTAATTTGTTACAGTTAGCTCGTAAGCTGTGAATTGTGAAAATTGGCTAACTGCTACATGTGACCATTACAATGGTTGTTATATTAACAGGGTCATCATTGTTTACATCATCTATTCAGTTACTTTTGTTATTCATTGTATTTAGTGCTATTCTGGGATTTGCCTGGTGTAACATGTTGATCTTTGATCTTTGTTTCAGGCTGTTTATCAACAATGATGATGCATGCCATGCTATCAGAATTTAATAACTTGTGTTTTAGGTGAATTTGAATGCTGATTTCAATGTCCACTTGATACCCTGATTATGTGATCATCAGAATTTTCGGTCAAGAATTCTGAGCTTGATCTCCAAATTCAAACAAGTATGTCAGAGAACAAAACAAAAGTAACCTGGTGACATACTCTGGTAGTCCGCTGTCCCGCTCTTTATAAAATCCTGATGCTTTAGCATCTGGCACACCACTTTCACTAGCTGGGTGCCAACCTCCTGTGCTACTCTTAAACTTACCAGGTCCACTAAGAAGTGTGTTTATAATACTGTGCAACATCTGAATAATGTGAATTCAAAAATGTTGGCTTTTAAAATAAATGGCCTCCAATTGTCAGGCACACCAAAGTTAGCTTTGTGCTGGATCACTGGGGTTTTACTGGAGATGAGGAAGTTTTTCAATTGTATTAAACTGCCAGAAAGAACATCGTAATGATTCACCGTGTGAATGGGTTCTCACCACCAATGCCAGCATACACAAAATCACACACACAGTCATCAACAAGAGAAAATCTGCAGGAGATCCAGGCAAAACCCACCTTGTGTTTCTCCCTCCCCTTCTTCCACTTTTTAACTCTACTCCTCATCTTTATTTCTCCAGTCCTGCCAAAGGGTCTCGGCCCATTGAGTGCACTCTTTCCCATAGATGCTGCCTGGCCTACTGAATTCCTCCAGCATCTTGTGTGTATTACCTAGTCATCAAAATTGCCTTTCCTGCTTGTGTTGTTAATCAGGATACTCTTTTTAGAAGAATGTGTTTCCTTTTAAAAGACTGTGGGCCTCTATACATGGGTGCTTAATACATACAGGCTCTTAGGTCAATATGATGACTTGAATGTTTTTATATAAACATTTACAGTCCAGTATCATTCTTTATATACATATAATGCCTGAGTCAATACTAAAATTTAAAGGCATATAGACATAATCTTACCATTAATTAAGTCTTTGTATAAAAATCATTTGTAAGACAGAGGGAAATTGAAACAGACTGCAAAAGCTGAAGAGATTCAGTGGGTCAAATGCCCTCCAAAGTGCAATAATGTAGCTCTTCTATCCTTATTTTGCAAATTCCTCAAGGTCTAGGTCACCTTTGCAAATTGCTGCACTACTTTCTATCTTTAAGCCCTTGGTATCAATCCCAAAATGATGGTGACTTTGTGTACAGCTCTGACGAGAATCATTAAATGTTTCTGTTTAGGACCAGTACAGCTGAAAACCACAGTCACAGCCATCTTTACTTCAGTAAGCAACATTTTAAGATGTTTTTAAAATCAATCCTTCAAATCATTTGACCCCAGATGACAGACTAGTGCAGTTCCCCTTTAAGAAAGCAGAAACTGGGAAGATATGCTGGTCTACAGGTAAGATTGAAACACAGAAGACTCAGACCCTCACTCCTGACTGTCCTGCTGGTGAATGTATGGACTGAAAAGGAAAATTGAAGACCTCAGAGTAAGATTGCAGTACCAGAGGGACATCAGGGATTGCTGTATATTTGGCTTCTTGCAAATATGGCTCATCACTACCATTTCAGATGCAGCGCCACAGCCTGATGGCTTCACCATTCTCTGCAAAGTGAGGTCATTTGAGTCTTTTCAAGGTAGAGGAGGGGAGTACACTTCATGATTAACTCATCGTGCTGCACAGACATGATGGTTCTGTCTCAATTCTGCTCACCTGACCTAGAACATCTGGAGTTCAAGAGTCATCAATTTTATCAGCTGAGGAAGTTTAGTGCCATCATCCTGGTAGTGGTGTACATTCCACCTCAGGCCAATGTCTGACAGGCACCGGAGGAGCTGAGCACTGTGATTAGCAGTCATGAAACAGCCCACCCCTGTATCTTCCGTATCATTGTGGGGGATTTCAACCAGGCCATCTTGAAGAAGTCTCTGAACAACTAGCACCAACATTTCACCTGTGGAACAAGAGGAGCTACCACATTTAACCACTGTTATACCACTATCAAGAATGCTTACTGTGCCATACCATGTCTGCACTTTGCGAAGTCTGATCATCTGGCTGTACTTCTACTCCCGGTATGTTGGCCGAGACTGAAGACTGCAGCACCACTGGTGAGGACCAAAAAGTATCATCAAGCAGATGGGTGATCATAGGACTGCTTTGAGTGAGAGGACTGGACAATATTAATGAACTTATCTTTGAATCTGAATGAATATGCCATAGTTGTCACTGACTTCATCAAGACCTGTGGCTGAGTGTGTGCCTTCAAGAACATACCGGACATACCCAGACAAAAATCCATGGATGAATCAGGAGATTTGTAGACTGCTGAAGGCTAGGTCTGTGGCATTCAAGTCCAGTGATCCAGATCAGAACAAGAAATCCAGGTACAACCTACAGAAGTCTGTTTTAAGAGCTTAAAAGCAATTCCAATTGAACAACACATGCAAAATGCTGGAGGAGCTTAGCAGATCAGGTGGCATCTATGGAAGTGAATAAACAATTGATGTTTTGGGCCAAGACCCTTCATCAGGATTGGAAAGGAAGGAGGAAGATGCCAGAATAAAGTGGTGGGAGGAGTGGAAGAACGACAAGCTGGCTTGTGATAGGCAAAGTCACGTGGGTGGGAATGAAGGAAGAAGCCGGGAGGTGATAGGTGGAAAAGATAAAGGGCTGGAGAAGAAGAAATTTGATGGGAGAGCAGAATGGACCATAGCAGAAGGGGAAGGGGGAAGTGAAAGGTGGGTGAGGAGGAGGAGCAGAAGAGGCCAGAATGAGGAATAGAAGGGGAAAGGGAAGGATGAAAAATTACAGGAGGCTACCTAGACAAAATATGAAGTGTTGCTCCTCCAACCTGAGTGGCCTCATTGTGGCAGAAGAGGAGGCTGTGGACCAACATACTGGAACAGGAATGGGGATAGGAATTAAAATTGTTGGCCACTGGGGATACTGCACTTCGCGGATGGAGCAGAGGTGTTCAATGTAGTGGTCCCCCAATTGAGGTTGGAGACGGAATTGGATGTACATCAGTTCTGGCAGGTTTGCAGGCCATGAGTACCCATAAGGTGAAACCTAACATCTTGAATGGCTGTGATGCTTCACTCCCAGATGAGCTGAATGTCCTTTATGCACACTTTGAAAGAGAGAATAAAACTATACCTGTGTGAATCCCTGCAGCATCTGGTGACCCTGTAATTTCTGTTTCAGAGGCCAACGTCAGAACATCTTAAATGAGGTTGCACCTTTGCAAGGCATCAGGCCTTGATGGTGTACATGGTAGGGCAATGAACCAACTAACTGGCGTGACCTTTCAAAGACATCTTCAATCTCTCACTGCTGCTATCAGAGGTTCCCACCTACATTAAAAGGCCAAAAATTATACCAAAAGCCCAAGAAAGCAGGATGAGCTGCCTCAATTAACTATCATCCAGTTGCACTCATATGTAATGTGATGAAGTGCTTTGAGAAGTTCGTCATGGCCAGAATGAACTCCAACCTAGCAAGGACATGGACCCGTTGCAATTTACCTATCATCGCAATATGTTTACAGCAGATGCAATCTCATTGGCTCTCCACTCAGCCTTGAATTCCCTGGACAACAGCAATGCTTGCATCAGGCTGCTGTTTATTGATTACAGCTCCGTGTTTAACTCAATCATACCATCAGTACTAATGAACAATCTCCAAAACCTGGGCCTCTACCTCCCTCTACAACTGGATCCTCGACTTCCTCACTGGGAGAGCTCAGTCAGTGCAGATTGAAAATAACATCTCCTCATTAACAGTCAACACTGGTGCACTTCAAGGATGCATGCTTAGCTCACTGCTCTAGCCTCTCTACACCCAGGACTGTGTGGCTAGGCATAGCTCAAGTGCCATCTAAAAATTTGATGACACCAATAGTTAGTAGAACTTCAGATGGTGACAAAGAGGCATACAGTGAGGTAGATCAGCTGGTTGACTGGTGTCAAAACAACCTCACTCTCAACATCAGTAAGACCATGGAAATTGACTGGGAAGGGGCAGTCAAGGGTACACACCCAGTTCCTCATTGAGGGGTCAGCAGCAGCAAGGGTGAGCAGTTTCAAGTTCCTGGGTATCAAGATCTCTAAAGATCTATCCTGGGCCCAGCATATTGCTGCACTTACAAAGAAGTTATGGTGATACTTCATTAGGAGTCTGAGGAGACTTGGTAAACCACCAAAGACTCGGCATATTTCTACAGGTGTAGAGAGCCTTCTAACTAATTGCATCACTGTCTGGTGTGGAGGGGCCACGGAACAGGATCATAAAAAGCTGCAGCATGTTGCAAATGGTTGCATCATCAGCACTAGCCTTCCCACTATTGAGGACATCTTTGAAAGGTGATGCTGCAAAAAGGTGGCATTCATCACTAAAGATCCCCATCACCCAGGATGCTCTCCCTTCTCATTGCTATCATCAAGGAGGAGGTACAGGAGACATACACTCAATATTTTAGGAACAACTTCTTCCACACCACCATCAGAGTTCTAAATGACAATGAACCCATGTTCACTATGTCACTGTTTTCTTTTTTTTTGCTCTCTGTTTGCATTGCTTCCTGAATTTAATTGTTTATATATTGTAATTTAGTTATTCTACCATTATGTGTTGCGATGTCCTGCTGCCACAAAACAACATATTTCATGACATACGCTAGTGATAGTAAACCTGATTCCGATTGTGATTGAGGCCACTGAAACCAGGGACCTGGTGAGAATGCACTTTGGGATCTTTCGGTGCCCAAAAGGCTGAACATTTTCTGAGAATACGATTAAATGACCAACAGCATCCTTGACCCCAACGCCTGTCCCAGCCAGTAACCCTTTCCCTACCCCACATGCCCTGCTTGAGAAGCCTGTCACCTGGAGTGAACAGAGTGACAAAGGACACTGGCCCTCACTTCTCAATTACTTGACACTGTATTGTGTATTCAGCCTTGCCTTACTGTGTTTTCCAATGTAATATAGCCAAGCTTGGCATGCAATAACTCTACATAGTTGCTCTTTGGAGCCTGTTAGGGTCTCAACCCAAAATGTAGATGTCCCTTTCAGTCCACAGATGTTGCCTGACCAGCTGAGTTCCACCAGCAGATTGTCTGTTGCTTCTTAAACCCAAACAGTTCCTGTGCAGGTACTCCTGTCATGAGGATAAATCAACTTCAGGATTTTGACCTTTTGGCAATGATGTAGCAACGCTTTACTTGTGAATCACAGTGATGTGTTCCTTTTGAGAACGAAGTCTCCTCTTGAGACTTTGCCGTTTCCCTTCTAGGTGGAAGAGCTCACTGCTCAGGAGTGGCTGTCAGAGGAGGCTTCAGTGTAGCCAAGGTGTACCGTCTCGGGAGGCACTGAAAATTCAGGTGGTTAGCTGAGCACAGCCAGGTGTTGGTCAGCTTGCCAAAATAGTTTTAGTGTGAAACGGTGTGGCAACTGTCTGCAGTGACAGGGATAACTTGGGCCAAGATTGGCTTTGTGTGAATGTATGCAGTAGGATTGAGCTCTGATGTTGCTCTTAATCGTAAGAGTAGCTATTTTTTGTTGCACCTTTCATATCCCCAGAACAATTCTGAGTACATTTGAAATGTAAAACGGTACTATGTTTGCTGTAGTTGCACAAAGGCACAGGTTCAGTATTGTTGACTGGGATTAAGATTAATTTATTTCCACAGCGAATAGAAGTTCAGTGTTTAGTCTCCGTGTTTATTTTAGTATTTCAAACATTGGTTTGTGTATAGCTTTGTTTCACTTCACACCTAATGTTTAAAGGATGCTACTTCACATGAGGTCACATTGCTCTCAGCAGGTTCTGTTGTAAAATCACTTAGAACACAATTTTATTTTACTCATTTTTTTCACAGCGCTTTCCTGAAAATATGAACTAATGATTGTTCATGGAAGCCTTTTGGAGTGAAGAATTGCCAAGGCTTGAGAAGAAATTGGAAATTCTAGTGGTTTAATCTTTATCAAGTTACAGTGCCCTGAAAAAGTATTCAGTCCCCACAACTGTTTTCACATTTTACTAAATCATTTTCTAAATTAAAATGTATTGAAGTAGGATTTTTTGAGCTAATCCACAAAACATTGTGCATCATGTCAAATTCACAAGAAACATTTCAAAACTTGTCAACAATTTAATAACAATAAAACCCAAAATTGAGAGGCTGAAAAAGTATTCATCCCCTGTGCTAACTTTCCTCCGGTGTAATACTGTATATTACCATCCCAACTCAGCCAATTTGTTGATGCAGAAAATTGGCGGATACAGGTGGTCCCCGTTTTTCGAACGTTCACTTTATGACAGCTCACTGTTACGAAAGACCTACGTAAGTACCTGTTTTTGCTAACCAAAGAGGATTTTCGCTTTTACGAAAAAAAAGACGCCCGCTTTATATGTGTGTTTACCCGAGAAAGACTACCATGACTGTGAAGCCTTGTATGTGCAGTTGTGTGTGCATGCATGTACGTGCATAGGTGTGTATGTGCACATGGGTGTAAGTGTAAATTTTTTTTTCTCCAATTCGATTTCAGCTCGTTGTCTTCCCAATTTTGATACGTGAAACTACACCGTACATATAATATTTCTACTTTATTTAGGCTGTATACTGTATTTATCATATCATTCCTGCTTTTACTATATGTTTGTGTTATTTTAGGTTTTATGTATTATTTGGTAGGTTATTTTTTGGGTCCAGGAATGCTCAAAAATTTTTCCCATATAAATTTATGATAATTGCTTCCTCGCTTTACGACATTTCGGCTTACAGGTGGTTCCATAGGAACACTCTATCTTCGGATAGCGGGGGAAACCTGTATTGGAAAATTAGACCTGTTTTCACTGAATTCATGAGGATATATTCTCCTTAATATCCCCTCTCTCTGTAAGGTCCAACAGTATGGTAGGTTTTCAACAGACCAAACCAAAATGAAGACAGAAGGGCATTCAAGACAAGTCAGGGAAATGATGATAGAGAAACACAAATCTGGGGAAGTGTATAATTCAATCTCAAAGGCATAGATCATACCTTGGAGCTCAGTGCAGTCCATTGTGAAAAAATATTAAATCACAGCCATACTGCCTAGGTCAGGCTACCCATCTAAACTTAATCACCAATGAAGAATACCACTTGTAAGAGAGGTTACCATAACTCCAAGTGAACTGTAGAAGTATTTGGCTGCAATTGGTTGCATATAGTTCATGGTTCCACTATCTCTAAGGCTTTGCACAAAAAGCGTATTTATGGGAGAGTGGTAAGGAAGAAGTTCTAGTTAAACAAATCAGCACATTCTTGCCCATAAGACTTTGCAATGTGCCGCTTAGAAGGCACTGTAAAGATGTGGAAGATGGTCTTGTGGTCAGATGAGACTAAAGTGGAACCTTTTGACCTCAACACTTGGTGTGATGTAAATCTAATACTGCACATCAGCCAGGTAACACCATCCCTACTGTAAACTATGGTGGAGGTAGTATCATGCTATAGGGATGCTTTCAGCAGCAGGGACTGGAAATCTGGCCAGGATGCTAAATACAGAGAAATCCTGAATTTTAAAGAAAACCTGCTGGCCTCTGCCAGAAAGCTCATACTGGGGAGCAAATTCAATTCAGCAGGACAACGACCCAAAGCACACTGCCAGAGCAGCCATGGAGTGGCTTCAAATAAAGAAAATTGATGTCCTTGAGTGGCCCAGTCAGAGTCCTGACCTTAACCCGACTGAACATCTCTGGCAAAACCTCAGATTGCTGTCTACTGCCACCCCCAACTAACTTGGCACAGGTTGAACAATTTTGCAAGGAGAAATGGGAAAATCTTGTTCCATTACATTGTGCAAAGCTAATAATTGAATTGATATGACTTATTTCTTACATCCTTCACATACACAAGGAGTAAAAATCTTTATGTCTCAGTCTGATTGTGCAAATTATAGTAATTTGTAATAAGTAGTTCGTACTGTAAGATGTGCAACAGAACAGTCAATATAGCTTAGAAATATGATTGTGTCATTATGAATTAATCAGTCTGATGGCCTGGTGGAAGAAACTGTCCCGAAGCCTGTTGATCTGGCTTTTATGCTGCAATACCGTTTCCGGGATGGTAACAGCTTGAACAGTTTGTTGTTGGGGTGACTCGGGTCCCCAATGATCCTCAGGGCCTGTTTTAAGCATACATCGCTGTAAATGTCTTCAGTCGTGGGAAGTTCACGTTCACAGATGTGCTGGGCTGTCTGCACCACTCTCTGCAGAGTCCTGCAATTGAGAGAATTACAGTTCCCATACCAGGCAGTGATGCAGCCAGTCAGGATGCTCTCAATTGTGCCCCTGTAGAAAGTCCTTAGGATTTGGGGACTGTTGCCAAACTTCTCCACCAGTCTGAGGTGGAGGAGGTGCTTTTTTAACCAGGCCAAATATAGTCCTCGGTGATGTGTATACCAAGGAACTTGAAGCTGTTCACTCTCTCAACCCCAGATCCATTGATGTCAATAGGGGTTAGCCGGTCTCCATTCCTCCAGTAGTCCACAACCAGCTCCTTTGTTTTTACGACACTGAGGGAAAGGTTGTTTTCTTGACACCACTGTGTCAAGGTGCTGACTTCTCTGCAGGCTGCCTTGTTGTTATTTGAGATAAAGCCAATCAGTGTAGCATCATCTGCAAATTTAATTGGCAGACTTGTCCAGAAAGTCTACTGCTAGTAATAGTTGAGAGAGGTGGCTCAACTAAGCACTGAGCAAAGGAGGATGATTTTTTTTGATTTGCTGACATTTGTTTTCGATTTTTTAGTTTTTCATGCTTTATAATTTTCCCTGTTTTGTTTGGCTCCGCTGTGGAAAGAGGAGCTTGTGATTCACAAATAAAAATTCTCAGTTAAATTGATCAAAATCCCTGGTTGTAATACTCTTTATGTGAACAAAGGGTTGGGAGCAGAATACTTGTACAAGGCACTGTCAGTATAGAGAAATAGAAAGCAAAACTATTGAGGATAGGAAGAAATTTGGGGTTAAGTAGGCATTTTAAAAATTGTCATTACACTGCAAAGGAGTGAAACTTCATGGTTAGTAAGATAATTTTCAGTCTCAGAGAAGGTGCGAATACTATTTATTGAGGGGCTGCAACAGACAAGACTTGGCTTTCTGCAGTAAGTATTTACCACGTATCATGCTGCTTTCTGCATGTTAATTCTGAGGCGGAGAGTGAAAGGCAGTTTTCAGCAGCCACTCAGAATTCCATTTCCTATGTATTAGGATGGTACAAATACACCTTTTAAGTAATCACAGGTATACAGTGCACAAATTTTACAGGGTGTAGTACTGTCTTGCTTGGAAACTTGTAGTTAATAACAATTGTGCACGCTTAGTTAAATAATCTTCACATTTAAATGTGACAGTTCACGTTTTTCCTGCTGGGTGAATTTAAGTTATTCTTTTGCTCAGGGTAGATTATCAAATCCATCATCAGCTTTTCTGACTCAGCAAACTGCTTAATGAATTCCCCTTCAATCCCCCAGCTCTTTCCACACCCACTGCAACCTTCAATAAGCCAAACCTTGGCTGTTCAGTCACTGCGTTATTAGCCCTTTCTGGTTCCCATCCCATAATCCGAATTGCATGATTTTTGTTTGTTGTATTGAGATGGTGAATAACCTTTCATATGTTTCAGTCCTTTTCATTCAGCTCAGTTTGTTGGCTAACTAGAGATTCAGCAATGTGACCAGTAATGATATCAGAGGTCAGCCCAGGGATTTATTAAGTACCCGTTACCAAGCACCTGTCATAACATCTGGTGGTGCAGTCATAATGGAAATGACAATCACTGCTGGGGACTTCCCTTAAACTGGTTATGTGTAACAGATTTTTTGGAAATTGAAACTCATCTGCAATGTATTTTTTAAAAGAATTTAGCACATGATTTGGATTTTTATTACCAAATGGGGAAATGCTTCAAAACTCCAGAAAATTTACAACACTGGATCAGGGTTGTGGTTGATAGCAAACTGATGGAGACTGGCTGCACAAGAGACATGTATTAAAATTGTAATGTTGTCCTGCTTGGGGGAGAATGGGGAGCTTATTTTTGTGCCAATGAGAATAACAGTGAAAATTGATCCAATTAAGTTATTGTCTCTACTAGAATTGAATGATTGCTCAAAAGTAGGTACTACGTCTGTTTTGTTTTGAACTGCATTCCATGATTTATGGGGATATAATGATGACAGATGAGACAAGATCCACTGATTTATCAGTGTTATCCCACAGAGCAGCAATGCCATTTGTGAACATGTACCTGGGGGAATAGTGGTTGAAGCTCTTTGCTGATGAGGGAAAGCTGATGTAAATGGATCAATGACACGTTTAATGTGGATAATAATATTTTTCAGTTTTGAAACGTGTTCTAATCTGGAAAATGTGCGTAGTTTGATCTAGAATTTGTGTGACTGACATTTGTACAGTGCTCACCTCGTGTTGAGTTCTCTGAATTTTTGATGGTCCTCATTTTGGATGCTCTGACAAAGACCACGACCTGCGCCTATGGACTGTCTTGGCATTTCTCAACATTCTTGGTGATTTGTTTTTGAAAATGCTTATACTGAGTAAAATAGGAAGTGATGGTTTTCAAAATGTGCCCAGGGTAGGTTGATGGAGTGTGGTTATTTTGTATAAAGGTCTTCTGTTCAAAAGACTTAACTGTTGGAAATTATTGTTTTAGCACTTAGTTTCATCGTAATGGTTCAGTACTGCAGTATAAATTTGTTGAAGGGATGTGGTTTATTTCTGAAGCAGCATTATGGATTCCACACAACCCTTTTCTGAAAGGATGGAGGATTCTGACTGGTGGATTGTTCCCTGAATATTGGATTGAAGGTTCTTGCAAATGACCTCTAGACAAGAGGGCTGACCTTTACCTCATGCAGGAAAGCAGGAAAAGGAATCCGTCTTGTTCTTTTGCTGCTCTGCCTTGTTGTTTATCTCATTGTTTTTCTCCTACCCTACCTTGCTTAGACAAGGCCTGAACCTCTTGTCTGGAGGTCCCTGTAAATGTCAGTTACACAGTGCTCATCTCATTTTTGATTTAATTCTCTTGAAATTTTGGATGCATGTTGCAGTGTTTACCATGTCCAGCAGTGCCTTGTGATGTTGTTCAGCTTCTTTGAACCTCTGGGAAAGCAACATCACAAAGCTTACTTGCTCCTGTTTCAGCTGGTCACTGTTTGGAGAGTTCGATGCTTCAAGTACTGGACATGAAAATGCTGCAAGTTGCTTTAGTGGACACCAGGGGCCAGTTTGCCTTGCAGTCAGCCCTTTAGTTACCGTCCAGATTGCCGTTCTTAGTATGTGCTTCAGCTTGTATACTAAACCACATTTGTTGTTAAATTGGCACTTTAGTTCAAAGTCTGATTGTAGTGACCTTGGCAGATAATTTGCTTTGGAACATGCTGTCAAAAGAGATGCACTCCATCTTGAAGCACCCAGCCAGTGAAGTGATCAACTTTGATCCTGCCTGTGTTTCTTACCCACCACCACTTAGTAATAGTGGACAGATGCCCACTGCATTTACCATGGTGTGTGCAGTAAACCTTGCTGCTTTTAGATAGTTCACTATACCATCTTCGTCCAAATTCTTCTTTCCAGTGCTCAGGCTTGAGATACGCTTGTTCCCAAATTTTGACTGTCCATTATCAGTAACATTACACATGGTTAGGGAATCAAGAACTAGAGGGCATAGCTTTAAGGTGAGAGGAGAGCAATTGAAGGACAACTTTTTTTTACACAACGGACTGTATCTATTTTGGATGAGCTGCCAGAGGAAGTGGTTGAGACAAGAACAATAGTGACTTCAAAAAGAAAGTTGGATAGTTATATGGTTTGGAAAGTTTTAGTGATGCAAATGTTGGCAAATGGGGCTGCATCTTTGGGAAAAAAAGTACAGTTGACGTTTTGGGCCGAGACCCTTCGACTGTACTCTTTTAAATAGATGCTGCCTGGCCTGCTGAGCTCCTCCAGCATTTTGTGTGTGTTGCTCAGATTTCCAACATCTGCAGACTTTCTCTTCTTTGTGCTGATTAAGCATTCTTTGTTTAAACAATTCCCTACAGGTCATGTGTAAAAAAAAATGTGTGAATAGCATAGGGCATGGTACCACACTTAAAGTAAAAACATGTCTTACCTCCCGACTCTCTTGTTTTCCTTTCAATAATTGTTATGCCTTACAGTAATAAAACATGACAGCTTCCATGCTGCATAATTCAGTGACTCTATTTGGATTCTGGTCTCTGTTTTTAAGACGTTGCTAGTAGGGGTGGATTGGGTTCCATATTCAAAATGATAATGGTCAAATTTGCCTGGAGATGAGCTCTCTCAGCACTTCTATCACATTCATGTTGCTAAACAAAGTTTCACCATCCTCTCAAGTAAAAGGAAGTAGAGGAATAGGTTAATTGGCCCCATGAGATTGCATCATCATTCAGTGAGAACATGGTTAAGTTTCTGAGTATATTCCGACTTGCCTTCCCAATGCTATTACAGCAAAAGCTCTTAATCTTAGTTTGAAAACATTCAGCAACTAGATATGCACAGTTTGATATATTCCATCGATGTACAACCTCCAGGGTCAACAAATTTCTCCTTGGCTCAAATCCTTTTTCTGAAACAAACTCTCAGCCTATTAATGGAGTCCCTGTATCCATCAATGGAACCACCTTTCATCTTGTTTCATGTGTAGGCCACCCCTTCTCAGAGGGCAAGTCTTTTACCTTGGTATCAGTGTGATTAATCTACACTGCACAGCCATCACTTCCAAAGCAAGTGAATCTCATCTTGAGCTGTCAAATTTTCAAAGGGGCCTGTATCATTGTGGCAAAACTTTCTCACTGATTTATTTTTGGCCGTCTTTGAATAACGGCTAATGTGTTGATTGCTTTCTGCATCTTTGTTAATTTCGTGCACTTCATGGCTTGTTACACCAAGGTATCTCCAACCACCAACCTTCACTGTTTCCTATTATTTTCAAAGGTTCGAAGGTCCAGTTTGTTGTCAGAGAAATGTATAGTATATACATCCTGAAATGCTTTTATTTGCAACCATCCATGAAAACAGAGAAATGCCCCAAAGAATGAATGGCAGTTAAATGTTAGAACTCTAAAGTGTCCCCCCCAGTTCCCCTCCCTCCCGTGTGTAAGTGGCAGCAAGCAAATTCTCCCCCCACTGGCAAAAAAAAACATTGGCACCCGCCACTGAGCACTCAGTGTGAGCAAAGCAACAGCAAAGACACAGACTTGCAGTTACCCCAGAGACTTTTGCGTTTCACCGGGTATTCTTGTGCTTAATAAATTCAGATGGTGGTGCGATGTCTATGCCATGCATGAACTTTTACATATAACCCGGAATGAGTTATTTAAACAGCAAAAAAACAATGTTTACAATATTACTGAAATATTAAATACACAACACTCCTCCTTGCTTGGCTGTAAACTCTAACTCAATATAGAATGCATCTGAGGGCAAATACGCTGTTTGAAATGTAATGCAATATAGACATCCCCAGCATAGTAAACTTTAAATTGTCCCATTTAGACCTGAAGATTTAACCACTATGGAGGGTTTCTCACTCTTGTGGGGGATAATATCTTTCCTGATGAGAACGGTCACTGCTTGGTAGGCTGTGAAGCAATCTCATGTTCTGGGGCCGCCTCTGTGGTGGCTATTGGAGTTGGCTTTGGGACTGCAGGAAGTGATCTGACAGACCACCACCTTTCTTTGCCAGGATGCTCTCGGCATCTTCTGGATGTGTTAGCATCCCAAACAGTGCATTGAAGCTGGTTGATGTGTGCATAACCCTTTCTCTGCAGTGGTATGTGAACGTGATAAAGGCTATGGGGCGTTCATTTCCATCGTTCATAACACATGACATGGCTGTACCTGTACCATGAGGTGAGGCTTCACTGGGTGGGGTGGATCTGAATGTTTGGGTATAGTGTCTGACCTCAACATTTCCTTTACCTTTTTGAAAGCCACCTCGTGCTTCTTTATCCATTTCTTCCTGGTCTGTAGGAATGAGTTCAAGGGGTGGAGCACAGTAGACAGATTTGGTGGGAACCAATAATAATAACTGACAAATCCTAAAAGAAGTGACACGTTCCTGGGCCTCAGGGCATCCATTACTGCTTGAATTTTCTCAGCACAGATGTGTAATTCTTGTGTGTTAGTGGTGTGATCACTGTAAGAGATACTTGGTTTAAAGAACTCAGACCTGTTACATCATGCTCTGAGCCCATATTTTTTTAATACTGTCTTGAGATTGTGGAGATGCCCCTTGTCATCCTTGCCTGTAACAATAATCTCATCCTGTCATCCAGGTAACACATTGCCTGGGAGGCCTTGCGGGACCAGGCCCATAGCTTTCTTGCCAGAGTGCAGGTGCAGTTGCTACTCCAAAAATAAGCCTATTATAATGATAGGTCCTTTTCTGAGTGTTCATGGTGAAAAACTCTTTAGATCCTTCTTCCATCTCCATTCACAGTTATGCTTCAGCCAAGTCCACTTTGCTGACGTGTTTCTTTTCAGAAAGGTTTGTACAGATGTCCGGTATCTTGGGCAGAGGGTATTAGTCTACTTTCAGTCCTGGGTTGATGGTGACATTAAAATTGCCACAGATCCTAAAAGACCTATTCTTTTTGGCTACTTGAACCACTGGTATTGCCCGTGGGCTCCACTTAACCTTGAAGCCTTTATGCGAGTTAGCTCACTGTGGCTACTTATCACAGATCGTATAGGAACCGGACAGGCTTTACAAAACTTGGGTGCAGCATTTTCATTTAATACAATTTTACCCTTGATATATTAGAGTTTTCCAATGCCAGTCTTGAACGCTGGCAGCATCTGGTACCTTTCATAATTCATTTTCAATCAACTCTATTGCAGGTGGATGTGGCATGCAAATGACATTCAAGTTGTAGTTGCCTCAGCCAATTATGTCCCCACAATGCTGTCCTTCCTGTTTTTACATCATATAAGCCCAAAGAGGCTTGTTATTTTATTTCACTGTTATGAATGTCATTCCCACAAGAATTATCTTTTCTCCAGTATAAGTTCTTGGTTGGGTGGTACGGTATCTTTGAAATGCCGTTCAAACTTACTTTGTGGAACAACTGAAACAACTGACCCAGTGTCTAATTCCATTTAATTAATTTGCAGTCCACTTCTGGTATAAACCATATTGCTTGTCTATTGTTAGTTTTCACAATCCTGTGTTGCTCTCATCATTATCCGATTTCTCATCAACAGCATACAGATGAGTGCTCCTGTTGAAAATGCAACTTGACTTTTAATCATTTCCTCTTCCCTGAGCAGTCGATTTATTTTGTCTGCCGGATGTGCTGTTTGTATGTGACACACTTTGTTACATTGTCTGCAAATTTCACTTTTGAATCTGCAATGGTAACCTATGAATTCTTCCATTTTCTGCCTTTTTCAAAAAACCTTGGATGTCTTCTTTTGCAAAAAAACCCATACTGCTTTTTTAAAAATTCAAATGTCTCACTGCGCTTTTTGAAAAAACTCCCAACATCTGGCTGTGTTTCAGCATGTAGGTAGTTCTCTGGGGGTTGCTTTAAAACCTCCTCGTCACTACGGTTATGTTTTTTAACACCAAAACATAAATCTAACTGCAAGAAAAAGATGAGAGTCTGGGAGAATGGGTCTTTAGTTTTGTTTTTACTTTCGGTGAGGTGTGCACATATGTTGTAGTGGTGTGCTGACATCTGCCATGGATGTACTTTTACATACAATATTACCAATAATGAGTTATTTTAGCAACAAAGAATGCTTAATCAAATGGTATATTTACTATATTACTCAGATATTACTGAAATATTAAATGCACACAATTTTTAGATCTTTATCAATTTCTTCAAATAGTCTGTTTCATCAGTGTTTATTCTTTTGCAGACATTTTTCAATTTCTGTCGAATCGTAGGAGACAAGTGGTGCTTGGTTCATCAGTTTGGAGAGAGCTCCTTTGCCCTGTTCCATTAGCCCTTCACTGCAGATCTTGGCCCTTTGCATTCACTTCGTCGTTGTAATGTGGTAATAGTTTCTGCCTTCAACCCTTCCTGGCAATGAGTTTCAAACCTCAGCCACACTCCAGGGAGAGAAGACACTTCCTCATTTGAATAACTGAGGAATGAATTTGAACAGCCCACAGGAAATATCTTCTGTTCTTCTTTGCAATAATGCTGCAGTATTTTGAAGTCATCTGAGAGAGCAGATATTGTCTTTGTTATAGTTTTGTCCAGAAGACAGCACCTCTGATGTGCAGGTCTCCTCTGCTGGGCTGGAGAGGTGGACTGCAATTTTCACACTGGCTGAGTGACTTTAAGCTGAGTGAGAAGGATACTAGTTAAACTTAATCAAAGCTGACAATGTAAAGCTTTCCTGTATTCCCAATTTACTGTATTCTCCTTCTGCCTTGGAATCAATTTTTGTCTGGTTATAATTCAACAAATTTCTTTGTGTTTCCATGTTTTATGTGCTAAACCAAATCAGGGCCTCTGGAATTTGTTCCTTATTCATTTATTAAATGTAAACCTTGTATGGCATCTGTTGGTCTCGCGAGACCATGGATCTGTGCCTGGAAAGTCTCCAGGGTGCAGGACTGGGCAGGATTGTACGGAAGACCGGCAGTTGCCCAAGCAGCAAGTCTCCATCTCCACGACACCGATGTTGTCTGAGGGAAGGGCAAGGGCCGATACAGCTTGGCACCGGTATTGTCACAGGAGTTGGCAGAAAAAGGTTGAAGACAATGTCAGAACAAGGTTGAAGACAATGTCAGACTGCCTTAGGGCCTCCAGCTCCGGATTTGTCCTCGGGGTTTACTCCCAAAGCCTCTCCCATGAGTGAGTATGGCCGCAAGGCAGCGGAAGTTTGAAATCAGATTTTCCCCTCTCTTAGATGGACTGCCTTCTCAGGCTGACAAGCTCCATCTACCTGATGTAAACCTTGGGTGTTGTTATATTTATTGCACGTATTGTTTCTAAATGGAGGAAGTAAGCATGTAAGTTTATTTTTATAGCCTTTTCAAACTCAAGGCAGTTCAAAGTTCTTTACATAGAACAAGATATAAAAATCAAACATAAAATTTCAGTCAATATATGAGAGAATAAAATCACATAAAAGTTGATAAATGTAAGTTATAGTGCAGGAGATTCTAAGTAAAAGTTACAGCAAAAAGAAATGTTTTATGTCTTGATTTAAAAGAGCTTAAAGTTGGGGCAGACTTAAAATCCTCTGGCAGGTTATTCCACATATGTGGAGCATAGTAACTAAAAGTTGCTTCACCATGTTTAGTTTTGACCTTGGCTCGGTAAGCAGGCCCACCTCAGGCGACCTGAGAGCTCGGGAAGGTTCAGTAAGAGATCAGAGATGTATTTTGGCCCTAGACCATTCAGTGCTTTATAAGTCAATCCTCTGGACAGGAAGCCAGTGTGGTGATCTGAGAGCTGGAGTGATATGTTCTACTTTCTTTGTCACTTTTAGTGAGGACTAGCAGCAGTGTTCTGAATGAGCTGCAGCTGTCTGAGGGATTTTTTTTAAACAAAGCCTGTGAAAAAGTCAAGCCTACCAAAAATAAATGCATGGACGAGTTTTTCCAGATCTTGCTGAGACATAAGCCCTTTAACCCTTGCTATGTTTTAAAAATTGGAGTAGGCTGACTTTGTAATTGTCTTAATGTGAAAGTTAAAATTTAAGCATCACAACACCAAAGTTTCAGGCTTGGTTAGTGGTCTGTAACAACAGGGATTCTAAGTGAGCACAAGATTCCCCTCCCCCTTTCTTCCAAGGCCTTCCGTCCTATGATACTCCCCCTTCTCTAGCCTTGCATCCCTTTTGCCAAACAACTTCCCAGCAATTAGCTTCATCCCTCCCCCTCCTGTATTCTCCTATCATTTTGGGTCTCCCCCTCACCCTCCCACTTTCAAATCTCTTATACTATCTCTTTTTTTCTGTTAGTTCTGATGGAGGGTCTCGACTCAAAACGTCGACAGTGCTTCTCCCTACAGATGCTGCCTGACCTGCTGCATTCCACCAGCATTTTGTGTGCGTTGACTGACTTTCAATTATTCCTTTTTGGCACCAGAAACAATTATTTCTGATATGTTTTTAACTGAAAGAAATTTTGGCTCATCCAATCAGTGATTTGTTCAATCCAGTTTTTTAGTGATTGTATGGGACCATAGTCACTTGATAACGCTGTTAAAAAAAATCTGAGTGCTTCTGCGTAATTACGGTAAGATATTTTGTTGCTTACCATAACTTGAGCTAGAGTAAGTCTGTATATGTTCAACAGAGGAGGCCCTAGTATGAAGCCTTGAGGCACTCCACATGTAATTTTTGTTTGAAAATGAGTCACTGTGGAAGTTCTCTTGATGCCATAATGCAGCAAGTAGGGGGGATAGAGGGAGGGGTAGATGAATGTTTGGATTTGGAAGATCAATGCATGTAAATATCCAACTATAATTTCCAACCAGCCATTAGGTTGCTTCATGTTGTCTTCTGTAGCCTTGGCATGTAACACACACAATGCTGGAGGAACTCTGTGAGTCAAGTAGCATCTATGGAGTCAGGACATTTGTCAAGTGTTTGTTTACTTATCGGGGGTGTGGCTGGTGTCCAAAACCTTTTATCCTTGTGGTTAAACTGGATTTACTGTGCATAAACCTCCCTTATCTCAGTTTACTGTGAAGTCTAGTACATCTGCCTGTGAGGATTATCTAGAGTGGCATTGCATCTTTTGGAAAGTTGGGCACACTATTCAGGGAACCGTAGTGCAAGAGACATAAAGATTAGCTTTTTATATACAAAGCCTGCGAGATGTGACTTCTGGAAATAACTGCATTATCAAGCATAGCATTTAGAGGGCTTGTCTCTGAAAAGCCAGACTCTGAAAGGGTTCTGCAGATCCTTAATGTTTTTCATTCTTGAATCCTCTGGTGATGGGCAGTTTCCCAGCATTAGATCTTTTAAAAGTTGGAATGCTGGGGTCAAATATTACTCCTGAACCAGTAAAGAGCATGCAAATGCAACCTGTAGAGACTGTTGCCAGGTTGTTCTGGTTCTGTCTAATCCAGATCAATCATAGTATTGGTTGGAAAGTGATGGATTCATGAAAAGATCAGGAGCTGCTCCTGATGCTGTCTGTTGTTGGCACCTGGAGCTGCCATTTGGAAGCAGATCTTGATGAAAAGTAATCAGTACCTGAAATCCTTGACTCTGTTAATTCTGTGTTTCATCATCCCTGTGCAAACAGTCCAGCAGTGGTTGTCAGTTGTCATGAACTGGGTCAATGATGGCTGTAGATCTGAGTTTAATTCTCTGTACTGAAGAGTTCCAGTTGATGTTAGTGAACTCAGCATGTCCACCTCCATTTATTTTACAGATTTTTAACAGTTTTTCAAAAAAAAGTGTCCAGAAATCTAATGATATGAACAACCAATTTGTTTCATTTGGTCTAAACTGCCTCTAAGTGTCACAAGGGGAGTTCCCCTGAGAGATTGTGCTAGCATTGCAAGTTCAGATTTATTCTGAATGATGCATTGCACAGTGTTTGTTGACTGTAGCATTTCTTTAGATGGTGTCTCAGTACAAAAGTTGGTGCAAATTCAATAAAGTGGTTGAAGGAAGCTCGAGAAGCTCGAAACAAAAATGGTCAAAGGTGAGGAAAAAGAAAAATGATATAGTTGGAAAATACTTAAGTGGAAGTAAAATTAAAAACTGCACTTTCTTTTACTTCCATCTCCCAGATTACTTTTAACTTGCGAGGTATGTTGGAACAGGATTAATTATGTTAGCATGTTCCTAACAACTTATTTATCAAAAGGATTCCAGTGCCCACTTGTATTTAGTCAGAATTTCATTCCCAAGGTGAGGCTCCAAACATGCTGAAAGCCTTGGCAAGTTAATCATCAACGGAAAACTGCTGAAATGGTTGTTGACATCATTCACCAGTTATTCTATTCGGGTTCGACCAGAACCACTCACCCTCAGAATTAATTGTAGGTTTGGTCCAAACAGGAACGAGAAAGCCTGATTTCATGTAACTATGACTGTCCTTGATGCCCATCCATTTCCAACCATTTTCTGCTGTCATTGTGACCTCCCCGTGACATCTCGGCAAACTTAAACAGTAGAATTTCTATCGCCAAGGCCAAATCTTACTCTAAACACAATTGTAATTTGATATCAGAAATGTATCTGAACTGGTGACATGAGTACTGCAGATACAAGAGTATGCCTGTGATTAGGTTTCATACGTAGAGAAGTTTATGGTTGCCCATAGCAGGTCTACCATTACAAAACATGCAGGGAGTGTGAAGAAATAACTCTGAGCTTGCCTTGCCGGAGCATCTTCAACACACTTCAGAAACTTGATAGCAAGGTAGTAAAGCAGATTACTTGTCTTTACTTTCATAATTTTAAATACACCCTCCCTCAAATTGCACACTGCAACCACAATCCCTTTGCTAATTATTGCAGAACTCTCCAAGGCTTTGTTAAAATAATCTCCAAAGCTGAAGACAACTGCCACCTTGAAGCACGTGTCCAACAGATGTGTTCATTGTAAAACCTGATCATTCCTCAGTCGCGCACAGCAATCTGCCTTGGAAGTATTTTGCTGCTCCTTCATTCTGACTGGGTTAAAATCCTAACAGCATAAACTGTGACCACATTACTTAAGTAGTTCCACAGTGCTCACCTCCACCCTCTTGAAGGCACATTGGGATAGGCAGTGAATGCTGATCTTACCCATTGATGTGCAGCCCTGGCAAGTAAAACAATGCACATCCCCTGGCATCTGCTATATTGGAAAGTAGTCATCTTGTTTCACGGTGCAAGTTATTCCTCACATTCCGTTCTCTGTTTACCATTGGCATCTCATCGTTTGATGACTGTTCTATGAAGTAGTGTTTTCCTGCTACCAACCACTTACTTTGAACCAGCTGTTGTTGGGTGATAAATATCTTTGAAACATAGCAAACTACAGCACAATACTGGCCCTTTGGTCCACAATGCTGTGCTGAACAGGTACTAACTTTAGAAATTACGGAGGGTTACCCATAGCTCTCTATATTTCTAAGCTCCATGTACCTATCCAAGAGTCTCTTAAAAGTCACTATTGTATCTGCTTCCACCACCGTCACTGGCAACCCATTCCATGCACTCACCACTCTCTGCATGTAAAACCAAATAAATAAATAATAATAATAATAATAAAAAATCTTTACCTACTTCCAAGGACCTTAAAACGGTGCCCTCTCATATTAACCATTTCAGCCTTGGGAATAAGCCTCTGACCATGCCCATGATTGAATGGCAGAACAGACTCAATGGGCTGAATGGCCTACTTTTGTTCCTATATCTTATGGTCTAATGATCAATGCCTCTTATCATCTTGACTGTTTTATCTGTGGATCTGAGATGGACAAGTTTAGAAGGGACTATGTCTGATCTGTCATGACTTGTGCCAGTGAGTGAGACACGTAAGTATGTTCCTTCTTTCAAAAGTACTTTTTTAATGCTCTCTGTTGACTAAGCCACAGAATCCCAATAGGTCTTGTGGAAAGTATAGGCAAGCTTTGTTTCTCACTACTCCACCATCTCCTTAAATTAGCTCTCCTTTTTGATTTGTTCAACTATTGCTCTGACAAGTTGTGAGTTCAGACTCCATTGTCTCTGAGGTAAACACCATTATTTCTCACTTTTGGAAGGTATCAAATCATATCACCTGGGGGTACAGTTGAAATGTTCTGAATATTTTCTTTGGTAACTGTTTAGTTTTCTCTGGCTAAGTGATGGAACTCGATGGAATTGATGTAAGATCTTTTAACCTGCTCCACCAGCCATCATATCACGTATAATTTCCTCTATTGTCAATGAGGTGTTGCTAACAGATAACTTTTCCTCTTCTCCCTCCTCCTCATTTCCTGTGGGACTCTGGTTTACTCCATTTCCATCTCTAACACCACCTCCTTCTCGCAGCATTTCCCCATACAATTGCAGGAGATGCAACACCTGCCAATTTTCCTTTTCCCTTGCCATTGTCAAAATATGTTAATGCTCTGAACAAGTCAAGCAGTCATTCACTTAGAATTTAAAAATTTCTCTGTAATGCCTGTAGTGCTGACTCAACACCGGCACCTTGAAAAGCATCCCCTTGAGTTCATTAAGGGCAGAATCAAGCATTTTAGTTGTCTTGTCAATTTATTTTTTTTATTGTGCAATCATTCAAACTTTTGGCCTGTTTGTGTTCTATATCAGGTCAAATGATGAGATTTGTCTTTTATCTGGTTGTGCTACATACTTAGGGCTAAATATTGAAGTCAGCAGCTTCAAATAATCAGCCTTTCAAGTTTGTGTCAGAACTGGCCAGTCTGACAACTGAGCAAGAAATGCTGGAGCTACTCAGCAGTTCATATAGTCATAGAAAAGTACAACACAAAAACAGGTCCTTTGCCCATCTAGTCCATGCAGAAACCATTTAAATTGCCTATTCCCATTGACCTGCACCGGGACCAAAGCCCCCCATACCCCTACTACCTTTGTACCTATCCAACCTTAGCTGAAATGTTGATATCAAGCTTATGTGCACCACTTGTGCTGGCACCTCAGTCCACACTCTCATGACTCTGAGTGAAAATGCTTCCCCTCGTGTTCCCTTTAAACCATTCACTTTCTCCCCATTAATCCATGACGTGTGCAGTCCCACCCAACCTCGGTGGAAAAAGCCTGCTTGCATATATCCTGTCTGTACCCCTCATAATTTTGTATACCTTTATTGAATCTCCTCTCAATCTTCTACATTCTAAAGAATACAGTCCTAACCGATTCAATCTTTCCTTATAACTCAGATCCTCCAGACCCAGCAACATCCTTTTAAATTTTCTCTGTACACTTTCAACCTTGTTTACATCTTTCCTGTCAGTTGGTAACCAAAACTACACACGATACTCCAATTTGGGCCTGACCAACATCTTGTACAACTTCAACGTAACATCTCATACATTGGTTTATGAAGGTTAATGTGCCAAAAGTTTTATTTGTGACCCTATCTACCTGTGTTGCCACTTTCAATGAATTATGGACTTGTATTTCCAGATCCCTTTTTTCTACCACACTCCTCAGTGCCCGACCTTCAAAGTGGAAGACCTGTCCTGGCTTGACTGAAGTGCAACACCTCACACTTGTCTGCATTAAATTCCATCCACCATTTTCAGCCCATTTTTCCAGCTGATGCAGATCCCGCTGCAAGCCATGATGGCTTTCTTCGCTGTCCACTGCACCCCAATCTTGGTGTCATCATATGTAGCCTTCTCACTGGGGTTCATTTACAATCTTGGCCTCACCAGCTAACTCTACCAACAGCCAGGTGATTCAGTGGTGAGGTCCACCTTTCATAAACAATATATGGCTAGAGTCGGTATTATTTGGGGTTCAACCAAATGGATGTTCCAATTAAGGGACAGCAATTGTAGTGAAAGCTGTGTAAATACTACCCAGACATGGTTATCAGTTGCCCAGATCGTACACCAGCGTAAAACTATAAAGAAAGTATATTTCCTAAACTTCAGCTTTATCAAACAGTTAACAAGAAAAGAAGCAGCATGAAAGGGCACATTACAGTTAATCCTGTCTAAATACACTTAAATATTGGAGCTCATGTCTGTAATAGCTGGGTGAACTGCTTTACTCACGGCATTGAATTCACATTGCCAATCATAGGTAGAACTTCTCTGCTTGAACTCTATGCATTAAGGTTTTCCCTTCAGATAGGATCCTCTCCTCTCTACATCCCCCGTCAAAAGGCCCCAAGCCCAACTACTGTCCATCAGATATCTCCCTCTACCCAGTTCTCTGTAGAACCTTCGCTCCATCCCACCATCTGATTAGCTGACCCAGCATTCCTAAGTTGAGTAACGTGTCTCCTTATCTTTAGCTGAAACCAAAACACTGCTCCTTAGCACACTGCTTTTACTGAAAACTACTAAAGTACAATACCTCACAGCATAGCAGTAGAAGTCTTAATCGGCATTACATGTAAGTTTGCTGATCAAGTTAACCACATTATCATCTTGATCATTGATATAGATGAGAAACAACAACAGACCAAGTACTGATCCCTATGGCACTCCACTAGTCACAGGCCTCCAGTCTGAGAAGCAACCATCTATTACCACTCTCTGGCTTCTCTCACAAAGCTAATGTCTGATCCAATTTACCACCACCTCTTGAATGGCAAGTAACTGATCCTTCTTGACCAACCTCCCATGTGGGATCTTGTCAGATGTCTTATTAAAGTCCATCTAGACAACATCCACTGCCTTGCCTTCATCCACTTTCCTGGTAACTTCTTCAAAATACTCTTTAAGATTTGTTAGACATGACCTACGAAGCAAGCTATGTCCATGTCTGTCCAAATACTTGTATATCTAGTCCCTTAGAATACCTTCCATAACTTTCCCATTACCAATGTCAGACTCACTGGCCTATAATTTCCTGGATTATGTTTAGAGCCTTCTGAAACAGCAGAACAACATTGCTATCCTCCAATCCTCTGGTACCTCCCCTGTCGTTAAGGTTGATACTTTCGTAGTAAAAATAAATGTGGGGACTATTTTCTAAATGGGGAGAAAATCCAAAAATCTGAGATGCAAAGGGACTTGGGAGCCCTTGTGCAGAACATTCTAAAAGTTAACTTGTAGGTTGAGTCGGTGGTGAGGAAGGCAAATGCAACGTTGAATGAAATGCATTCATTTCAAGAGGTCTAGAATACAAGAGGAAGGATGTGATGCTGGGACTTTATAAGGCACTGGTGAGGCCTCAACTTTGAGTATGAACAGTTCTTAGAAAAGAAGTGCTGGTATTAGAGAGGGTCCAGAGGAGGTTCAAAAGGATGACTCCAGGAATGAAAAGGTTATCATGCAAGGAACATTTGATGGCTCTGGGTCTGTACTCACTGGAATTCGGGATGAGGGGGCCTTTTGAATGTTGAAAGGCTTAGAGTAGATGTGGAAAGGATGTTTCCCATGGTGGGAGAGTCTAGGACAAGAGGGCACAGCCTCAGGATAGAGGGGCGCCCTTTCAAACCGGATGCAGAGAAATTTCTTTAGCCAAAGGGTGGTGAATTTGTGGAACTTGTTGCCACATGCAGCTGTGGAGGCCAGAACATTGGGTGTACTTAAGGCAGAGATTGATAGGTTCTTGATTGGACATGGCATCAAAGGTTGAGGGGAAAATGCTGGGAACTGGGGTTGAGGAGAAGGAAAATGGATCAGTCATGATTGAATGGTGGAGCAGATTTGATGGGCCAGATGGCCTAATTCTGCTCCTATATCTTATGGTCTTATGATATAATTATCTTTACTAGAGCCCCGGCAATTTCTGCAGTTGCCTCCTGTAGAGTCCAAGGAAACACCTTGCCACGCCCTGGGAATTTATCGACCCTGATTTGCCTAAAGACAGCAACAACCACCTCCTCTGTAAACTGTAAAGGGTTCTTGAAGTTGATGCAGCTTTGCCTCACTTCTGTGGAATCTGTGTCCATCTCCTGAGTAAATACGGATGCAAAAAATTTTAATTAAGAGCTCCCCCATCACTTTTGGCTCCACACAGGATTACCGTTCTGATCTTTCTGACCAGTTTTGTCCCTTGCAATCCTTTGTTCTGAACATAGCTGTGGAATCCCTTTAGGATTCTCCTTTACCTTGTCTCCAAGGGCAACCTCATGCCTTCTTTTAGCCTTCCTGATTTCTTAAGTGTTCTCTGCGTTTCTTGCACTCCAGAAGCACCCTATGTGTGCTGACCTGCCTGTACCTGCTATACAACTTTTAACTTTTTTTTTCTTAACAAGGGCCTCCATATCTGCGAAAACCAAGGTTGCCTACGGTTGTTATCTTTACATTTTATTCTGATATGCACATACAAGCTTTGTACTCTCAATGTTTCACTTCTGAAGGCCTCCCACTTAGCATAGGACACAGGAGAATTGGGCCATTTGGCCCATTGAGTCTGCTCTGCTATTCAATCATGGCTGATCCCTTTCAACCTGCCTCCACAGCCCTACTCCCTGGCCTTCTCCCCATAACCTTTGATGGCAGGACCAATCAAAAACTTAGCAATCTTCACCTTAAGTACACCCAACGACATGGCCTCCACAGCTGCCTGTGGTAACAAATTCACCACCCTCTGGCTAAAGAAATTTCTCCGCATCTGTTTTATATGGACGCCCATCTATACTGAGCCGGTGCCTTCTTGTCCTAGGTTCCCCATCATGGGAAATATCCTTTCCTTATCTACTCTCCTGGCCTTTCAGTATTCAAAATGCTTCAATGAGTTTCCCTCCCATTCTTCTAAGTTCCAGCAAGTTCAGGCCCAGAGCCATCAAATGTTCCTCATATGACAACCCTTTCATTCCCAGAATCACCCTTTGAACTGCCTCTGAACCCTCTCCAATTCCAGTGCATCTTTTCTCAGATAAGGAGCTCAAAACTGTTCACAGTTCTCAAGATGAGGCCTTACCAGTGCCTTAACAAGTACACCTTTGCCAAAAAATAACATGCCTCACTTGCAAGATCATTTTGACACCATAAAGATTGGTCTTTCTCCAATTTAGAATCTCAGTCCGCAGATCAGACCTGTCTTTTTGCATATATACTTTGAAACTAATGTGATTGTGACCATTAGATGCAAAGTGTTCTCCTACACTAACTTCTGCCATCGTGCCCTGCCTCACTCCCTAGCAGCAGATCAAGTATCACATACTTTCTCATTGAGACTTCTACGTACAGATTAAGGAAACTTTCCCAAGCGCTTCTGACAAACTATCCCATCTCGTGCTTTTACAGTATGGGAGTCCCAGTTAATATGTGGAAAGTTAAAAGCACCAACTATAATAAGTTTCATGCAACAGTCTGCAACCTCTGCAAATTTGTTCCTCTAAATCTCTCAGACCATTGAGTGCCCTGAAATATCGCCCCATTAATGTGGTCATACCTTTCTTATTCCTCAACTCCCCCATAATACTTCACTTTGCATGTACCCTGGTCTGTCCTGAATGAGCACTGCAATGACATAATCCCTGACACCCCTCCTCCTTTAATCTCTCTTGCTTTGTTGTATCTAAAACAAAGGAATCCCAGAACATTGAGCTGCCAATCCTGCCCCTCCTGCAACTATCTCACTAGTGGCTGCAATATCATAATTCCTTGTGTTGACCCATGCCCTGAGCTCATCTGCCTTTACTACGATACTACTTGCATTGAAGTACCCACAGATCAGAACTCTAGTCGCATCACAGTTAACCTTTTGATTCCTGACTTTGTTCGAGATCTTACGAACATTGGCCTCCACAACCTTTTGATTCCTGACTTTGTTCGAGATGTTACGAACATTGGCCTCCACAACCTTTTGATTCCTGACTTTGTTCGAGATCTTACTAACATTGGCCTCCACAACCTCTCCACTAACTGTTCTGGCACTCTGGTTCCCAACCCCTGCTACTCCACTTTAAACCCCACTGTGCAGAGTTAGCAAACCTTCCTGATAGGATAATAGTCCCGTTACCCCCCCCCCCCCCAGTTCAGGTGCAAACTGTCTCTTCTGTACAGGTCCGCCCTTCACTGGAAGAGAACCCAATGATCCACATATCTAATGCCCTCCCTCCTACACCAACTCCTTAGTCATATATTAAACTGTATACTATTTCTATTTTACAATTTCTGTCTTCACTAGCATATGGCATGGTTAGCAATCCTAAGATTACGGCCCTGGAGATCACAACACAAACTCTCTGAGCTCCCTTTGCAGCATCTCGCCACTTGTCCTTCCCATGTCATTGATACCTGCACAGACCACAACCCCTGGCTGTTCACCCTGCCACTTAAGAATGCTGAGGACTCGATCTGAGATATCCCAGACCCTGGCATCCGGGATATTCCGGGAGGAATATCGCATCCGGGAATCTTGTTCTTGTCCACAGAACCTCCTTTCTGTTCCCCTAACTAAAGAACCTTCTGTCACCACAGCTCACCTCTTCTCCCTCCTTCCCTTCTGAATCACAGAGTCAGACTTGGTGGCAGTGATCTGACCTCTGTGACTTTCCTCTGCCCCGACATCCATCCCAACAGTGTCCAAAGTGATACCTGTTGTAGAAGGGGATGGCCACAAGGCTGCACTGTCCTGGCTGTTTAACCCCTTCCCCTTCCTGACTGTCTTTCAGGTTCCCGTGTCCTGCTCCTTAGGTGTAACTACCTCTCTATATGTTGTATCTATCACACTGTCAGCCTCCCGAATGATCCAGAGTACAAAATCTCCACTCTTTGTCCTCTGCACTCTACTTGACCCTACCTTGCTTTAATTTGTTCTTGTCAATTGATCCAGAACACTGATCGGCCTCTTTGATTGGCTGCTATCTGTGAGCAGGGAGGCAAGGTTAGCATTTCAGTTCTGCTTTACTGTGATGTAGTGGTTCCTTACATCACTTTTAGACTGTATCCACCAAAATATCTGAGCATCATAAGACAGAGGAGCAGAATAGGTTCCTAAATATTAACTCTGTAACTATGCTTCCATACTGCTTGTACTTTGATTTTGCTACATGTTCTGTGAATACTGAACAACGATGAGTGCTGTGGTTAATTGATTGAATTGATATGCACTAAGTGCATGGCACAAAGCCTCTTTTTTAAATTGCAATATTTGCAAGCTAAATGTCTTGCTGCTTCAGTTCTGGCAAATATTCATCAACAAACACTGACGATTTGCTGAATGAGTTACCTTTGCACTGGGTAAAGTGATTTGTTCCCATGCCTTTATAGCTTCAGTTATTTTTGTCTGATGAACTCACAAGTGCTTTTCCAGCAAATTCTTAAGGGAATTTTTTTTAAAATCTCGAACTTGCCAATTAATCTAGTTGGAATTAATTCCTTCATTTCTGCGGTTGTTGTTTCAAGAGTCCAGAT
Source organism: Hypanus sabinus (assembly GCF_030144855.1). NCBI lineage: Eukaryota > Metazoa > Chordata > Chondrichthyes > Myliobatiformes > Dasyatidae > Hypanus > Hypanus sabinus. Next base: position 65,081,638 of record NC_082717.1, read on the forward strand.
AGATTTCATATCCTGGTGTCCAGGCGAATAGGTTGCTCTCAAACGCAGCACACTTGTGCCTTGAAGTTGTACGCAATTTGCAGGCAGTTTCCCTCTCTCGACCCCCATAAAATCAAATCTTGTTGGCACTTATTCACTGGTGCCTTTCATTGTTTTGAACTTGGGAGCATTTCTGCAATGTATCTACGCTGCTCTGCTTAACCCAGAGTTAATTTCTCTTTCTTTGTCCTAATTATTCCCTTCCTGTCATTTCCCATTCTGAAATTATACCTTTTGCAGTGTCAAAACAATGCGGACATATCATGAATAATTTCTTTCATATTCCTGAGTTGCCTCAATATGTACAACATCCTACACAATGATTTTTAAATGCAGTTACTGTCACAGCAAAGTCCAGTAGGAAACTTGAATGTAACTCCTGCAAAAATCAATCTTACTTTTGTTGTACAGAATTAGGTCATGGTAAATGGGTGAGTTAACAAAATATTCAGTATTGTTCAAGAATGTGATCCAGGGTAACATTTAATATGTGTGATGGAAGACAACGTCCCCCTCTATGCTGTCCCTTGTATTCAGATTTCTGTATACACTTACACACTTAGCATTGCTACACATACTTGATAATGCCCCTCCATGTCACTTATCCCCAAATCAACTTTGTTCCCTCAAAACCGCTCTCTTCCTTCATCTCCCCCAAAGCTTTATTTTGCTTTACTACAATACATGAAATTTCATGAGATATTTTTGCAAAATCACTGTCTGTGTCTCTATAAGTTATATGATACAAATGCATAAATCTGGATATTGATATTTTTATTCTTGGCTGAGATCATTGCACTTCGGTGCAACTCCTACCTGAATTTAAGTTTGTCACAGAATAAGTGTTCAAAATGGTGGAATGTAGCAAATGACAGTAACTAATTTGTACAAAATTGCTACTTCATCCTCTTTTGGGTGGAGGATTGCTTCAGAAATCGCTGAATTCTGTATGCCTGGCTGCTGTGCTTCAAATCTAAGAACTCTGTGACGATTTACCCCACTAATATGATGAACTGAATAGCAAGACTTTGGGCCTACGCCGGGGATTTGTGTCTAAGGACTCGATTTGGTTCGGATTGTTGTTGTTCCTTGCTTCTGTTGTTTGCATGATTTTTTTTTTCTTTCTCTATGTGCATTGGGGGTTGGTCATTTTTTTAGGTTCCTTGCCTTGTGGCTGTCTGTAAGCAAACAAATCTCAAGGTTTTTGAATCTTTGGAATCTGATGTGGATGATAAGGCCTATGTGAAATCCATAGGTTTGCTATGGGCCAAGCACCAAGTAATGAGTGCGCAGTTTGAGAGGTGATGCACTCTCTGTTATTTATTGAGCTTTTTGCCCACTGTGCTTTTTGGCATTATTGGTCTTTTCCTTTGATATAATACAATGTTAATGTCTTTTGTTGGCTGGAGTGGGACAACTCTTCCAATCAGGCTTCTCTTACCTTAAAGAATTTTTTTTTGTAGATTTTACATTAAGTATTTGCAAACAGATAAATAAACTCCTCTTGGGCTTCCAGCCAGGCGCAGGTATTAATTATAACTGACGTTTCCATGACAAACTCTGCTATTGAGGCCTGGTATCTGATTGCAGAATTTATCATCGAAACATCGGCTATAATTGATACTTGTATTTGGCTGAAAGACTGAGAAGAGTTTATGCACCGCATTCGCTGGGAAAGCACTGGATCCTTTTACTTTTATTTGCAAGCAGATTTACTGTCATGTTGTAGAATTCTCATGAGATGGGGTTTCGAGCCCAGTAGGGTAAAGCTAATTCTGGATTGGTGTTGGATAATTCATCTAATTTTATTCGGGAGCTTAAGGTAAAGGAACTCTTTGGAGATATTGGCCGTAATATGGTAGAATTGGCCCTGCAGTTTGAGAGGGAGCGGGTAAAACTGGATGTACTGGTGTTACAATAGAGTGAAGGGAAAAACAGATGCTTGAAAGAGCACCTGCCCAAAGTTGATAGGAGGTGAATAGCAGGGTTGAGAGTGGAGCAGAGATAGCTGGAGTTTCTGGTAATTCAGAAAGCACAGGATTGGCTATTCCCAAGAAAATGAAGAACTCTAAGGGGAGGATGAGGCAACTGTGGCTGACAAGGGAAGTTAAAGACAGCATAAGACAAGAGAGGGCTTACAATATATCAAAAATTATTGGGAAGCTTGAGGATTGGGAAATTAAAAAAAACAACTATAAAAGTATTAAGGGAGAGAAAGATGAAATATGAAGGTAAGCTAGCCAATAATATAAAAGAAAATATCAAAAGTTAAGAGAGGCAGATGTTAACACTAGACTGTTGGAAAATAATGCTGGAGAGATAGTAGTGGACAATAAAGACATAGTGGATATTTGCTGAAGAAGTACTTTGCATCAGTCTTCACTGTGAAGACTCCATCAGGATGCCCAAAACTCTGGAGCAGCGGTCCCCAACCACCAGGCCGTGGCTCTAGTGAGTTCCCCTGAAATGAGTGCAGTCACTATTACTCAGGAAAAGATGCTTGCTAAGCAGAAAGGTCTTAAGGTAGATAAGTCACTTGGACCAGATGGACTACACCACAGTAGTAATAGTGGAGATTTTCAAGAACTTTGAGCTTCTGGAATGGTTCAGGAGGGCTGTACCACTCAACTCTTCTATCTCCTGGGATATTTAGTGGCCAGGGGGAAATCTTGTCTGAAAAACTTGGTGGAATTTTGAGGCTAGATGGATAGCCAATTGATGTTTATTGTTATTTCCAGAAGGCCTCTGACAAGTTGCTGCACGTGAGGATGCTTAATAAGATGAGAGCCATGTTATTACAGGAAGGATACTAGCATGGATTGAGCATTGTCTGACTTTCAGGAGTCAGAGTGGGAATAAAAGGGGCCTTTTCTGGTTGGCTGCTTGTGACTAGTGGTGTTCCACATAGGTTAATGTTGGATCTGTTACTTTTCATAGTATATGTTAATAATGTGGATGACAGAATTAATGGCTTTGTGGTCAAGTTTGCAGATGATGTGAAGATAGGTGGAGGGGCAGATAGTAAGTGTTGAGGAAGCGGTGAGTCGACAGAAGGACAGATTGGGAGAATGGGCAGATAGAATATGGTGTTGGGAAGTCTATTGTCATGCACTTTAATAGAAGGAATAAAGGCGTATATTATTTTCTCCACAGGAAGCAAGTTCAGAAATCGGAGGTGCAGTAGGACTTGGAAGTCCTAGTGCAGGATACCTTAAAGGTTAACTTGTAGTTGAGTGGACAGTAAGGAAGGCAAATATAATGTTGGCATTCATTTCGAGAGGACTAGAATATAAAAACAAGTATGTCATGCTGAGGCTTTATTAGGTATTGGTCAGACCATTTATGAAGCATTGTGAGCAGTTTTGTTTCTAATCTCTGAGAAAATATGTGCTGACATTGGGGAGGGCTCAGAGGAGGTTTATGAGAATAATTTGGAGATGAAAGGATTAACATGAGGAGTGCTTGATGGCTTTGAGTAATCAAGAGTGAGGGGGGATCTCATTGAAACCTACTGAAAATTGAAACACTGAGATAGAGTGGATATGGAAAAGATATTTCAAATAGTGTGAGAATCTAGGACCAGAGGGCATAGTGTTGGAATCGAAGGATGTCCCTTTAGAACAGAGATGAGGGGAATTTCTTTCGCCAGAGGGTGGAGGCCAAGTCATTGGGTGTCTTTAAAGGAGGTGATAGGCTCTTGATTAATAAGAGCATCAAAGGTTATGGGAAAAGGAACAGAGAATGATGTTGAGGAAATAATTCAGCCATGAATGAATGGCAGAGCAGATTCAATGGGCCGGATACCCTAATTTTGATCCTATGTCCAATGGTTTCCGAGCACATTGTGTAACTGACAGTCTTGGTAACCTAACTGATACCGTTGTAGATTCCTTTAAGATTTAAAACCAATGTTTTTAATTGAACTCATCACTTAAAATCATTATGTAACATAAAGTACCATTATATTGTGATTACTATTTTCAAAAGACATGTTAACTAAAATATAAATAATGAAACCTTTCTGAATACTAGAACTATAATTAGCTATTCCCTTTTTGGTTCCTCAAGACACTGTTGTAGAAAACATCTTTTATACTCAATGAATTCATCCTCCGTACAATTACTGCTAGTAGAATTTATATTGAGATTTAAACCTGACCCCTCCTCCATAGTTTTTGTACTATCTCGTTATATGTGTCTCTAATTCCCTGATTTTTACAATGATTTGCATAACCTTTATTGCTGATTGCCTGCAGACAATCTTGATCATCTTTTGCTGCCCCATGCTGTTTCTTGGCTCCACCCATAATTACTTTATTTGTGGATTTTCTGATGGTTTTACTTGATTACTTTAATCCCCATTTTTTTTTTCACCAGAGCTTCTCCTTTACAATTTTGTCCATCTCTTCACAAGTTTTATATCTTGGAAGTTTGGACAAGTTTTCCAAGCGGAACTTGAGATGACTGATTGACATGGTCTTTCTGCAATTTGGAAATTGAGTACTCTTCCCACAGAGGAGTTCTAATAACAAAGAGTTAAGAGCAGAATTTAAGGCTAGGAATGATGCTTGATGCTGACTTCCACAGAAGCTTATTATTAACTATTTGGCAAGCCAGCAGTTATGTTAAAAGGTTCTTGATAAACAGATACAGAACAAAACAGCCCAGGAACCCTTTGATCCACAATGTCTGTGCTTACCATGATACCAAATTAATCTCATTCTCTTCTGCCTGTATATTATCCATACCCCTCCATCCCTTGCACATAATGTGTCTAAGAACTACTTAGACACCACCATTGAATCTGCTTCCACCAGTACTGTTCCTGGCACCTTTCAGTCTAAACAATGAAATATATCTCATCACATACTGTATCTCTTTAAAATCTATCCCTCTCTCACTTTGGATGCATACTCTTTTCTACTTGACAATTCAACCCTATCTAAGGCTCTACCCTTGGCTCCAAAGCTCCAGAAAAAGCAGCCCACGCTTGTCCAATCTCTCCTTCCAGCTCAGAGCTTCTAATCCTGGTAAACATCTTTGGCACCTTTTATAAAGTCTTCACATCCTTCCTGCAATGTACCCTTCGCAGTATGTCACCATGGTGCAAAAGACCAATTCCTTTGGCACTGAACATGAATGATATTTATTCCAATGCACCATTTTAATGGCTTCTTTTCAAAAAGTACTTTGTAATTGGTTGATCAGAAATTAAAATGTTGTACGATGGAGAGCATGGAACAAATGCCAAGAGCTGAGAGCTCATTATCTTTATTATTTTTATCACCGCCTTTAAAATCTTTTTAGTTCTATTTTTACCTCTGAAATACTTAACACTGCTTAAAGCAAACTGTCCTTTGCCAAGGAAATGCGGAGTGAGTGCCTGATCCCATGATTTTTCCTTTTACTGTTCTAGCTTCAGCTGTTTTTTGTTGTTTTGTAAAGATTTGGCACTTCTGCTACACTTGGGCTGCAGTTTTTTGCACATAGAGCTTTTGATTCGGAGAAATAAGAGGTTTTACTCAGTGTAACAAATATTTTAATAATTTTACTTGGAATCCTAGATGTTGATGTTACCGGACTGCTCTGTCAGAATAAGATGAACACAGAGTGGAGGATTTCCTTGTTTCTGTCTGCTGGCAGCTGGACATCGACCAAGTGAAATGCTATAAATGTAAGTTCAATACTAATTTGAAAGCATTTCTAAAATCCTGTTGAACTATGCTAAGTATATTTTATATTTAATGTTGATGGGAATTGGGGAGAACATTTCCTGAGGTTCAGGGTTATTGCCATTTCCAGTGGAACCATAAATATTATAATGACATGTCAGAAAAGACATGCCAATTGTGAATGCAATTCTCACAACTCTCTGAAAGGAGTTTGTACATTCTCCCCATGACTGTATGGGGCTCCCCCAGCTGCTCTGCTTTTCTCCAACATTCCAAAGACACAAGGGTTAATAAGTTGTGGACATGCAGTGTTGCTGCCAGAAGCATGGCGATGTATTTCACCTTGTGTTTTGATGTACATGTGACAAATAAAGCCCATCCTTACCTTTATAGATTTTTAAAGTTTTCTTTTAATTTGCTTTTTTCCTCAGTTTCCATTTTTCATTTTTATTTTCAGGGTATTTTCAGAGAAAAATGCAGAGGAATATAATCCACAGCATTGGAAAGAAAATCACATTTTTCCCCTGCAGGCAGCTGGAGGAAATAACTCGATAGTTTCAGTGCATTACGTCCCATCCCATTGTTTAGGAAGGCATCCCTGCTTCTGGTTCCCGGAGCTGTGATGTTCCATTTTAGCTTCTAGGCAGGTTGTTTGTAATGTGCTGAATACACTCTCCCTGGTTTAATTTCAGTGCTTTATGATACGTTACAATTTTCTACCTACTGGAAAGAATGGCTTGTTTACCTTCATCTGTTATATTTTATGCAGTGTCAGCTCCTATTCTAGTGTAACGTTTTTGCTCACTGTTTCGATTTGTAAAATGGGTTATTTGCATAGAAGATTCATGGCTTGTACTCGTGTTTGTTCAGTGGTGTACTATCTCATGTTGTTTCTTGGTTCAAATGCATGTATTTTAATTTTCAGGTGTGATGTTTAAATTTCTGAGTTTCATTGACCAATACTTCTAATACCTTCCATCTGTCGTAAGATCCTGGATGATAGCCAGTAAGCTAAAGTAACTTTCAGCAAATACAAGAACTTACAGGCAGAGGGGAAAAAGAGAGAATTTGGTTTTTTGGATGAGTCAACAGATAGGTAACTGAATTGAACCCATTTGGCCTTTCTTTCTGAGGATTGAGGAGGATTTGTTTTCACTCCTGAGAGTATAGGAACTATCAATAAAGGCAATGTGGGACCTGGATATTTTTGCCACAGCTGCAGTGGGTGATTAAGAGGATTTGAAGTGGTTAATTTAAACTCTTTCAACCCTCTTAATATTGGGCTGTTCTGTACTCCTGATCTGTGACCTCAAAATCTTCAACACTGCACCAAGAATGCTGCCTTCACTTTGAACAGTCATTGGGAATGGTCTGGCAGGTGTCATTGGGAATGTGGTACTTTGTCCAAAAAGATTTTGAAAACCACCTTGAATCCTTCCCTCTCTCCACTTGGTAATCTCATTCCCACCATGGAGCTCCAAACAGTGTCTGAGGATTCTGGTATGGAACATGCCACTACATGGCCATTTTAAAACAACTGGCTGAGTGTAATTAGCTCTTTGATGCTTGGGATGTTTCCCTTGAAACTGTAACATGAATTGGCTTATCCTTACTGCAGGTTGGAGGAACAGCATTGAAAGTATCTTTCAAATGCTTTTACGGTACCTACTGCATGCAGTCAGGAGGAGGAGGGAAGTGGTCACTGTTGTTGGGATTTGTGCTTGGTTTGAAGTCTTGATCTGTACAAATCCTTTTTTCTCTGGACAATCTGAGTCACTGGAGGAACACAAGTAATTGTAAATACTGGAATACAAAGCAACAAACTCTCCAGTTCCTAACTGGAGGAATCCCCTCAGAGGGTCAAGCAGCACCTGTGGAGGGGAAAGTAATTTCTGGCGTTCCTGATCAGTGTTTTGACCCAAAACATTGATTTTTTTTTCCACCCCCCTTTCCAGCAGGAGCTGCTCAAGTCACCAGATTGTTTGTTGCTACCTAGGATTGCTCAGGCAATGAAGATGTTGAGGAATTTCATTATCGATGTCCACCCGCACTGAGAGGTGACACCCGAACTGTGGGAAACAGTCCATGGTTTGCAGTGTTTTCCTGTGGAATCTTACATTTAGAAGTTGATTTGTATAGCAGGGGCAAATTGGTAGAGAATCTTTTGTGGACAATAATTGCAAGATATGTCCATTGATATGCTTCAGTAAATAAGATGACGATGGACCAACTCAACTCTTGAGGATAGGATGACTTTGATTCTGTAGTAGAGGCTGTGTTGTTTAAATGGATCACTGTCTGTCTTGTCGATTAAATTTCACTATGCCAGTAAGTTTCTTTAGAACTGAGGTGAAGCTTGTCAGTGATGAAGTCTGGAATAATGTCACTGGATGTCAAGAGTGGATGGTAGAGGTATTGATCATCTTTTTGTTGACATAGTTGCACTGACATTGTATGTCTTTTGGGCCAGCTGGTTGGTATAAACAGCATTAATGCCATCATAAAGCAAACACAAGGTGGAAAAAGTATTTGTCAAATTTAAAGAGGATGTTTGTGTCTGATGGAGTCACAGTCTGCGGTGAGGTTGAGGAAGATCATGTGTGGGAGTTGTTTCTGCTTCCCACAACCACTTTGAATTATTACATGGTACAGACAGATCTTACCCTTTGGTGAGTTTTAGGGAGCAGCTTTCCCATCACCTGTGAGAAAGCAGTTGAGAGGGATGACTCGATGACTTTATTAAATTGTAGAGATGCCAGGGTTTAATTCATCTTTCTTGAAGATGGTCATGATGACAGCGTTTCATGAAAGAAAATGGTACAAATCTTATAAGGGTATTCCTTCCTATGTTACTGTATTCTGCTAAATATATTTTTGCTAATCTGTGGTGTTAAAAAAAATAAAAAGGATCTGTCTAAAATTTTGTAATATTCAAAATAATAGCAGGTGCACTAATCCCTTTGACTGTTGTACCAGAGCTTGAGATGTTGGAGATGATTTTCTCTATTTGTGCAGTGACCCACATTCTGTGCAGAAAATGTAGTGTATTTGTCAGATCAAGTGAATCTGTGGTGAATAGAATTAGTTTTCCCATTTAGAATCATGTAAATTTGTTCTGTGGGTTGTGAAACTTTGCAGAGGAGTTTGTTTCAGTGAAGCAAGGCCTCTATTAACACTTGGAAATATTTCTTGGGAAGTACAGAAGGGGTGGAGGTGAGAGAGCATTATCTTCCTGTGGATGTCCATCCTTTCATGTGGTGGTTGCCAACTGTGCTTTTACTACTTTCAAGTTTACACTTACTTTGCTACCGGAACTCCTGCTTCAGTTTGTGAGGAGTTCATTGGAGCCATATTTGTCTCCCTTCTCTGACTTTTGATACCAAGCTGTGGTAACCTGATTTCAGAGTGTAAGAATTGAAGTTTTATTCTGAATGTTAAAATGGATTGTGACTCTGGATAGAAATACAAATAATGAATTGAAATTATCCACTTAAGAGTTCATTAAGGGTGTAGACCTACTTACTAGTTTCAGTAGTGCAGTGGTTGTTTCCGGAGACTGTTGGCACAACTTCTGGATTACTGTTTCCAGTACACCAACATGAAACTCACTGTGGCAGCTAGGAAATTGAAAAGTTATTATATTGTAGAAATATTTTAAATGGATTTAGTAGTAGTAACCACAATATTACTAGACTGTTATAAAATCCTACCTGGCTCACCAATTCATCAAGTCTGTCCTACATGAGACACTAGTCTTATCAAAGATTCTTAACTTGCCCCTTCAGTTGAGTAATTAAGGTGAACATTTGTCCATGAATTCTAGAATGACTAATACCTAGTCACCAGCATTTTAGCAGTGATTCTGTCTAATAAGTATTAAAATAACTTCATGCTATTTCTATTTGGTAATTATTTATTTTTTATTTTGCAGTTATGAAAAAATGAGTGTGGGACGCAAACGAACAAAGCTGGTTGTGATTATGATGATAGTAAATTTCTTCATTTATGTCATGGTAGAAATTTCATGGAATGATCATGAAGACAAAAACTCAACCAAAAAGATGATAATTTCAGACAGTGTCTTTTGGAAGCCAGTGACGCATATTAAACCATACTGGAATCGAGAACAGCACAAGTTAGATGAATTGTACAACCCTGTCATTGCTGCTCTACACAACAGAACTGTGATGGGGAACAGAAACATTACGAATATGTATACTTGTGAACCTAATACAAATTTGAAGGAGGAGATTAGTAACTTTGATAGTTTGCCGGACCGTTTCAAAGATTTTCTAACATACTTGCGATGTCGGAGCTATCCCTTAGTAATCGACCAACCGACGAAATGCCAGAACAAGCCTGTGCTTCTATTGGCTATAAAATCACTGGAATCGCACTTTGACAGAAGGCAGGCCATACGTCAGTCCTGGGGAAGTGAAGTTACAATAAAAAATAAGACCATTGCACGAATCTTTTTACTGGGCAGGTCTTCTGAAATAGATGACTTTCCCAACTTATCGGATATGCTTCAGTATGAGAGTAACCAACACAAAGATATTCTTCTGTGGGATTACAGAGACACATTCTTTAATCTGACACTAAAAGAAGTATTGTTTTTAGAATGGATAAGCAAATCCTGCTCCAATATTCAGTACATTTTTAAAGGAGATGATGATGTCTTTGTAAACACATTACAGATTATAGAATATATAGATGCATTGGATAAGGATAAAGCAAAAGATCTGTTTATTGGTGATGTTATTACAAATGCAGGACCTCATCGAGAGAAGAAACTGAAGTACTATGTTCCCGAAAGTGTATTTGAAGGTGTGTATCCTCCTTATGCAGGTGGAGGTGGGTTTCTCTACTCTGGATACTTGGCAAAGAGACTTCATAATATTTCATATCAAGTAGCACTATATCCAATTGATGATGTGTATACTGGAATGTGCCTTAGAAAACTTGGCCTTGCTCCAGAGAAACACAAGGGATTCAGGACTTTTGATATTATGCAAAAAGACAGACAAGTCACCTGTGCATACAAAAATTTAATATTAGTTCACAGCAGAAATCCTCAAGAAATGATAAGAATCTGGAGCAGGCTTCAGGATCCGCATTTGAAATGTTAGTCTGAAATACTATATGGAGGGGGGGGGGGGGAATGGTTGAGGGCATTGATACCAGCTTCCATTGGACACAGAGGGTCACCAGATTTTGCAGAGTTATAATCACTTAATGATATCATGTTACAATTGGGCTGTGCAAAATCTGTGCATGAAGGTTTTTCTCCAAGGATACCAGTTGTGAACCTCAGAAGTATTGTGGGTCCAAAGTCATCTGTATTGCTTAATCAGGATTTGAATTGGTTGTGCTGATCAACCTGAATGCTACACTTCACTGAACGCACAGAATGATTTTATGAATTTCACAATTTCCACCATTTTGCTCTCTGATCTCCTATAGAGAATTATTCCTGTTCTCTGTCAAAAGGAATCCCCAGGAGGTGATTCTGGAGCCAATCAAAATAAAGTCTGGTGGGAATTGGAGTAGTGTGCTTCACTGCATACATAGTAGCCAAATAAAAGGTGGGGCACAAAACGATGACAGAATATTATCCTGGACAGTGTCAGCCATGAGTGTAATTATGTCTCTTTCAATCTTGTGCGAGCAGATTATTTTAGAGATTCACTATCAATTGTGTGTGATTATCTGTGCTGTACATCATGAAAGGGGATGTTTCATGTCTTCAAAGAAGAATGTAAATGAATTTTGTTTAATAAATCTAATTTCTGAATAGAAAGTCAATGCTATTTAAATTTTAGTGTGAGTGGCAAAAAATCCAGAAGTTTTGTAATAATTCTGGATTTGTACCAGATTATTTCCAATCTATCAAAGGTTGCTGGACTTACTCCATAATATGTAAGCATGTGTGCTTCCTTGTGTTTTATGTGGGAAAAGTGCCTGCCATTTTATTTATTCAGATCTAAGACCAAATTGTTTTTAAAATGGAACTATATACAATGTATTATTTTGTCTGTAAAACCTGTTAAATGTGACTTGTCTCTAAATAAACAGTTAATATAATCCTTGGCATCTTTCAAGAGATACTCCCGAAGCATTTCTTTAAACCTGAGAGGGAAATGGCTGTAACTGCACATTATACAGGATATCTAACTCCCTCGATGGTGGCTGCTCATAGATCAACAAGTTAAACCAAGAGATACCCTGCTCTCTCCAACAGCTAATAAATGATGTTAAAATCATCCTAATCCACAAACCTTAAAACATCTTATCCTCAAAAAAAAAAAGTAATTAATTTCAACTTTGTGGTTGCTGGTTTTAAATGGGGCCCTCAGTATGTGTGAAAGTGAGGAGAAAAATGCTCCTTTTCTGACTGACTATGACATCAGATTTTCACCCCGTTGCTATTTTCTCGGCAAGGTGGTTGGCGGTGCAGATAGATCCCATTGATTTTAATGTGCAAGCTATTAAGGATATTCAATTTTTAAGAGTTGTTGAATTTTCTCTTGGGATTTATAAATACTTAGTATGATTTGGTATATTGAAATTTAAATTAGAACGTTGTTTCTTGTTCAAATCATTTAACGTGCCTGTCAAGAGAAATAACTGCTGAGTTCATTGCATAACATGGATGTATCTCACTCAGGATGAATGTATTTAAAATGAATGAATTGTGGTTCATGGGTGTACATTTCTTTTTCCATTGTGAATTAGGTTGCAGTATTATAATTGAATTAACTTTTGTTTCTCTGCTAGTTAAATTAAGAAACAACATAGTTCATGATTTTGTCAAATTAGGGGAGGAAACATCAGCACCAGTGAATGTGTGACTTATTTACTGAAGATGTGCTTGTGTTCACTGCTTTACTTGGTGTTATACAGGAACTAAAAATGGGAAATTATGAACTGTTCAGAATTTAAAGGGTCTGGGATAGTGTGGTTCTGCACCTTAACAGTAAAGGTCCTGGGGTTTAATAAATCTGGTGTGTAGATGGGGTTCTTAAATTTGGCTTAAAGGATTAAAGTGATAAGTCCTTGTGTAGGTTGGACCCATATTAAATTAACATTCACCATGAATGTTCTCCAATAGTTTTTTTTCTTCTTAATGGTTTATTTTGTGTCCTGCTTTCTGGATTGCTTGGTGTACAAGGTTATGGTTTAGTTCATAACGGGTATTGACATGCTTTGAGTTGAAACATGATTAGAAGTAACTGCATAGTACAAAAGAAAGCTTCAAGAATTTCACCATCTAATCCAAACTTCTTAAAAAAAAAATGTGACAAATCTTCCATTTGAAAGTCAGTGCTAATAATTGTCTTTAAGTAAATAAGCCATTTAAGTCTCTAAATAAATGACCTCAGATGGTACAGTATAATGTGATAAATGGGTGTTTCCTTGAGACTCTGAACAAGAAAATGTTGATTGACCATTTTCTTATTGGTAATTTTGTTGTTATAGTTGTGGCCTTTAAATCAAATAGGCTACCCCTTACTGGAACTGTAGGAGAATTACATTTGTATATGACCAACCAAGTAGTAGCTTGCCCATGAAGCGGCATTAGGAATTGCGATTGTGGCAGAGGCTAGATTTTCCCATCACCCTTGAATGGAATAATGCCTCATTTTAATTCGAGCTTTGTCTGTGCAACATACTGTCATAATTTAACCAGTTCAGCCAATTTAAAAAACATGTCAAACTTGATCTCAACCCAGATCTGCTTGTTGGAGTCCTGGATGATTATGATAATTATACACACAGTAACATTACAAGGTCAGTGTTCTGAAGACATGAGTATAGATCTAATTTAAAGCAGAGTATATGCTCAAATTCCTCAGAAAATAAGGGGTAAGATCTGGTGTGGATGTAATTAACCATTGCTGATTGTTACTGAAAGAGTACATGTATTTTTTCTCAGTAATTGCCCTTACTATGTAGTCAAATGCTTGCTCCTTTTCAAATTGGAAAAAGATTAGTATAATTTTAAACATGAACAGAAAATTTAACAATGCAGGACAACGAATACAAGACAGGACAGCTGGAAATTATCTTCTGTCCTGTGCAAATGAGGTATATTTATTTTGTATTACGTGTTTATCTTGCTGAGATAAAAGTTATAATTTAGTATCTAATAATGCTGCAACTATTTGCTTAGTTTCCAAATATAATCCAAGAAAAATCTGAGCCAAAGACACAAATATTCAGCTCCCAAAAATGCTGGGTTAGAAGTTGGGTTCTTCAATATTAACAAAGACTATTATTTCAGTGGAAGTTTAGAGAAATGTTTGTACCCCATCAGTTTGACCAGGTTCTTTGTTGCAGTGGTAAGATAAAATTTGTAAATTCAAGCGTTTGCACTCCAAGGGCAAATTGGCCAAGTGATTGGAAGATTGTGTCCTTGTGAAGTTTCATAACATTTAAATCTGACTTCAGGCTAATCATCCCAGGTTTTATTTTAGTTTTATAGTTTTTGCTCTTTTGTATACACCTACATAACTGTGCTGAGTGATTGATTGTGCTGTCTTAGCCACCTTCAAGATGTTGTATAAGTCTGGAATCTAAAATGATAAAGTGAGGCAGATTATCAGAAGGAACGTGGGAATGAAAAATGTGAAACTGAGCCCTTCCAGTTAGCTTATTGTTTTGCCAAATTTATGTTGTGACTTCGCAATTTTGCAAAAACAATTAAATTCCCACTTTTTAATTCCATTTCAGAAATATATTTTTTTTATTTTTCTCAGTAAATCCCCTCAAATGTACATTTTAAATGTGTGGGATTCAACAGTGATTAAGTAAGAGTTGTAAATGGTATTGCAATTAATACCATTTGCAATGAGATCAGACCTGAAAAGGGAGAAAAGTTTGTCCTTTGCTGGAGAAGTATTTCCTTTTGCCTTTATACTTTGGCATTGGCCAAGTTTAATTGCTTTTGAAGACATGCAAATTTTTGTATTAAGCGTCCACTTTATATTCAGGTTGTGGGCAGGTGGCAACAGCCCTTTGCATCTTTCATGTCATCACTAGCACACAAATGATGCAGTACTCCTGATGGCTGACTCCAAACATTTCCTGTAACAGTTCCAATTAACATGCATGCTTTCTTTTGAAGGATCATTGATATGAAATGTTAACCATGTTTCTGTCTCCACACTTGCTGCTTCAGCTTCTGAGCCTTTTCAGTGTTGGCCACTTTTCAGATTTACTTATTTTCCTTTTGGCTTGCCCCAGGTCAATTTCCAGCCCTCTGCAGACCACATCAAAATGCACACAATCCTTTACTGCAGGATTCTCAGATATTAACATCAGAAGTTCCCACCATCTTTTTGTTACATTTCATGAATCACCCAAGCAACCCCATCAGCTCTTGTGACAAAAACTTGTGTATGCCTGCATGATGGATCCTGCTGACCCAATGGAGGGTTAGGTGAGGTTGTGGCTATTTAGTGTGTTCAAATTAATGAGGAATGTGAATGTTCTTAAATGTCCCTGGGATTGTGGGGCACAAGCCCAAGTCCTGTGTAGGGAGTCTGGACACTGAATGGGGAGAGGGCACATGTACATTATTAAAATTTTGACCTGTTTCATGGAAGCCAACTAATGTATTTTCAGCAGATTCAAATAGTAACCAGCCTTTTATTAAAATAGACATTGCATAAGTATTTTAATTATTGAAATAAAATTATTTAAATATGATAGATGTCAGGGCTCCTTCACATTTTTGATGTTCAAAGAAACGTGAAGTAAAACCTGCTTTTTTTAAAAAATTGCTTTTGCTTTATGTACTAAAATGTATACATTTCCTTCTTTTAGCAAAATCTCTTTCTGCGCCTGAATAATGAAAATTATTAAGTATCATGTACCTGAGGTTATAAATGTCATTGATTCTCGTGGATACTCTTGACCTAATTCTTGGTAATCTTGTTTTACCAAATATAGCAAATTTAATCCAATCAAAAAAATTAGAGCAATTCAGAGGGAGTAACATACCACTTGCTGATCTGTGACATTAAATTTATTACCCTGAAGTGATGTATAGTAAGTATGTAATATTTCATGAATATCTGAAATAAACCTTAATCTATATAATAGACGAACATGGTATAACTCTCCAATTAACTTGCATATTGGGTAAAGGTCATGATGTTTGATGTGTGAATGATAATTATAAACATTCACATATCTATCAACCAATATTAAAAATACTGCAAATGGTCCATTAAACTTGTGTATCATTTAAAAAAAAAGCTTATAAATTAAGTTTCTCATTACAAAACCATTTCAAGCCTCACCTCCAATTCATGAGGGACAAAGAATCGGGTTAAATTAACCAGATTTATTTTAAACTACGTTGTGTTGTCTGCTACGTAGCATGTTGAGTCAGTTGTAATGAGTATAATTTAAGGTGTCTCACCATGTGACTAATAAGGTTGGAACTTACTGAATCATACTGACTCAATAAACAAAGTTGCACTTTCACTCAGTAATCTTCTTTGTGCTTTCATGTTTGAAAAAAACCTGTGTGCAGCTTATGCATGTTCCATCTGAAAAGATGAACATCGTGTAAAATCCCCATGCTCATGAGGGGGGGCAAATATCCCCTCTCATTAATACCAATTGTGATGCATTAAGTACAGAACTATCCTTACACATGAGGGTGAACAAACTGAAGTGCAAGTTCTGATGCGAAGTTTCTTGGCCCAAAATATTGACTGTTCATTTCCCTCCATTGATACACCCTAACCTGAGTTCTTTCTGTGTTTTCTGTCTGTTGCTTAAGAACTTCAGAATTTGCTGATTTTCCAGCAAATGCCTTGTAACTCTGCAGAATCTGCAACCCTTACAATACCTGCAAGTAGAATTTGTGATGCCCTGCCACTCAATCTTGTTTTACATTTTTATCCACAGGTGGGTGCTCCCTTACGGAAACAAAGTGTTGGAACTTCCAGTCTGGATGTCGTGTGTCTTGGCATATAACACATGCTGGTGATGCCTTTTCCCTGAACAACCTTCAACCCCTTGGTGGGTGGAAGTGTGTGTAGGTTTCGAAGGTGCTATCAGAGTAGCCTTCTGAATAACTTAAGTGCATTTTGTCAATGGTTTATGTTACAGCTATGAACCATCAGTGATCAGTCGAGCACCGATAAAACTCCTTGTCCTCGATGGTGTTAAACTTCCAAGTGATGTTGGAGCTGCACCCATTGAGGCATGGTCAGAACTCCATCATATGTGAAATGTAGACATGAATGGTGTGAGGCAATAAGGGAGGCAAGATTAGAACTAATCTAACGTCGTTATTCAACATCATGACTGTTTTCACATTCTTTGGTGACTAGAAATATAACATACAAGGTCAGAATCTGGGCAGCATAATAACAGGAAAAAGGGGGTCCAATAATTTATAAGTATCTTGGAAAAGGTTTCAGTTTGTGGGCAGCAAGATCTTCACACTTGATGCTTCTGAAAACAGTTTTCTGCATCTGATCAAATGGTAATGTGATTAAAAATCAGGGGGCATATAGAAACAAACTGATACATTATTTGAAAAGATAATATTTAGAAACCAGTGGACTTTATTATTTCTATCGTTGTCTTACCTAGATTCAGACCAGCTCTTGTCGCCACAGCATTTGTGTGACTTGGACAGTTATGTTTCTGGTCAGAGATGTTGTTGGATAACAAGGTTGGACAGTTTAATTCTCCTCTTTCTCACGTTGTCATTGCTTGGAACCCAAATTCCACAAATGCTATCTATTACAAACAGCCCCTGCTTCAAAACTACTCTTGGTCTTGCCAGATGCAGGGAAATAACTGCTTTATTTCCTGAGGAGAACTGAACTTTCTGCAACCTTAGAAACGTGGAATAGTTATAGCATGTGAAAAGGCTACTTGGCTTGTTGAGTACTGGTTCCATGCAGGAAAGCCTCTTTCATCTTGCTTTACTCCCACATCTCCCCTTCCACAGTTCAGTTACTTCCTTTCAGACACTACAATCCACTCCGAGCCTTGGCAGTTCATTCCACAGACTAATAACTAACTGAAAATTGTACCAGCGCCTTTTACTTCATCTCATTTGGTTCTCAATGTGCCAAGGGAACAGTTTCCATCTACCCAATTGATCAGTCTACTTCGTGATTTCAAGCTAATTGCCAAGCTCAGCGAACACCGCAACATCAAGTACCTTGGCCTCCAGAGAACAACTCTAGCTCTCATAATTGAAATACCACGGAGAGTGCCAGCGACACAGGTTCAATGCTGCCACCCTCTGTAGTTCACCCAAGTGCTCTATTTTCCCTCTCATGTTCCGAAGGTAGGTTAATGGCTCACATGGGTGTGACTGGGCCGCGCAGCCTCGTTGGGCCCGAAGAGCCTTCTGCCATGCTGCATCTCTGAGTAAAATAGAACATTTATGTCTGGGACTTTTTTGCATTGTTCCAAAAGCGTGCTTCTGAAAACTTGGCACAATAATCTATTAGCTTCCCAAATCATTGACTGTTTCACTTTGTAGACACCGCCTGCCTTGCTCATTTCCTGCTGTATTTTGTGTGTGTTTCACAATATTCCAGTGGTGGCTAAACCAGTGCTTTACAACGGTTTATTTATGATTTCCTTTTTGTGAAGTAAGTGGCTCTGTTTATAAAATCCAGGGCCGGGGTTGTTTTTGCAATCTTTTTATGAGCCGGTACCGCCATCTCCAATTATCCGAGGAGACGAATCTCTTATCTATTTGGATTTTTACAATTTTTCCTTTGGTTTATATTGCCATTTCCCAACCTTGAGTAAAAAAAACACGCATTATTTTATATGCCACAATTTTCCCACCTTTTGTCTATCTCTTTGAATACGATCCTCCTCTCAGTTCACTTAGCCTCCATGTTTTGCGTAATTTGGACTTGAAAAGTCGTCTCCGATGTAAATAAAACAGAACATTAATGCCAGTGCAACGACGCAGGTCATTTAAGAAGTAATCGTGGATGGTTGTACATAAATTGCAGCCCGGCTGAAAAGCCACTCATCCTAACAATTAGGGAGTGAAGTGGAGTTTTACTGCCAACTTGTTATCATTCATTTGACACTATCTCACGAAATGAAAATTGCTTGTGTATCTGAGAGGGAAAAAAGAAAGTGGGGGGGGGGGTGTGCTAAAATCGAGAGAAGCTTGAAGAGTCCGGTATTCCATATAAAGAAAGCCAAGGGAACTGTTCAGGGTTAACAATACTTTCAATAAATAAACTAGTACACGGTTATTTGCACAATGGCACGTACATACACCAATATGAGTGTCAAATGGCAGAAGAAAGATAAAAATACAATCTGTCAGGGTACTGCACCAGCACCCATAAAACATATATTGTTCACGGATCATATTATTAAAAAGTTGGGAAGTATTTTCTTATTACATAAGTGATGGTAAGAATTAAGGTCATACCTTCAGAATTTCCACGTGTATAAAAACTGAATTGCAAATATGTCATTAAATCGCAACAATGCCATGCATGAATTGTGTATGGAATTTGCACTGAGAACTAATCCCTGACATACAAAAAGCAACTCAGCCAGATGACGTTACTAAACAATTGCTGCATTAGACTGCCACCTAATGGAATATATGAGAAATTTCTGATAAGGTACACTATGTAAAATTATTTAGTATGAATTATTGTCTTTTTATTTAGACAATGTACACAACATGGTCTCAAGAGTAGAAGCAAGATGAATAATTTGTCAATATGCATTTAGAAGTGCTGCTTGAGGGAGAAACATCAGATGGGAAAGTGAAAACGTGAAACATTTCTCTTATTGGTTGGGATTCTACGTAAGTCATTAGTTTATTGATGAAAAGTTAATCATATTTTTGAGTTCTTCTCATAATGCAAGAAGTGAACTTCTGCAACGTTATAGGCTTTAAATGGTACAGTATTCAGTCTTTTACACCAGCTTCACACTGATGGAGCTCAGATTTGAAGCCTGATTTCAGCTTTTTCCATTACTATTTCTGCTTTGACCATTATTTCTTAAACACTTATCTTACTGTGCCCTGGAGGTAAAGGACATTGATACTGAAACCACAATACATATTGGGAACTTGATAAAAGAATTGGAGGAAGTCAATGTAAATTGGCTAATAAGAGCATGGGGATCACAGAACTGAGCTGAGGACTTGTTTGAAAAGTTAGATTAAAGCATTGATCAAAAGCAAAAAATGCTGAAAACATTCAGCAGGTCAAACAGTGCCTTTAACCTAAAATGCTCTCTCTATTTCTGCTTCAATGGACGTTCTTATTTCTGTTCTTATTTCAGATTTCTAGCATCAGCAATTTAAAAAAAAAATTAAAGCATGGACATTTTGAACTGATTTTTTGTGCGTAGATTGGGCCAAGAAAAAGAAAATACAGACTTCATAAAAATGAATAGAAAAGAAACTTCATGAAATATATGTCGGGGAAGATTAAAAAGGATAATGAGGTGGAGCCAACTGAGATCAATGCTATGTGACTGATTAGCGTGCGTCTTCACGATCTCTCAAAGTGAGTTGTTAATTAAGAAGCAACTTGGATCTGCTCCAACTTGATTACTGGAGCAACAAGCCAACAGCAGATGCCATCTCATTGGCTCTTCACTCAACCCTGAAACATCTGGACGGCAGAAGTGCATACATCAGCATGCTCTTTATCGACCACAGCTCAGCATTCAATACCATCGTCCCCCCCCCCCCCAAATTAGTTAATAAGTTTCAAGACCTTGGCCTCAATACATCCTTGTGCAATTAGACCTTCAATTTCCTCAGTCAATTCAGATCGTCAACAACATTTCCTCCACAATCTCCATCAGCACAGGTACGCCACAAAGCTCTATGCTTCGTCCCCTAGCTCAGCTTACATTACACTAACAACTATGTGGCTAAGAACAGCTCCAATGCCAAGTTCAAATATGCTGACGACACCACTGTTGTAGACTGAATCAGAGGTGGTGACGAATCAGCATGCAGAAGGGAGGTGAAAATCTGGCTGGGCGGACAACAAGCTCTCACTCAATGTCAGCAAGACCAAAGAGCTGATTTTTTGTCTTCAGCAGGTGGAAACCGGAGGTCCATGAGCCAGTCCTCATCAGAGGATCGGAGGTGGAGAGAGGCAGCAACTTACAATTCCTTAGTGTTATTACTTCAGAGGGCCTGTCCTGGGCCCAGCATGTAAGTGCAATTATGAAGAAAGCATGGCAGCATTTCTATTTCCTTTGTGAAGAGTTTGTGAAGAGATGGCACGACATCTAAAGCTTTGACAAACGTCTATAGATGTGAAGTGGAGAGTATATTGACTGGCTGCATCACAGCCTGGTGTGGAAACACAAATGCCCTCGAACAGAAGTTCATACAAAACTGTAGTGGATATGACCCAGTCCATCACAAGTAAAGCCCTCCACACCGGTGAGCACATTCTATGACAGAGCACTGTCACAAAAAAGCAGCATCCATTATCATGGACCCCCACCCCCCTCTCTTCT